>NC_083571.1:10296055-10639388 GCF_027579695.1 Neoarius graeffei
GTTGGCACATACACAATCAGTGAGACAAATGACCAGTTTCCCTCTGATGGGGGTTTAACAAAAACACAAAATAGAAAATACAAGAACAGCTCGCTTACTCGGCGGATCTCATTTATCAACTGGGATTTAAAGAAAAAAAATCCTGGACAGGCCATGCACTGGGATTTGGCCCTTCGCCATGCTGGGAACGTATACGACATGTACGTGCATGTTTCAGACCATTATAACACCATAATCTGCCTGCAAAGAAAAGGTTATTGTCCCAAATCTAGCCTGGTTCATGATCTCATGCTCCTCCTGCTGCACTAAAGCTGAAACGTCTAAACAGTTCACAAACACAGGACCTGACAAAAGCACGTAAATAACACACTTCGACGTGTCAAACCACAAAAATGTCTCTGAAACATTACACCAGAGTTTAGTTTAGGAGGAGTGACAAACATCTTCCACATGTTGGTGGGTTAAACTGCTTCAGGAGATCAGCAACATACACACAAGAGCTTTAAAAATTTAAAAAAGTCACAAGCAATACTTCACAGATGTGCAAATTAGAATTTTATAAAACATTTTAAACAAGCAGACATTGAGAGATTGGTGTGAACAGTGCTGATCACATTTCCTAAACAGTGCTGATCAGATTGATTGAAGTCACTGCGTGTCCTCTGTGCGCGCGTGTGTGTGTGTGTGTGTGAATGAGATGCATTAATGCATTATTCAGAGGCAGGGCGAGTTTAGGTTGCAGCAATGACACTAAAAACAGCCTCCATGCAATCCACCATGCTGCACGGCACTCCGGTTACCTCCTCAGGAGAGGGCAGGGCCGGGAACACGGGGCTGATGGGGGTCATGGGGGTGAGTGGGGTTTCTGGCTGAGCTACATCCACCTTGAAGAGACATCATGACATCATCATCATCATCATCCTGTAAGGAAAGGAGTGGCCTCCAAAATACACCCCGGGGTTTTTTTTTGTTACATCAGAAGTTTCTAGAAGCACAGAACTTCATAAAATGAACTGATTGCTTTTTTCATAAAGACGGAGTGACAGGTTTGACTGCAGTCGGTACAAAGTAGTATTTTACAGCATTACTCTACAAGAAAGCCTGAGTACAATGGAGGAAACCCCCACAACGCAAACTTAATATCGCACCACTCACACGAAGATCACATCAGGAGAAGAAACATCAATAATATTCATAATAATACCGACAGCAGCCTGTGTTTATAAATCTATCAGAATGACTACAAATCACTCCGGGTTTTCAGACAGACAGACAGACAGACAGACAGACAGAGAGAGAGAGAGAGAGAGAGAGAGAGAGAGAGAGAGATCTCACATGAATACAAATATCCAGATGCACGGCACAAAACGGTAGAGGGAAAGGAAAAAATAAACCCACAAGAATGGAAAAGATCAGAATTGAATTTGGAAAAAGATCTCTTAAACTCAATACTGGAAGTTTTTACGAATAAATTGACCTATTTTTTGTTTGGACCGATGTTTTCTTTTATGCTTTATCACATTTGCAATGCAAGTGATTTTTCTGTGAAAGAGTTTAATTAAATACAAACAGTTGAGGGTTTGTGCAAGTCCTATTTTCAGCCATTTTCTAAATGCTTCAGAGAGAGGTAGATTTAGATAGAGATACAGACAGACAAATAGAAACAGACAGATCAACAGAGAGATTTAGATAGATAGATAGATAGATAGATAGATAGATAGATAGATAGATAGATAGATAGATAGATAGATAGATAGATAGATAGATAGAAACTGACAGATAGAGATCAGAGAGATTTAGATAGATAGATAGATAGATAGATAGATAGATAGATAGATAGATAGATAGATAGATAGATAGATAGATAGATAGATAGATAGATAGATAGATAGATATAAACTGACAGATAGAGATCAGAGAGATTTAGATAGATAGATAGATAGATAGATAGATAGATAGATAGATAGATAGATAGATAGATAGATAGATAGATAGATAGATATAAACAGAGATAAACAAACAGAGATAAACAAACAGATAGATTAGATAGATAGATTTAGATACAGATAAACAGAGAGACAGATTTAGATAGAGATAAACAAACAGATAAACAGACAGACAGAGATTTAGAGAAAGAGATAATAAACAGACAGACATACATTTAGATAGGAAATCGACAGAGAGAGATTTAGAGAAACAGACAGACAGATAGATAGAGATAATAAACAGACAGACATACATTTAGATAGGAGATCGACAGAGAGATTTAGAGAAACAGACAGACAGATAGAGATAATAAACAGACAGACATACATTTAGATAGAGATAGACAGAGACCAACAGATGGAGAGAGATTTAGAGAGAGAGAGACAGATAGATAATAGATGGAGATGTAGATAGAGACAGATAGAAATATACAGAGCAATAGAGAGATAGATAGACAGACAGAGATAATTTAAAAGCATGGTAATAGTTTCAGTATCAATATTGGAAAGGAAACGTGGTGTGGTCTCATCTCATTTCTTGACAGAACATTCTTGATGTTCTTCTGAAACATCATGTGATGTGATATAAGTAAAGTGCAGGATACGAGCTAAACTCCTTCAGGAGATCAGTAAGATACACTTGAAGTCGATTTGTGTGTTGAACATCATACGCAAGACTTTGTAGGTCAGTCAGTCAGTCAGTCAGTGTAGAGTTTAACAGACAGGAGCGGAATATCCAGCGGAAAGAGACGCGACCCTAAACCAGGAGCTTGAGGAACGCCTTATTGCACAGTTCATCCCTTTAAAACAAATCGATTTTTAAAAAAAATGCAGGCAAATACACAGTGAAATGATGCAAAGTAACGGAGCAAAACGCTCTTCTAGAATTTCACACATTCAGCTCAGAAGGTTTTTTTTTTTTAATAAAAATGTGGCTCTCTGCTGCTTTTAAGAATCTTAACTGCTATGAAGACGTTTTCTCTCAATTATTTTGCTTGTCAAATATCCAGTCAATCATGTTTCATACATTTCCAGTAAAGAAGTGCATATATTTGGACAAAAGCAGGTAAACACACGTATTTTATTTAAAAAAAAAAAAAAACCTCAGTCACAACCCTTTTATTTTTTTAAACTAATTACGGAAGATTTCAAAAGTTGAGACTGGGGCCCACGGCTGATCAGCTTTAACTTCTGCTTATAAAATCAGCACGTACGTAAATGTGCTGAGAAACGCCTGGCAATGCAGCTGTTTTCACTTCTGTACCAGATAGAGAACTTCTGAGAAGATAAACCCAACAACTTCTGCTATACCAAGAACTATATTGAACTAATCCCCCACCCCCAAAGTATTCACACACACACACTTTACAAAATGACCAGAATTAGATTTTTCTCCCCTCGTTTTTCCATAACGATGTGGAACAGCGTCAATAATTAGCACACGTGTTAAAAACATGGCAAGATGATTTATAATAATTGGGGAGGGGGGAACAAAACAAAAAACCTTTAACACGTACAGAAACGTGCAGAATAAGGAGCTGTTCGGTGAATAACTCCGTCTCCAGGTTCACAAAGATAAAGGATATCACATGCACGATGGCACGCGCTTCGTTTCCTTGTTATGAGGATCATAATGATTTTTATGGCTTGAACTTTGAAATAAACGTGAAACTATAACCCTGTAAAATGGTTAAACAGGGACGGTGCGCTTTAGTTAACAAAACACCGTCATTTAGATCAAATGAAACCAAGTATTAGTTTTGCATTTTCAGATTATGTTTCCTGAAGAGTAGACACTGAGAGAGAGAAAGCTTTGAATTATCAAATTAGTCACATGACAATCTGTTCATAAATGCCAGGCGTAAATGCCTTCAGTCCGCGGTCTCTGATGAGTGAGCATACTCCAGCAGGGAATGAGTTTACTCTTTAAAACAACGTGGCGTGCTATCAGCTGCTCTCATCCTACAGGAAAGACAACTCCCAGCTTCCTGCAGCACTTCCTGCAAATCAACACTTTATGTGTATGGTACAACAGGCGCGCTGTTAGAATACTGGGAAAATGACGAGACGTAAAACGACGAGGCTTCCGACGGGGTCGCAAACGATAATTATAGCCCAACAGCCCAAGAGCATTAGCTCAAAATTGAGTCCAACCCGGAACAAATTAGTAACAAGCTGAAGTTTTCAGAATACCCTTAGGAATAACATACTAAAAGTCCCCGGGAATCCACCTTGTGCTCTCTGAGAAATTCAAGATGGCGTCCAAAATGGCCGCCGATTGGAGATTTTTCAATATCTCAGGGATAAAACATAATATAAATGCAATTAAAATGTTAAATTATAGGTTCTCTCATACAAGCAATGCAAATTCACCATTGTCACACTGTTAAAATTAAAATTAACCAAGATTACAAGGTCATCAATGTGGAAATTACATGGAATTTGATGGTTGACATGATTGACAGATTAGCTTAGTAGGCTACCTACATACATGAACATAATGTAAGACAACAATTAGACATCAATTTCCTTAATATTTAGTGCATCTTTAAGCTTTGATAAAATATTAAAGGGAAATTAAATTTGAGAACTCTGTCTTCTAAAACTACAATGGCAAGCTGTTTCAGTACACTTCTTCAACATTCCGGCGACTTTCATGACAAAAAGGTCTGCCTCAATAAAAGCTCTTGCTTATAAACAATGAGTAGACTTAAACACTTCTCAGTGCCTCAGTTGTAATGCTTGGACCTTTGTTGTACCATCAGTGAAGTAGGGAATTTATTCAAGCTTGTTTAAGGGTGGAAAAAAATTAATCTTTGAGTTTCTAGCGCCAGTCTTTACTACTAGCAATGCCAGTGTGTTCGGACAAAAAAATGACTGAACTCAGCATGACCTTTTAAAAATGACTGAACTCAGCATGACCTTTTAACATGCCATTTTTCATTTTACACCACCAATTTACTTTAATTAATATTAATGAAAATAAGTGCTCCAACCCCTAGTAATTGTGTTTGTTGTTTTGTGAACAGAATAGGATGATACGGAGTGAACGAGTAACCAATGGATCCACACTATACACAAATATACTGTTATAATAATGTGTACATTGTTATTATATAATGTTAATACACAATGTCATTAATACACACATGTTGGAATTTACTCTCCTACCCTACAAAACATATATTCTGACCTTTTAATTGCATTAATATTTTGTTTTGGGCCTGAGATATGGGCAGATCTCCATTTGGTGGCCACTTTGGACGCCATCTTGAATTTCTCTGAGAGCACAAGGGGGATTTCCGGGGACTTTTAGTATGTTATTCCTAAAGGTATTCTGAACATATTCTGAAATTTTCAGCTTGTTACTAATTTGTTCCGGGTATAACCCTATTACTCCTGGGCTATTAGTTCGCTAGCAGTTCTCCAGCCTGCTAGCTGAGGTTAATGAGATCAGCAAAAAAAAAAAGAGGCGACATTTTACCTCATTAATAGAACTTTTAAAAACACACCCGAGATAGATCGATAGATAGCAATTAATAAAAGTAGCTAGAAATAAGCTTACTGGCCACTTTATTAGGAACACCTATCCACCTGCTGCATGTTTTACGCAGGTCTCTAATCAGCCGATCCCTCGACGGCAGCACGATGCATGAAAAATCAATCAAGAACTTCAGTTAACGTTCAAACGTCAGAATGGGAAAAAAATTCTGGATTTCGAACCCTGCGTCCAAAAATCAGTCCCGTTGTGGACTGTATAGCGCGGTCGCCGTTTTGTAGTGCTGTCTGAATGTATAGTGAGAATTATTGCACCCTATATAGTGGACTCAAAGTATCCCACAATGCATCACGAAAAGTAGTGTACAACCGATGGTCACTAACCAAGCAATATGCATCCCCATCATGCGTTGCGGTCGTGCTGAAAACGGGAGGGGCTTGATGACAGAGGAGCAACCAGTGCAGCAATGAGAGTAATGTAATGTGTTTGAGATAAATGGACGGAGGAAGAAAAAAAAAAACCCCACACAAAAATAGTAAGAGAAAAGAAAATAAGCTAAAATAGAATAAGACAGATAAAAGACGAGAACAAAAGTTAAAGTGCAGAGCGAGGAATTAATCAAACGCCTCAAATTTGATTTAATAAAAGGCAGCGGCGAAGAAGAAAAAAAGCATTCAGACTTGATTTAAAAAGGACTGAAAGATGCAGGGACTTCATATTGATTAATGTGGGAAATACGCTCAGTATAATATGGATTTATTACAAAAATAAATGCATGTATTTATTATTTTGAAAACCCCGCCAGCCAGAGCTGGCACGTTTTAACTGTGCGACAATATTGATGTAAATAACAACGCGGCGGAGTAGTGTCCGAAAGTTATTTACTTAATTTTACCAATGAGCTCACTTATGGCCCTTTTCCACTACCCTTTTTCAGCTCACTTCAGCTCGCTTCAGCTCGACACGGCTCGCGTTTCGACTACCAAAAACCAGCACGACTCGGCTCGCTTCAGCCCTGCTTAGCCCCTAAAACTCGCATGGTTTTGGAGTGGGGCTGAAGCGAGCCAAAGCGAGCCGAGTGAGGTTGGGGGCATGAGCAGACACTCCCCTGTGCACTGATTGGTGAGGAGGAGTGTCCTCACATGCCCACACACGCCCCGCGAGCGCGCTGGGATCTGTAAACACCGCAAACCCGGAAGGAGAAGAATTACGAATTACGAGAATTTCTGGAGCCTTATGCGCCTCGCCTCATCTATACGCTCTTGCCAGTATCTGTCCGCGTTGTCGGTGACAACAAGCCACAGCACCAAGACCAGCAACACTAACGACTCCATGTCCTCCATGTTTATTGTTTACTATTCGGGTTGTGAGACTACCGCTTAAAAGCTCACTGATGTCACTGTTTGCGCTGCTTAACGACATCACCTGACGTCCACCCACTTTCACTAACTCCACCCAATGTGTCCACCCACTTCCAGCCAGCACGGTTCAGCGCGGTTGTAGTCGAAATGCAACTCCAACAGCCCCGCTCAGCCCGACTCAGCCGCGTTTGTAGTGGAAAAGCGGCATTATATACTGTAATTCCCTATATCAGGGGTCGGCAACCCTAGGCACGCGTGCCACAACTGGCACGCCGAGGAATTTCCAGTGGTACACTGACGATACACAAACCTAATTATTCAACACATTAAAAATGCTCAAATGTCATCTTGAACTGTCATTGGCTGTTGCATGGCGAGCCTGCTCTTTTAGCATGACTACACAACAATATAGCGCCCCCCTCCCAGTGTTGCCAGATACTGCTGACGTTTTCCAGCCCAAAATATGTTCAAAACCCACCAAAATACACTTAAAACCGCCCAATCTGGCAACACTGTCCCCTCCCCATATTTCTCACGAGACGGGCCCACTTGATGCAGCAGTTGCGCTAAGATGGCAAAGAAGCCGACAGTTAAGGCTTTCCTCTCCTCCTGGACCAAAGAATATGGGTTCGTTTCTCAGAGGGACCGTGCTGTGTGCACATTGTGTTTTGAAAGCGTTGCGTGTCGAACATCCAGTGTTAAACGTCATTTCGAGGCAAAGCACGAAAAGACGTTCAAAGATCAGGCAGATAGGGACGAATCATTCTCACGCACAGTGTGCAGATATGGGAAGCAAGCCCACACTTTAAAAGTCTTTGCCTCAGCTAAAAACAATGCCACTGAAGCTAGCTATATACTAGCCTGGCTAACGCGACTTCAAAGCTCTCCGAGCATTTGGTCTGGCCAAGCTATTAAGCCAAACCGTTTCCCAGAGCCCGTGGTTGACCCGCCTCCCTGAAATGCCTCAGTTTGCTACTGGCTGAAGCCAGAAAAGGCTGTGACGAAGCTTAAACCAATCACATCACTCTTTCCTCTGACGTATGTGACGCGACGGGGCTAACTGGTAGATTAAACTCTTACCGAAGCCGGTCAGGAGCAAGGCGAAAGCGTCCTTCCTTTCAATAAATACCTCCAGGGCTGCTCTTTGCTCCATTTTCAATGAGAACTTCCCGTTGAATGCTTTCAATACAGCATCTACCGCTGTGTTAAAGGCTTGCCGCTGCTCCATGTTCGTGATGTGAACGAAGCGCTTCCGGCATAGATTCTGTAAACAAACAATCTATGGCTTCCGGTCGCAGTTCTACTACGTCACTGCCTTGAACACGCCTCTACCCAGGGCCGTTGGAGATGCTCAAAGTTGATTGGTTCCCGATTTTTCGGGAGCTTGGAAATGCTATAGATAGCCTGCCTGGCCAGACTAAGCTCGGAACAGGCCCTCGTGTTGCGTCACGCTTAGGATGGGCGGGCCCAGGCTAGCTATATACAGTAATTTCTCACTGCATAGCTAAACATGGAAAGTCATTCACAGACGGTGAATACATTAAGGAAGCCTTTCTCTCCAGCTTGGATAGTCTTTTTGAGGGGCTGCCAAATAAAGAGACAATAAAATCAAGAATAAAAGACATGCCTGTATCAGCCAGAACTGTTGAGCGACGAATTGGTGAAATGGCAGAAAACGTAAGGGTGCAGCAAACAACTGGCATAAAAGATGCAGCGGTGTTTAGCATTGCGCTTGACGAAAGCGTAGATGTGAATGATGTGGCACGTTTGGCAGTGATGGCAAGATATTGTGGTGTGACTCTGAGAGAGGAGCTCTGCTGTTTAAAGCCAATGAACCCTGCTGGGCATCTTTACCCGAAAAGTTCAACTGTCTTCGCAATATCGCACTGGCTTTATCGTCAGTGTTCGGATCAACATATCTGTGCGAACAGATATTTTCGCACATGAAGAATGTACTTTGCCCCTCCCGAAGTCGTATGACAACGGGCTATTCGGAAGCAAGCGTCCAACTCAAAGTGACCAAATCACTGTACCATCCCCACATCTCGGCGCCAAGTAAGGGGAAGCAGGGCCGGGGATCACACTGACTGATAGGCAAAACATTTATTTTGTAACAAGGCTACTTCAAATTTGCAGTTTATTGTTAAGCCACTTTATGTAGGCTACTTGTCAATGTTCTCTGACACTCATTATTTAATTTTTTTTCTGCAGTTTTATTATTCATCAGTTCCATTTCCATTAAGCTGCTACGTCTTTATTGTGAATAACTTGGGCCTGTTACGTACTGAAAGATTTTGGATGTTATTTTGTGAATTTGTACAAGCTGCTTGCAATGTTGTTATCCAATGTGTGTGTGGGTGGGTGTTCTTAAACCATGTGTGTGAGGTTAATTAGCCCAGGAGTAATAGGGTTATACCCGGAACAAATTAGTAACAAGCTGAAAATTTCAACACCTTTAGGAATAACATACTAAAAGTCCCCGGAAATCTCCCTTGTGCTCTCTGAGAAATTCAAGATGGCGTCCAAAATGGCCGCCAAATGGAGATCTGCCCATATCTCAGGCCCAAAACAAAATAATGCAATTAAAAGGTCAGAATATATGTTTTGTAGGGTAGGAGAGTAAATTCCAACATGTGTGTATTAATGACATTGTGTATTAACATTATATAATAACAATGTACACATTATTATAACAGTATATTTGTGTATAGTGTGGATACATTGGTTACTCGTTCACTCCGTATCATCCTATTCTGTTCACAAAACAACAAACACAATTACTAGGGGTTGGAGCACTTATTTTCATTAATATTAATTAAAGTAAATTGGTGGTGTAAAATGAAAAATGTCATGTTAAAAGGTCATGCTGAGTTCAGTCATTTTTAAAAGGTCATGCTGAGTTTAGTCATTTTTTGTCCGAACACACTGGCATTGCTAGTGGTAAAGACTGGCGCTAGAAACTCAAAGATTAATTTTTTTCCACCCTTAAACAAGCTTGAATAAATTCCCTACTTCATTGATGGTACAACAAAAGGTCCAAGCATTACAACTGAGGCACTGAGAAGTGTTTAAGTCGACTCATTGTTTATAAGCAAGAGCTTTTATTGAGGCAGACCTTTTTGTCATGAAAGTCGCCGGAATGTTGAAGAAGTGTACTGAAACAGCTTGCCATTGTAGTTTTAGAAGACAGAGTTCTCAAATTTAATTTCCCTTTAAGAGCAATTCCAGCGTTATGGACGTGACACTTGAACTCAAAATGGCAACAAATGACCCAGTGCATGTTTTATTGTCTCCCAGTATTTAAACAGGTGTTGCATATTTTAAGGCTGTACCATACTGGAGAAGTGATAGAACAAGAACAATTCCCATAGTACATCTAGGGCATGCCAGAAAATGCCAATAAAAGATGCGTTATGGATGTGACAGAAAACTATCACTTTTCTTGGGTGACTGTACATTTTTATCAAACTCTGTGAAATTGTAAACCTAATGTTGAAATGGAGATATCCATTTGATAGAGGGGTCCAAGGTGAATATTAAAAAATCTTTGTTTAAAATATTTTGTATTTCATGCAGAGTTTCGGAAGGAAAAGTCAGCGTTATGGATGTGACGAAATTCCGTTATGGATGTGACGCGTCTGAAATAGACATGGCATATGTTTAGAAAATCAGCAATTTAACCACCATAACCCTTTGAAAAACTCTAAATATCAGCTAAAACTATCAAAGTTCTTAAATAATATTTAGGATGGCTATTGTTTTGCTGTTTTGTGGATTTTAGCATACATTTCTGTGGCTTGTGGCAATAATATAGAATTGTACATGATCAAAGTTGATTTTAGCTTGGGTTTTACATTATAAGAAAGAAAGACTGACAGTGACATATTAGGTTGGTTACAAATTGGTTCAACTTATTCACATCTGTAAAATACAGGCCTAGGTGATATCTCTGGGAGTGGTTTTGATGTATTACATGTTGCTTTATTTTTGCATGGTAAGGTTGACATTTATATGGAATTGCCCTTAATATTTTATCAACGCTTAAAGATGCACTAAATATTAAGGAAATTGATGTCTAATTGTTGTCTTACATTATGTTCATGTATGTAGGTAGCCTACTAAGCTAATCTGTCAGTCATGTCAACCATCAAATTCCATGTAATTTCCACATTAATGACCTTGTAATCTTGGTTAATTTTAATTTTAACAGTGTGACAATGGTGAATTTGCATTGCTTGTATGAAAGAACATATAATTTAACATTTTAATTGCATTTATATTATGTTTTATCCCTGAGATATTGAAAAATCTCCAATCGGCGGCCATTTTGGACGCCATCTTGAATTTCTCAGAGAGCACAAGGTGGATTCCCGGGGACTTTTAGTATGTTATTCCTAAGGGTATTCTGAACATATTCTGAAAACTTCAGCTTGTTACTAATTTGTTCCGGGTTGGACTCAATTTTGAGCTAATGCTCTTGGGCTATAATGGCATAAAACAAGTGCAATGGTGTTTTACATTTGCCCAATGCATTAAATATCAATATCCGTCTAAAATGTGTGGTGTCTAATTACACATAGTTAACAACACCTATTTGAATGGCACACTAACAAGAAAATTTCTAATTGGCACTACATGGCAAAAAGGTTGCCGACCCCTGCCCTATATAGTGAGTAATGAACAAGTGAGCTGTTTCAGAGACACAGGGAGGGAGTGTGTGACTTTCTTTCACTCTGGCATGGGTGTTGAGTATTTCAGAAACTACAGATCTCCTGAGGTTTTCACACATACAGTCTTGAGTTTACACAGACAGACTGGTGCAAGAAAAAAAACAAAACACACCACACTGAGTTGACCGAGTGAGAGTTCTGTAGGCAGAAACAAACGCCTTGCTGATAAGAAAGGTCAGAGGAAAATGGGCAGGAAGGATATAGTAACTCATAAATCACTCTTTACAACCATGGTGAGCAGAAAAGCATCTCAGTTGGGTTCCACTCCTGCAGCCAAGAACAGGAATCTTAGAATCAAGTACAAGTTCCTATTAAAGTGGCCGGTGTGTGTAATTGCAATGCCAACAGAACTAAATTATTTTCACGCTTGAAATTAGTAACAAAAGTTTAATACCCTTAATATTTGGTTAGCTATAACGTTAGAACGAGACATTTCCACTTGGTAAGACGACATTTTGTGCAGCGTATTCTCATCTCATTATCTCTAGCCGCTTTATCCTGTTCCACAGGGTCGCAGGCAAGCTGGAGCCTATCCCAGCTGACTACAGGCGAAAGGCGGGGTACACCTAGCCTGGGCCCGCCCATCCTAAGTGTGACGCAACACGAGGGCCTGTTGCGAGCTTAGTCTGGCAAGGCAAGCTATCTACAGATCTTCCAAGCTCCCGAAAAATCGGGAGCCAATCAACTTTGAGCATCTCCAACGGCCCTGGTTAGAGGCATGTTCAAGGCGCTGACGTAGTAGAACTGCGACCGGAAGCCATAGATTGTTTACAGAAGCGCTTCATTCACTAGAAACATTACGAACATGGAGCAAGTTCTCATTGAAAACGGAGCAAAGAGCAGCCCTGGAGGTATTTATTGAAAGGAAGGACGTTTTCGCCTTGCTCCCGACCGGCTTCGGTAAGAGTTTAATCTACCAGTTAGCCCCGTCGCATCACATACGTCAGAGGAAAGAGTGATGTGATTGGTTTAAGCTTCGTCACAGCCTTTTCTGACTTCGACCAGTAGCAAACTGAGGCATTTCAGGGAGGCGGGTCAACCACGCGCTTTGGGAAACGGTTGGGCTTAATATCTTTGCTAGACCAAATGCTCGCAGAGCTTTGAAGTCACGTTAGCCAGACTAGGGTACACCCTGGACAAGTCGCCAGGTCATCACAGGGCTGACACAGACACAGACAACCACTCACACTCACATTCACACCTACGGTCAATTTAGAGTCACCAGTTAATCTAACCTGCATGTCTTTGGACTGTGGGGGAAACCGGAGCACCCGGAGGAAACCCACGCGGACACGGGGAGAACATGCAAACTCCGCACAGAAAGGCCCTCGCCGGCCACGGGGCTCGAACCCGGACCTTCTTGCTGTGCAACGTATTAAATTTTTTTTTTAATTTATAGAAAATTGTGTGCTAACAAAACAAGAAGCTGAAATTAATAATCCAGTGGCTTAGATTTCTTATACAAGATAATCTTGCAATGGGAAAAATACAACGTGGTCAGTATCTTTACTTGCTAAGATATGATGCGGATTTCTGTAAAGGTGCTTCATGACAAAGCGCTCATTCATCATTAAAGAAAAACAATGGATTGAATACGTGGGTTTTATGCGTATTTATAATGACAATAAAGGGGTAGAGCTGTTTCCCCAAGCCATTTTTAGTAGTCTTGAGCATTTAAAAAAAAAAAAAAAAAACCCACACAACCCCAACTGAATCAGTTCTACAAAACGTCTCGATAAAAGGATTGCGAGTCACTGTAACGGCCCACTGTCGAGTCTCCGTGCTCTTGGTTCTGCTGACAGGCTGCTTCATTTAACAAAATGTTTCCATTATTCCACAACCAGCTGACATGCACATTTTCATCCGCTCCTGGGTAAAGAATCCTGCCTTCCTCTTCTGCTGACTCACATCCTAGCGAGAAGCTGAACAGCCGTCGAGTCACAAAACACAGAGGACCGTTCCAATCCTGAGACTGAGTCTGATTCATCAAGCCCGGAACTCAGAATTTCTGACCTCCATGTCGACTTGGGAAGATCTCAGCCGGTGAGGTCATGCTAACAAGGCTACTCTGTAGTAGCATTTATGTTCGTCAGCATACACGGGCCATACAGATCACCGGTTTTGATCGTACAAACCTCACCATCACTGCATATCCATGTTTTACCCCCACTTTGTTCAATTCCCACGGAGTTAAGTCGAACATCAAAAATAGGTACCCTATGGGTCCATGTGGCTACTGCTTAGAAATAAAATTGTTTTCTGATCCCATGTCCGTACAGTAAACATAGCATTATACTGTATATTTCCTCTATGAGGTCGTAGCCACAAAAATGAAGCGTAATCCAAAAATGAACGATTTATTTAAAAAAAAAAAAAAAAACACAGAAGTAAAATAAACCAAGTGCCTGGACTTTATATTATTCTACTCTTACAGTTTTCGAAACGGAAACCTCCAAACAGAGTCTGATACACACACCATCTCCATGACCCAAACTCTTATTTCCCGGAAATGGCCTGGCGCTAGAGCTCAGTGGTCTCAATACTCTTTGACAACTTCCCGTAACAACTTGGAAGTGCGTCACGTCGACATCACACATGGGACCGCTGGCTGAAGGCGGCGAGGGAAGGGGACAACCTGGAGGATATTTTTAACATCGGAACACACGTTCCCTCGGTAACAAGCATAAACATATCTGAAAGCGATTTCTTTAGTCTAGTCCATTTATTTCGAGCGGTGAAACAAATTAAAGGTGGGGTATGAGATTTTTTTCAGGAGCATTTTTTACCATATTGCTTGAAAAGCTCCTCACACCCATGTTGCAAGCAGTACAATAGAAGGTTTGACCCAAAAACGAAATATTTTAATCCGGTCTACAGTGTAAAATAAAGGAAAAACGCCATCCAGTCATATCGAGGTACCACCTCAAAATGATTGGATACTGACACGTCAATCAGACTGAAGCCCGCGAGCAGCCCGGCCCCTCTGTGTGTGTGTGTGTGTGTGTGTGTGTGTGAGTGAGTGAGTGAGAGAGAGAGAGAGAGAGAGAGAGAGAGAGAGAGAGAGAGAGCAGAGTGTCACACAGAGCGCAGGATTCTCTCAGTGCACTGACTCCAAACAACAGGGATTTACACGAAAACAGAAGGAGATATTCACAAAATTCTTTCACAGTGAGTGCCACAAGGATCTCCTGAACACACTGATGTAATTTTTTTGTCTGTAGTGTAAAAAAAAAATGAGGTCACTAGAGCAAGTTAAAAACAAGTGACTTTTCTGCCAAGTTTATAATGGCAGTCTATGGGGCTGCACACCTGTCCTCTCCTCACTTTCAGGCTTCTCATTCAAAAACTGCAAGTCCTATCATGTAGGTAGACACATTGTGTGAATCAGGACAAGTGTGGCTACTACTTTTGAGAAAATTGTGTGTGTGGAATGAAAATTGGGGCTGAAAAAACAGTTTAAATGAGAAAGTTTGAGCTATTTTTCCAAGCTCTCTACACACTTAACGAGAAGCGGGGGGTGGGAGCATGGCGAGGGCGGGCGTGTTTCTTTTCAAAATATGGCTTGTGGGAACCGTTATTCCAAAATTTCATACCCCACCTTTAATTGTATACACTCGCCAGCCATTTTAATAGGAACACCTGTATGCGTATTGTGCCATTATATGGTTACACTCATTCTTACAACACGATGACATAATGGCTCCTGCCTCTATGAGGCAGTAGCCACAACAAAACCAAGGTGCTGAGAGCCAACACCAACAACAGAGAGCCGGTGAGGAAACATCATAGAGGAAGTCGAGGATTTCACCCACCTTAGCAGCATCATAAACAGCACAGGAGGAACAGAAAAGGATGTAAGAGCCAGAATGGGGGAAAACTAAGACAGCCTTTGGCAATGCTGGGAAACATCTGGAAGGCACGCAACATCTCGGCCTCCACAAAATTGCAGATCTTTAACTCAAACATGAAATCAGTTTTGTTGTATGGGGCAGAAACTTGGGGCCAAAAAAAAATAAAAAAAAAGGCCTACGTAGGATCCCAAGGATATGGTGGCCAGAAAAGATTGCTAACGAAGAGTTGCTGACAAGAACAAAAGAAGCACCCATGGTAACCCAAATACAGTGAAGAACACGGGGGTGGATTGGCCATACCCTACGGAAACCTAGGAACATCACAGCGGAACCCCCAGGAGAGAAGAAAGTCGCCGCCCCCGGAATACCTGGAGACGGAACACAACAGTAAAGATCCAGACAGCTGGCTACACCTGGAAGCAGTTGGAGAAGGAAGCACAGAACAAGACGGAGTGGAGGAGGACTGTCAGTGGCCCAACGTTCCTCTTTCGAACTACAGGCTTAAGCAAGCAAGTCAAACGCAGCCTAATCATCATCATCATCATCATCATCATCACATCCCTCTTCTCCAAACTCATTTTGCATCACTACTGACACTCACTTTGGCATGTTTGTTTGTTTCTTATCTTCCCACCGACCCCTGTATTACCGACGCTGTCCGATGTGCTTGGGGACTGTAGGGGCTCGGAGTGTTTTTTACCGACCCCGTCCGATGTGCTCGGGGACAGTAGGGGCTCAGAGTGTGTTTTTTTTTTACCGACCCCTGCATTACAGACACTGACCCACATGCTCGGGGACTGTAGGGGCTCGGAGTGTTTTTTACCGACCCCTGTAATACCGACACTGTCCGATATGCTTGGGGATGGTCAGAGCTCGGAGTGTTTTTTACCGACCCCTGCATTATCGACACTGTCCCACGTGCTCGGGGACTGTACGGGCTCAGAGTGTTTTTTTTACCGACCCCTGTATTACCGACACTGTCCGATATGCTCGGGGACAGTAGGGGCTCGGAGTGTTTTTTACCGACCCCTGTATTACTGACACTGTCCCACATGCTCGGGGACGGTAGGGGCTCGGAGTATGTTTTACTGACCCCTGTATTACTCACGCTGTCTGATGTGCTCTGGGACAGTCGGGGGTCCAAGTGTGTTTTACCGACCCCTATATTACTGACACTGTCTGATGTGCTCAGGGACGGTCGGGGCTTGGAGTGTGCGTCCCTCGTGGCTGTTTCAGGCCTTAAATGTTCTTCAGTGCTTGAAGAAGCCCACCTGAAAAACTTTGCCAGTTTAGACTGCGCCACTGTTTGATTCACACAGAGATAATTAAAACCACCACACCAGGCCGATTAAGACGCACTGCGATTGGTCAAAGACTTGGCGCCCATTTGGTCATTATGTGTCGTCAATTTTTATTGGTCACAAGCATGTGCTCGTAGATTACACTCTGGCTTCACGCCATCTCTTCACTGCGGTTGGATTTCAGCAAAGCGAGGGATTTCTATAAAAGATGACTTATGATAATGATAACAAATACTTTAGTCACCGTGACAACTGCTAGCAATTTTCTCTTAGTCACTGATGGATTACGTTTGTCAAATGACAAGCGCCAGCAAGAACCCCGATTTATACGAGATGTGCCAAGTTTATTAGCACAGCAAAGCTACTTTTTATTTTCATCTTATACCACAGCACTCTTGATTAAAATGTTTTTTTATCCCACAGCGTGGTCGAATGCTCAAATCTGATTGGTTAGTTGATGTGCATTATGTTATTATAACAGCACAGCTCAGATAACAGTGGTTCTGATTGCAAGATGAGCAAACCGGTTAATGCTAATGCGTTCGTTCTAATATGTCATTGTTTCTATAGTAACCGCTCATACACAGGAACTTGTACAGCGGATGCTCCACATACTCTAAGACAAATAATGAATGGATTTTAAACGAGGGGGTTGTTTAACACATGGGCAGGGGGCGGGGTAGAGTGGTGCGGTGCTGCGCTGCATCACACCACCCTGGAGTGCATAATTTTCACGTGTTCTTGTGCGTTAGTCCTTACATAAGAACAGATCTGATAGTAGCTCCAGTTGTAATTCAAAATGTTTCTATGGTAACGATTCGTTCAGGCAGACACTCCACATAATAAACAGATTTGTAAACGTGTCTTATTTACCAAGAAAAATTTGTTGATACAGTGAAGTGCTCTGTAAGGAATCTCCAATGTCAGTGCTTTGTAATCGTTAGCTTTTTTTTTTGCATTATCATCTGAGATACAAGTGATCACAGAAACTAGTACCATGTTGTTCCACAACATTAAACGCAACTATAAACGGATAAAAAGTACATTTTTAAACAAGCACTGACAAACTGCTGTGGTATAAGAGGAATAAAACACTTCAGGACAAGCTTTTATAGGACAATAATCAACTTCGTGGTGGTAATTGTAACTCAAGCCGCATCACAACACCTCGTCATTGATTATTTTCCTGTCACAGCACACCACCAAATGTATTAAACCTTACATAAGCACTGGTAACATATGGATATTATAAGCCAAGTGATTGACCAGGATGAATATTTGTGTTATATTTAGTTCTCCAGGAGGCTTGTCATACACAACTTCATTACACAGAAAAAACAGAACTGCAGGAAAAAGGAAAGAGGATAACTCAATTTCACATGCACAATGCCGAAAGCACCCCCCTTCATGTGTCAAATTTCAGTAAACTCTGTACAACATACTAAAACTGATGAGGCTTATTTTTGGTCTCTCATGGATCTTATCTCTGGGTAGATGGACAAGCAGAATGACGTGGCTTCATGGGGTCAGTCAAATAAGCCACACCCCCTAGACCAAGGTCTGCTTTTGCACTAGGATGTACATGTGAAGGTGAGTGGACAGAAGAGGAGGAGGGGGAAAAAAGAGGCAAAGGACGGGTGGAGAGGAGGGGAAAAAGAGGCAAAGGACGGGTGGAGAGGAGGGGAAAAAGAGGCAAAGGACGGGTGGAGAGGAGGGGAAAGAGGCAAAGGACGGGTGGAGAGGAGGGGAAAGAGGCAAAGGACGGGTGGAGAGGAGGGGAAAGAGGCAAAGGACGGGTGGAGAGGAGGGGAAAAGAGGCAAAAGACGGGTTGAGAGGAGGGGAAGAGAGGCGGGGAAAGAGGCAAAGGACAGGTGGAGAGGAGGGTAAAAAGAGGCAAAGGACGGGTGGAAAGGAGGGGGAAAGAGGCAAAGGACGGGTGGAGAGGAGGGGGAAAGAGGCAAAGGACGGGTGGAGAGGAGGGTAAAAAGAGGCAAAGGACGGGTGGAGAGGAGGGTAAAAAGAGGCAAAGGACGGGTGGAGAGGAGGGTAAAAAGAGGCAAAGGACGGGTGGAGAGGAGGGTAAAAAGAGGCAAAGGACGGGTGGAGAGGAGGGTAAAAAGAGGCAAAGGACGGGTGGAGAGGAGGGTAAAAAGAGGCAAAGGACGGGTGGAGAGGAGGGTAAAAAGAGGCAAAGGACGGGTGGAGAGGAGGGGAAAAAAGAGGCAAAGGACGGGTGGAGAGGAGGGGAAAAAGAGGCAAAGGACGGGTGGAGAGGAGGGGGAAAAAGAGGCAAAGGACGGGTGGAGAGGAGGGGAAAAAGAGGCAAAGGACGGGTGGAGAGGAGGGGAAAAAAGAGGCAAAGGACGGGTGGAGAGGAGGGGAAAAAAGAGGCAAAGGACGGGTGGAGAGGAGGGGAAAAAAGAGGCAAAGGACAGGTGGAGAGGAGGGGAAAAAGAGGCAAAGGACGGGTGGAGAGGAGGGGAAAAAGAGGCAAAGGACGGGTGGAGAGGAGGGGAAAAAAGAGGCAAAGGACGGGTGGAGAGGAGGGGAAAAAGAGGCAAAGGACGGGTGGAGAGGAGGGGAAAAAAGAGGCAAAGGACGGGTGGAGAGGAGGGGAAAAAAAGAGGCAAAGGACAGGTGGAGAGGAGGGGAAAAAAAGAGGCAAAGGACGGGTGGAGAGGAGGGGAAAAAAAAGAGGCAAAGGACGGGTGGAGAGGAGAGGAAAAAAGAGGCAAAGGACAGGTGGAGAGGAAGCACATTGTGTTATTACAGTAGTCCTTCAGAAACGTAAACTTTTCTAAAGTCAGATCTGTTATCATCCGACCAATTTGGAGGACGCAGTGCTGATAAAAATATTAATCTCAATATTAGTGAGCAAATAGAAGATTTAAAACACATTCAAGACAATCTAATCATTGTTGTTAAATAAACTGGCTAGTCAACTGGTACAGCATTTTTTTTTCTGTGTTTAAAAAAAAAAAACACCAAGTGTGAAAACAAAGCTCAAAGTTTTGTCTAGACTCAGACATGATCAGTTTCAGATCATGTTTGTGTTCATTTTTCAACACTTTCACTGGTGCTGCCTTTCAAAGAGGCGAGGAAAAAGGGAAGGAAGTTTTTTTTGTGTGTGTGTGTGTGTGTGTGTGTGTGTGTGTGCGCGCGCACGCTCGCTCATGTGTGTAGCAGCTTACCTGGCCTTGTGTGTTACTTGTTGTTGTGGTGGCATGACTGTCAAAGAAGGAGAGGTCAAGCGGGGCCACACTTCCTCCTGTTGCGAAAGCCTGAGGATTGCCAACCTGCCGAGGCACAAACACCAGCATTTACATACAGTGAAAATAGACCACAAAACACTTTGGGGACATGCAGTTATAGGAAAATCATCATCAACAACAGCAGCATGGTGGGATGAAGCAGAGTTACCATTACCGCCTCAACGTTTCCAACTGTGTTTTGTTTCTCTTTGCACAGAGGTGGGGTTTTTTTTTTACCAACCACTATTTTTATACGAATTAAAGAACAAAATGTTCTTTTATACGTTCTTTAAATGTTTTTTTTTAAACTGTTTATAGTTACATTTAACATTGGGGAACGTCCATGCAAGTCAGTTCCTGTTTTCACTTACTATTTCAGCAATTCACATCTATTCAGAATTACTGCATGACTGTGTGTGTGACGCGTTCATACAACAAGAAGCGAATATCGCAGGCTTGTCAGCACTCGAGTCGAGGACTCTGACTTGAGTCTGACTCGTGCCCTAATTTTAAAGGACTCATGCATTAACTGCATTCAGACTTGTAAATTGGAGACGAGAACTCGGATTTTTTCTTTATTTTTTGTAACATCTTATGTGCCACCAGCTTTTCCCTAAATACTCCTCATCGTAGACATCTTTATTTGTGAATTTATTGGATACTGTGGTATGAGACCGGCATCTTCACACTACTCAAAGCTATCAATGTGTTTTTTTGAGAGAGAGAGAGAGAGAGAGAGAGAGAGAGAGAGAGAGAGAGAGAGAGAGAGAGATGTGTCATTTGTGTCGGACTCGATTCAGACTTGACTCGAACTCGAGGTTTAGTGACTCGACTACAACACTGCAAAGCACCGACACTGGAGACTCCTCCCACAAACCAATAAATAAACTAATTTCTTTCCAGGAAACGTCTCCATAGCAACAGTTTTTCCTTTGTTCAATTATAGCACTCTTTTTTTCCCTTTAAACCATCTGTTCATTATTAGTCTTTGTACGTTTATACAGTGTCCACCACTACAAGTTGAAGTTGTTCATCAACACCCACGGGCCAATCAGAATTGAGAATTCAACAGCGCCGTGGTACAAGGAGCAACGTTCCAGGAAGCATGTCCCGAATGAGAGTCTCAGGACGTCCATGAAAGAAAGCATTGACAAAACAACCAAAGCAGGATGTACAGTAACTTCTGAGAAAACCGTCGAACGCATAGCCATCCAGATGTTTGGTCCTTCATCAGTGTTTGGAGCTGGAGGGAGCAAAAGCAGGAGCCAGACTTCCGGAGATCACAAACAGCCTCGTGAGCGAGTTTACACTGCGACTGAACTGTTTATCAGACCTGCAGCTGCTCCGCCTCTACAAAAGTTCTGCACTTTATCATCATCATCATCATCCAAATAACAGCAAATCAAAGATCTGCTATAATCCTTCAGAAGGAAAGTGTCTCCTGAAAACCCAGAAGAGATAAAGAAATGTAGGGGACACTGTGTGAAAGCAGAGACTCCGATTTGGCGATCATTTGAGACGAAAGTGTCCGATTTTCTCCTGATATCCTGTAAAGCCCAATTCAGGCTGGGTTAGGTTTACATCTCGAGGATGGGTAATGAAACGTTACAGGGAGCATCAATGGGATTTTAGTCTCGCCCAAATCAGTCGTATAGAGATCTTGCAGTCACGTGACCAGAAAGTACACAACCGCCATCTTGTCGGTCAAAAACACCGCTGAATATTGCTGCACTCGTGTACAGAATGGATCAATTTCAACCGACGGACTACACGGCTCATTTTTCTAATGAACAGATAACTAGATATATGTCTAAAATAAACGATCTACAGATTAGTGACCCTTATGGCTTTCCGGACGGAGTTTTCACGACCGGATTTTGAACTGCCAGCGGAATACCCGGACGTGTATAATTACCTCATTAACTTTCCCTCGCTGTTCAGTGGTGAAGCACTGCGTGCCTATAAATCTCTGGACAGTTATCTCTACAGAAATTCAGGATTTGTCAGCGACTCAGATGTGGCATCTTGTAAACAAGAATCCTCATTGGATGGGTAAGTCACTTAAGTATTACTAGTACTGATACTAGATGCACTGACCAGCCGATTATAGAATAGAATAAGGTAATTCCAAATCGTCCGTCTTGTTTACATGGATCTGGCGTTGGAGAGAGAGAGAGAGAGAGAGAGAGGCTTAGCAGTGGAGTGGCTGTTTTCTGAGCTTAGTTAACAGGCCGGCTCTGCCTGCAGCCTCGCTTTTGCTTCCGCTCCCGGCGCCGCCTCCTTCGCTTTGCTTCCGATAACAATCCACGGAGACCCCGCTGGTCTCGCTATCTTGTCCGGAATGTTGTGCATGCGATGGAAATCGCTACAAACCGTCATTTTCTGCTGGAAACCAATGTCCAGTAAGTCCATACAGTTGTAGTGGATATTGAAGTCCGGTACAGACGAACAACACGCAAAAATACACACAAAAAACGTGCACAGGTAGGGAGAGCTTGTAGCCGCAGCCGTTGTAGTAGAATTGTATATAGTAGGGTTTTCCAGAAGAAAAGGTAGAAGTAAAAGCAGAAGTAGAACCAGAAGTAGAAGTAGAAGGCGGAATATGGTGTTTGACCGACAAGATGGCGTCTGTCACAATCTGGATCTGCTGTGACGTCACATGCAAGTGCTCCATTAGGGTTGGGTTTTTTTTAAATAAAAAACAGACTGAACACTATATTTTACAATCTATAAGAAGTCCAGCAGAAATAATAAGTATTGTAAACGCGCTCCAGGATACGTTCGCTCTTTTCAAACAAACGTCGCCTGCTGGAACTAAAACGAAACCAAGTGCTGTCGGAGTTTAAAAGCTTGACGGAAAAGCAACAGGTCCAAGCACGAGTATGGCCTACATACATGGTGGTCATGTGACCTAAAAATGCTCAAGCGCCAGTTGATGCAGTGCCATAAAAATCTACAACAAACTGCTGTGTTAAAAGGTAGAAACAATGTGAATGCGTTATAACGAGGTCTGTGCGTGTAGTAGGCCTCGGCACAAATGTATTTATTTATAAAGTGTAATGAGCATCTTTGAGGTTCATACAGAAAATCACTTATCCCAAGAGAAGCACGTGTAATCATTACAAACTTCCTCCAGCAATTCACGCTTATGAATTGTACTTGACTAACAAGATCAACTCTGAGGTACTGCTCACTTCTGTATCCCCCCCCCCCGTTCTCGCTTATATCAGAATGCAAGCCATCGAAGGAATAGGACGCTTATTATGAATGTTGACTTCAACAAATAATGAACCCTGAAACGAGGAAGTAAAGAACAGTGCTCTCTCCAGGGATTTCAAATAGCATCCTGGTAAACTGTCATTTTGAAATGGCGCCAGAATCCATTCTCTCATCTTATTATCTCTAGCCGCTTTATCCTGTTCTACAGGGTCGCAGGCAAGCTGGAGCCTATCCCAGCTGACTACGGGCGAAAGGCGGGGTACACCCTGGACAAGTCGCCAGGTCATCACAGGGCTGACACATAGACACAGACAACCGTTCACACTCACATTCGCACCTACGATCAATTTAGAGTCACCAGTTAACCTAACCTGCATGTCTTTGGACTGTGGGGGAAACCGGAGCACCTGGAGGAAACCCATGCGGACACGGGGAGAACATGCAAACCCCACACAGAAAGGCCCTCGCCGGCCACGGGGCTCGAACCCGGACCTTCTTGCTGTGAGGCGACAGCGCTAACCACTACACCACCGTGCCGCCCGAATCCATTCTATATGTTTCGTAAATACATTGAGTCGGTAAACAGGAAGTCGATGTGCGACAGACCTGAAAAACGGTACACACGGTATAGAACCCCAAGCTGAAGTTTGGTACCAAGTGGCTATGATCTGCGGTTGCTGAGAAAAAGAGTGTTTCGGACGGACGGCGATACAGACAGAGGTAAACCAGTATATCCACCCCCCACCCCTTTTGGAGTGGGGGTATGAATAATAAAATCTTGGAAAAAAGAAATCAAGACAGTTGCACGTTAATTTTGATCAAGATGTGGATCAGAGTTCCAAAACGTGTTACATTTAGAAGACGTCGACTATGCAAGTGCCAAAAAAAAAAAAAGGTTATGCGTCACAATTCATTTGTATTGAATGTCCTGCTCATCATCTAATATTATATTACTGCAACGGCTCATATCAGTTCCCTTTACATCGATTTCTCCTCGTCTATTATTTTAATTAGCCGACGCCTAGAAATTGTGGCTCCGAGTTCAGCAGAATTAACGCTTTAAAGAAGAAAACCTGTGTACTGTACAGTACACCAGTGAACACAGGATGATTCACATCCATTTGTCAACCTAAGAAGAAAGTGGCGCTGTAAACAGGAAGTAGTAAAATACAAAAGGAGCAAAACTCAGACAGCATCGTTGCAGTGACGTCACCTTTCCATCACCTGTTAATCCCAGCGTACAGATGACGACACCTGGCGTCTTATTTACCTTTCAGAGCTCACTGAACGAGATATCTGACGGAGATCAGACGAGCGAGACGTGCTCCATGTATGAAATGCAGGCATGTGACATCATACTTTCCACTATCCATCATCATCGGTGTATAACAGGATAGAAATGCTGCCATGCCACATTCAGGTATGTTTGCTTTTCCCTTTTCCTTGTGATTCACTCACACACACCTGTGCAAAAGTCTTAGGCACCCTTCCCCCCCATACAAACTTGGTTATAGATTTCTATTTTATAACTTCTACATTATCAAGTCAACACCACAAAAACATTTTAGAGTTCCAAACGTTTGAGTTTTTTTCCCCCAGCACAAAATTAAATGTTAACGGAGAGAAAATGTTTGTATCTGAGCAGCATATTCCATCAGCGATCACTTTCCAGATTAAAAAAAGAAAACGTAATGAAGGCTACTGGGTTTTGGTGCAAAATGAAGAAGCGAGTGTGACAGTCAAAGTGTCCAGAAGAACTGCGGCTGGCCCTGCAAGATGCTCAGTAAAACCTACAGCTTATTGTACCTGAGACTTTTTTTTTTTTAAAGCAAAAGGGTCATCTGACACCAAATAAATAAATATCGACTGTTTCATTTATTATGGCTTACTGCTTATGGTACTTGCTTTTTTAATGTTGAAACATTTAATTTCATTATTTTAAGCCATTTTTGGTCAACAGCCTTTCTTTACATGTGCCTAAGACACTTGCACAGGACTGTATTTCCTTTTTTTTTTAATTGAACCATCAATATTCATTTATTATTATACATACAGGCCACTTTTTCCATGGAATAAAAGCATTTATTTTTTTCGCGGTGCGGTTTCCATCAAATCCTGCGCTCTGATTGGCTGGCGAGCGGGTCCGTATCCTGCAGTACGGACCCTGGTTACGGACCTTTGCCAGCTCGCTCGTTCACAACAACAAACATAGTAGCAATTTTTGTCAACACTTATCTAAGATTTATTTATAAGATTTTTATCAAACATCTTATACATTTTTGCCAGCATTTCTCAGCATAATAGCATTAATTTTACAGCATGGATAGCGATAACGACAGTGTTCACAGCGAAAGCGAGTTTTACTACCCTGAGGAAGAAGAAATAAAAGAAAACATTTCAGGAGAAAGCTAAAAACCTGTAACTTGCTAACGCCGAGCAAAAACATGGCTGAATCCTGAATGACTCAATTTTGTATAAATAGGGGATGATCTAGGCGGTAAAATGTTTTTTTTTTCCTGCCATGGAAGTGCACTTGTATACCGAGGAGGAAGCAATTTGCATCACAGCCGTGAATGAGGATTCAAAATGGCGGCTCGGCTCGGTTTTCCCTTTCGGGCGCTCTCGTTTTCTGTTAGAATTTGGGAAAGAAAAAAATATATTATTTAAATCAGCTTAAGGTCGGTCCGTATGGTGAAATACCGTGACCTCTGCCTTGAATACAGACCTCAGCCCAGAGGGCCTCGCTCAGTACTTTCAAGACCTCGGTTACGGTATTTCACCATACGGCCCTCCCAGCTGGTAAATAACATACGTATTCTATTCCCTTCTAGTGGGTTTATTGATAGCATATCGCTTATCCTCTGTGTATTACACCACTCTCTCCAATGGTGAACGAGTGTGCAATATTGTTATAATATTGCATGCTGTCAAGACAACACGACGTCACATGTCAGAGACATAAAACTTCCGCATGGCTGCCAGGTTTGCTACATTAAATACGAAAGATTTTGAGAGAATTTTGGCTGCCAGGTCGCGCCATGGTCGATGTTGATGTTTAAAAGTAAATAACACATGGAAAATAATAATATTTGGCTTGACTGAGCTAGTGTTGGCGTTCGCGAACACTACACCGGCTGGAAGGTAATTAGACTCCCATGCTAACAGCACCGAGTCACGGGTAAGCCAGTGTTGGCCTTTGAGAATGCTCATATAAAGAGGTGTCTATGTATAATAATAATAATAATAATAATAATAATAATAATAATAGGCTTTTTTCGTGGTATATCAGATATATTCCATTCAGCTACTCGTCTTTGACTCGTCCAAGATCATGCTAGCTGAATGGAATATATCTGAAATACCATTCAAAGCCAGTCAATATTATTTAGACCATCACTATGCAAACAAGAGCTCCCAGAATTGATTTCACTGTTCAAATATGACTTGCCCTATAACGTCGACAAAACTTTAAGGCAAAATAAAGCTGAACACCGACTGTACCCCAGGCCTCATCACCAAACATCAGCACCCGATCACATTAATGCTCTTGTGGCTGAATATCACAAATCCCAACAAAATCTAGTGGAAAGCCTTCCCAGAAGCGTGGGGGCTGTTGTAGCAGTAAAGAGGGGACAGGCCCGTGGTATTTGGAACAGGATGTTCAGTGATCAGACCTAACAAACTGATGATCACTTGTTTCACAGGAAAACAGACATGCGTTTTTGCTCAAAGAACAGAAAGGCAGTGGGTGAATCTCGAAAACAGTGGTGAAGTCACTCTTGGCCGGCTGTTTCAGACATAGGTAATTAACGTAAGAGAGGCACACACTCGTGTATGTGTGTGTATATATAGACACACTCCTGTATACACAGTAAACACACGCAGTCAGGCAGAACAGTAAATGGCACCAGTGGTCATGCAGATCAGTAAAAGAGTCATGTGTGGACCGTGAGGAGAGAAAGCATTTCCTGTTACCAATTCCCCACTGTGGCAGTTTCCTTCCTCCAAAGGAAACTTCTTCCTTTCTCTCGCTCTCCCACACACACACACACAGAATATTCATGAATGTGTCTGTATATATAAAATGTACAGCCAAGCTGTGTGTGTGAATTCCCTAGGGTGTGTTCAGTCACCTTTACCTCCACATAGTCCTCAGGCACCAAGCCGACCTCGCCCCTGCTGTTCTGCGCTTCGATCCATCCTCCACCTATGTTCTGAGAAAAACAAGGAAAAATGCAGAGAGTTACAGTCATGACACAGCAGTCACGTATACAACCATCAGGTTTAAAAAGCGATGAGAGGTACAGCAATGACACTACAGTCACGTATACAGCCGTCAGGTTTATAAAGCGCCGAGAGGTACAGCAATGACACTACAGTCACGTATACAGCCATCAGGTTTATAAAGCGACGAGAGGTACAGCAATGACACTACAGTCACGTATACAGCCGTCAGGTTTATAAAGCGCCGAGAGTTACAGCAATGACACCAGTCACGTATACAGCTGTCAGGTTTATAAAGCAACGACAGTTACAGCGATGACACTACAGTCACGTATACAGCCGTCAGGTTTATAAAGCGCCGAGAGTTACAGCAATGACACTACAGTCACGCATACAGCCATCAGGTCTATAAAGTGCAGAGTTACAGCAATGACACTACAGTCACGTATACAGCCGTCAGGTTTATAAAGCGCCGAGAGTTACAGCAATGACACCAGTCACGTATACAGCCGTCAGGTTTATAAAGCGCCGAGAGTTACAGCAATGACACTACAGTCACGTATACAGCCGTCAGGTTTATAAAGCGCCGAGAGTTACAGCAATGACACTACAGTCACGTATACGGCCGTCAGGTTTATAAAGTGCAGAGTTACAGCAATGACACTACAGTCACGCATACAGCCGTCAGGTTTATAAAGCGCCGAGAGTTACAGCAATGACACTACAGTCACGTATACAGCCGTCAGGTTTATAAAGCGATGAGAGTTACAGCAATGACACTACAGTCACGCATACAGCCGTCAGGTTTATAAAGTGCAGAGTTACAGCAATGACACTACAGTCACGTATACAGCCGTCAGGTTTATAAAGCGCCGAGAGTTACAGCAATGACACTACAGTCACATATACGGCTGTCAGGTTTATAAAGCGCCAAGAGGTACAGCAATGACACTACAGTCACGTATACAGCTGTCAGGTTTATAAAGCGCCAAGAGGTACAGCAATGACACTACAGTCACGTATACAGCCGTCAGGTTTATAAAGCGCCGAGAGTTACAGCAATGACACTACAGTCACGCATACAGCCGTCAGGTTTATAAAGTGCAGAGTTACAGCAATGACACTACAGTCACGTATACAGCCGTCAGGTTTATAAAGCGCCGAGAGTTACAGCAATGACACTACAGTCACGTATACGGCCGTCAGGTTTATAAAGTGCAGAGTTACAGCAATGACACTACAGTCACGTATACAGCCGTCAGGTTTATAAAGCGCCGAGAGTTACAGCAATGACACTACAGTCACGTATACAGCCGTCAGGTTTATAAAGCGATGAGAGTTACAGCAATGACACTACAGTCACGCATACAGCCGTCAGGTTTATAAAGCGCCGAGAGTTACAGCAATGACACTACAGTCACGTATACGGCCGTCAGGTTTATAAAGTGCAGAGTTACAGCAATGACACTACAGTCACGTATACAGCCGTCAGGTTTATAAAGCGATGAGAGTTACAGCAATGACACTACAGTCACGTATACAGCCGTCAGGTTTATAAAGCGCCGAGAGTTACAGCAATGACACTACAGTCACGTATACGGCTGTCAGGTTTATAAAGCGCCAAGAGGTACAGCAATGACACTACAGTCACGTATACGGCTGTCAGGTTTATAAAGCGCCAAGAGGTACAGCAATGACACTACAGTCACGCATACAGCCGTCAGGTTTATAAAGTGCCGAGAGGTACAGCAATGACACTACAGTCACGTATACAGCCGTCAGGTTTATAAAGCGCCGAGAGTTACAGCAATGACACTACAGTCACGTATACGGCTGTCAGGTTTATAAAGCGCCAAGAGGTACAGCAATGACACTACAGTCACGTATACGGCTGTCAGGTTTATAAAGCGCCAAGAGGTACAGCAATGACACTACAGTCACGCATACAGCCGTCAGGTTTATAAAGTGCCGAGAGGTACAGCGATGACACTAGTCACGTATACAGCCGTCAGGTTTATAAAGCGCTGAGAGGTACAGCGATGACACTACAATCACGTATACAGCCGTCAGGTTTATAAAGCGAAGAGAGTTACAGCAATGACACTACAGTCACGTATACAGCCGTCAGGTTTATAAAGCGCCGAGAGTTACAGCAATGACACCAGTCACGTATACAGCCGTCAGGTTTATAAAGCGCCGAGAGTTACAGCAATGACACTACAGTCACGTATACAGCCGTCAGGTTTATAAAGCGCCGAGAGTTACAGCAATGACACCAGTCACGTATACAGCCGTCAGGTTTATAAAGCGCCGAGAGTTACAGCAATGACACTACAGTCACGTATACAGCCGTCAGGTTTATAAAGCGCCGAGAGTTACAGCAATGACACTACAGTCACGCATACAGCCGTCAGGTTTATAAAGTGCAGAGTTACAGCAATGACACTACAGTCACGTATACAGCCGTCAGGTTTATAAAGCGCCGAGAGTTACAGCAATGACACTACAGTCACGTATACGGCCGTCAGGTTTATAAAGTGCAGAGTTACAGCAATGACACTACAGTCACGTATACAGCCGTCAGGTTTATAAAGCGCCGAGAGTTACAGCAATGACACTACAGTCACGTATACAGCCGTCAGGTTTATAAAGCGATGAGAGTTACAGCAATGACACTACAGTCACGCATACAGCCGTCAGGTTTATAAAGTGCAGAGTTACAGCAATGACACTACAGTCACGTATACAGCCGTCAGGTTTATAAAGCGCCGAGAGTTACAGCAATGACACTACAGTCACGTATACGGCTGTCAGGTTTATAAAGCGCCAAGAGGTACAGCAATGACACTACAGTCACGTATACGGCTGTCAGGTTTATAAAGCGCCAAGAGGTACAGCAATGACACTACAGTCACGTATACAGCCGTCAGGTTTATAAAGCGCCGAGAGTTACAGCAATGACACTACAGTCACGCATACAGCCGTCAGGTTTATAAAGTGCAGAGTTACAGCAATGACACTACAGTCACGTATACAGCCGTCAGGTTTATAAAGCGCCGAGAGTTACAGCAATGACACTACAGTCACGTATACGGCCGTCAGGTTTATAAAGTGCAGAGTTACAGCAATGACACTACAGTCACGTATACAGCCGTCAGGTTTATAAAGCGCCGAGAGTTACAGCAATGACACTACAGTCACGTATACAGCCGTCAGGTTTATAAAGCGATGAGAGTTACAGCAATGACACTACAGTCACGCATACAGCCGTCAGGTTTATAAAGTGCAGAGTTACAGCAATGACACTACAGTCACGTATACAGCCGTCAGGTTTATAAAGCGCCGAGAGTTACAGCAATGACACTACAGTCACGTATACGGCTGTCAGGTTTATAAAGCGCCAAGAGGTACAGCAATGACACTACAGTCACGTATACAGCCGTCAGGTTTATAAAGCGATGAGAGTTACAGCAATGACACTACAGTCACGCATACAGCCGTCAGGTTTATAAAGTGCAGAGTTACAGCAATGACACTACAGTCACGTATACAGCCGTCAGGTTTATAAAGCGCCGAGAGTTACAGCAATGACACTACAGTCACGTATACGGCTGTCAGGTTTATAAAGCGCCAAGAGGTACAGCAATGACACTACAGTCACGTATACGGCTGTCAGGTTTATAAAGCGCCAAGAGGTACAGCAATGACACTACAGTCACGCATACAGCCGTCAGGTTTATAAAGTGCCGAGAGGTACAGCAATGACACTACAGTCACGTATACAGCCGTCAGGTTTATAAAGCGCCGAGAGTTACAGCAATGACACTACAGTCACGTATACGGCTGTCAGGTTTATAAAGCGCCAAGAGGTACAGCAATGACACTACAGTCACGTATACGGCTGTCAGGTTTATAAAGCGCCAAGAGGTACAGCAATGACACTACAGTCACGCATACAGCCGTCAGGTTTATAAAGTGCCGAGAGGTACAGCAATGACACTAGTCACGTATACAGCCGTCAGGTTTATAAAGCGCTGAGAGGTACAGCGATGACACTACAATCACGTATACAGCCGTCAGGTTTATAAAGCGAAGAGAGTTACAGCAATGACACTACAGTCACGTATACAGCCGTCAGGTTTATAAAGCGCCGAGAGTTACAGCAATGACACCAGTCACGTATACAGCCGTCAGGTTTATAAAGCGCCGAGAGTTACAGCAATGACACTACAGTCACGCATACAGCCGTCAGGTTTATAAAGTGCAGAGTTACAGCAATGACACTACAGTCACGTATACAGCCGTCAGGTTTATAAAGCGCCGAGAGTTACAGCAATGACACTACAGTCACGTATACGGCTGTCAGGTTTATAAAGCGCCAAGAGGTACAGCAATGACACTACAGTCACGTATACGGCTGTCAGGTTTATAAAGCGCCAAGAGGTACAGCAATGACACTACAGTCACGCATACAGCCGTCAGGTTTATAAAGTGCCGAGAGGTACAGCAATGACACTACAATCACGTATACAGCCGTCAGGTTTATAAAGCGAAGAGAGTTACAGCAATGACACTACAGTCACGTATACAGCCGTCAGGTTTATAAAGCGCCGAGAGGTACAGCAATGACACTAGTCATGTATACAGCCGTCAGGTTTATAAAGCGCCGAGAGGTACAGCGATGACACTACAGTCACGTATACAGCCGTCAGGTTTATAAAGTGCCGAGAGGTACAGCAATGACACTAGTCACGTATACAGCCGTCAGGTTTATAAAGCGCTGAGAGGTACAGCGATGACACTACAATCACGTATACAGCCGTCAGGTTTATAAAGCGAAGAGAGTTACAGCAATGACACTACAGTCACGTATACAGCCGTCAGGTTTATAAAGCGCCGAGAGGTACAGCAATGACACTACAGTCACGTATACAGCCGTCAGGTTTATAAAGCGCCGAGAGGTACAGCAATGACACTAGTCATGTATACAGCCGTCAGGTTTATAAAGCGCCGAGAGGTACAGCGATGACACTAGTCATGTATACAGCAGTCAGGTTTATAAAGCGCCGAGAGTTACAGCAATGACACTACAGTCACGTATACAGCCGTCAGGTTTATAAAGCGATGAGAGTTACAGCAATGACACTACAGGTGGTGTTTACATTAGACCGTATCAGCGGATCATCAGATTAACGTTTTTAAAACGATTCGCGTGCACACAGCAATGCCAATACACGGATACGCTCGGCTCCGCAGGCATCCTGCGCTCCAAATCATTCCGCCCTGAACAGCGAGTGCCCTCTGGAGGGTGCGCACTCCGGCCCTGCGCAGCTCACAGAGCGCGCGAGTGAAGCACACGAGCAGTGATTCGGGACAAATAGCAGGAAGTGAAAGTCCGCGCCGTTTTTCAGCAGTCGCGTCACATGACCAACGTGGCATGACCAACGCCAGCGAATCAGGAAGGTGGATGTCACAGTGACGTTGTCCAATGACAATGTCAGCTAGAGCTCAGCACAGCGTATCCTCGTTCCTCAATGTTTACACAGCACCGGATCAGATACGTAATGGGTTGAATACGTGGGCCCTGGCGGATTCAAGTTGTTCCGCCTGTGGAGTCGTTTCCCGGCGTTTTAATGTGAACGGACAGTGCATCCGCGACGAAAACGAGACGGATACGGTCTAATGTAAACACCACCACAGTCACGTACACAGCCATCAGGTTTATAAAGCGCCGAGAGTTACAGCAATGACACTACAGTCACGTATACAGCCGTCAGGTTTATAAAGCGCCGAGAGTTACAGCAATGACACTACAGTCACGTATACAGCCGTCAGGTTTATAAAGCGATGAGAGGTACAGCAATGACACTACAGTCACGTATACAGCCGTCAGGTTTATAAAGCAACGACAGTTACAGCAATGACACTACAGTCACGTATACAGCCGTCAGGTTTATAAAGCAACGACAGTTACAGCAATGACACTACAGTCACGTATACAGCCGTCAGGTTTATAAAGCGATGAGAGGTACAGCAATGACACTACAGTCACGTATACAGCCGTCAGGTTTATAAAGCGAAGAGAGTTACAGCAATGACACTACAGTCACGTATACAGCCATCAGGTTTATAAAGCGAAGAGTTACAGCAATGACACTACAGTCACGTATACAGCCATCAGGTTTATAAAGCGAAGAGAGTTACAGCAATGACACTACAGTCACGTATACAGCCGTCAGGTTTATAAAGCGATGAGAGTTACAGCAATGACACTACAGTCACGTATACAGCCGTCAGGTTTATAAAGCGATGAGAGTTACAGCAATGACACTACAGTCACGTATACAGCCGTCAGGTTTATAAAGCGCCGAGAGGTACAGCAATGACACTACAGTCACGTATACAGCCGTCAGGTTTATAAAGCGCCGAGAGTTACAGCAATGACACTACAGTCACGCATACAGCCGTCAGGTTTATAAAGCGATGAGAGTTACAGCGATGACACTACAGTCACGTATACAGCCGTCAGGTTTATAAAGCAACGACAGTTACAGCAATGACACTACAGTCACGCATACAGCCGTCAGGTTTATAAAGCGATGAGAGTTACAGCGATGACACTACAGTCACGTATACAGCCGTCAGGTTTATAAAGCGATGAGAGGTACAGCAATGACACCAGTCACGTATACAGCCGTCAGGTTTATAAAGCAACGACAGTTACAGCAATGACACTACAGTCACGTATACAGCCGTCAGGTTTATAAAGCGATGAGAGGTACAGCAATGACACTACAGTCACGTATACAGCCGTCAGGTTTATAAAGCGAAGAGAGTTACAGCAATGACACTACAGTCACGTATACAGCCATCAGGTTTATAAAGCGAAGAGAGTTACAGCAATGACACTACAGTCACGTATACAGCCGTCAGGTTTATAAAGCGAAGAGAGTTACAGCAATGACACTACAGTCACGCATACAGCCATCAGGTTTATAAAGCGCATAGTTACAGCAATGACACTACAGTCACGTATACAGCCGTCAGGTTTATAAAGCGCCGAGAGTTACAGCAATGACACTACAGTCACGTATACAGCCGTCAGGTTTATAAAGCGATGAGAAGTACAGCAATGACACTACAGTCACGTATACAGCCGTCAGGTTTATAAAGCGATGAGAATTACAGCAATGACACCACAGTAACATACATTTGTACTGGACAAGTGTTTCTCTCACACACACACACACACACACACACACACACACACACACACACACAAATATGCAAAGAGCAAGCACAGACATGCACAAACATGCGCACACACATGCACACACCAGGCATTCACATGTGCACAAACATGTATGTACAAGCACATGCACACATGAACACACACACACCATATACAAGGACAGGTTGATGTCACGCACTCAGTATTTACCTGGTTGGTGATTGTGATGGTCTCGCCCTCTCTCACCGACAGCTCGTTGTTGCCCGGCTCTGCTGTAAAATCGTATAAAACCTGTGCCTGTACGAGCAGACAAAGAACAACATGAGCATATGCACACACAGATCACCTCCTCTTCCCTAACAACATAATCGTCTCTGTTTGCAAAGACGTCATTCCGGAAGTTAAAAACTGGCTCGTCTCGTTCTACAAACCAGGTGTCGCTCATCACTCAGATAAAAACAGCTGCTTTTGGCTTCTTTTGCTTGTCTTGTAAGTGCCTTGAAGAAAACCGCATTCCCGTTACCTGGATGGTATTTACCTTCGGCTCCGATCAGAACAGAGATACAAAGGAAGATCACTTCTGTCTTATACCAAATCACTATGGAATTTTTGCATCCGATTGCTCAGAAGGTGTTGATTAATTTCCTATCACAGCAGCAGCTCTGACAATCGTGCAGCTGCAAGCCACAGCTTTATATTAATGCGCTTGTTCGAATACATTAACGTTTCTATAGTAACAGCTCAATCACAGGGATTAATATGTTGATAATATACGCTCCACATAAACATTGCGTAATTCTTGATATGGTTTTCGGAGGAGAAGCATGTGCTTTAATTGTTAAATGAATATTAGACATGATAAACGTAATAAATCAGTAAACTTTAATTTCAGGCAAACTGGGATGTCTTTTGGACTCAGAGACTTCCTGTTTTCTGGACAGTTCCAGCACTGTGTGTGAGAAACACAAATGTGTGTATGAATTAATCAGCTAATGATTTACAATTTTTAAAAGCAATGACGCGAATAACTACAGAGGAATCATTATTCAGACACACACACACGGCAGTGTAAGCTGTAGGAACAGTGTGAAGGGTTCCTCTATGTAGGAGCAACAAGAAAGTCTGTGTGTGTAGCTTGATTTACATACGATCAACTTTATTGCTCTCTTTGTATTAATCTATCAGCTTTCTTTCAGGTGAAGTTCAAGTAATTTACTGTCATTTTAATATTTTGACTTCCCACCCCCCTTTTTTCACATTTTTTTTTTAAAAACAAGTTCTCATTATTTTTAGTGCAGTACAGGGATCAAAATCATGAAACAAAGTCAAAGGACAAGCAAAAGTGCTAGTGACAAATGCACTTTTGAATTCACTAGACACTGAACCAGAGAACAAAAACAATTTTTCAAAAAAAAAAAAAAAAAAAAAAAACTTTTCATCTACAATTGTGAACTGAAGCCATTTCCATGTTCCTTAATATCTCAAACATACAGGTGGAGCCAGGCGGCACGGTGGTGTAGTGGTTAGCGCTGTCGCCTCACAGCAAGAAGGTCCGGGTTCGAGCCCCGTGGCCGGCGAGGGCCTTTCTGTGTGGAGTTTACATGTTCTCCCCGTGTCTGCGTGGGTTTCCTCCGGATGCTCCGGTTTCCCCCACAGTCCAAAGACATGCAGGTTAGGTTAACTGGTGACTCTAAATTGACCGTAGGTGTGAATGGTTGTCTGTGTCTATGTGTCAGCCCTGTGATGACCTGGCGACTTGTCCAGGGTGTACCCCGCCTTTCGCCCGTAGTCAGCTGGGATAGGCTCCAGCTTGCCTGCTACCCTGTAGAACAGGATAAAGCGGCTATAGATAATGAGATGAGATGAGATACAGGCGGAGCCGTTTGCTCAGGAGGATATTCAAGTTATGCTCTTAATAATCAACACAAAGAGAGTATAACGTACTTTATGTAAAGAATAAAACACTTCTGGATGTGCCGTTTTAGGGAAATAATCAGTGGTGGTAGTGGTGTAGTAAACTGGAGTTACTGTTCCAACCCAAAGTTGATTATATTCCTGTAGGGTCATTCCATACCAAATCAACCAAACTCCAGAAATCTCTCATGTCCACTGGTCTCCGATTTCTTTCCCACATTTTGCCAATAAATGTTCCTTTACTCACCAAACTCACAAATCTGAAGAAGTTCAAGCCCTTTCTGTCAAATAGTTTCTGCGCTACAGCCATTTTTCGGAGGTGGGTTGGGGGCCACAAAATGGCGGCCATGAAATTTGATACCATGTTATCTCATCTCATTATCTGTAGCCGCTTTATCCTGTTCTACAGGGTCGCAGGCAAGCTGGAGCCTATCCCAGCTGACTACGGGCGAAAGGCGGGGTACACCCTGGACAAGTCGCCAGGTCATCACAGGGCTGACACATAGACACAGACAACCATTCACACTCACATTCACACCTACGCTCAATTTAGAGTCACCAGTTAACCTAACCTGCATGTCTTTGGACTGTGGGGGAAACCGGAGCACCTGGAGGAAACCCACGCGGACACGGGGAGAACATGCAAACTCCGCACAGAAAGGCCCTCGCCGGCCACGGGGCTCGAACCCGGACCTTCTTGCTGTGAGGCGACAGCGCTAACCACTACACCACCGTGCCGCCCATACCATGTTATATTGAATTAAATAATAAATCCAAAATCCTGAACTTTTCTATGGCTCTAGAAATATCTAAAAATATCTCAAATACATTACATCACACACTACCAGTCAGAAGTTTGTACACCCCTCCTCATTCATAGGGTTTTTCTGCATTTTCTATTATACAGAAAAAAACCAAAGACATCTATACTTAAACAAAACGATAAAATAACGGACTACATATGGAATTATGTGGTAAACAAAAAGGCGGCGTTAAAACCCAAAATGTTTCATATTTTAGACTCTTCAAAGTAGCCAGTGTTTACCTTGATGACGCTTTGCACACTCTCGCCGTTATCTTAACCAGCTTCATGAGGTAGTCGCCTGGAATGCTTTTCAATTAACAGGTGTGTCTCACCAAAAGGTAATTAGTGGACGAGTTTATTGCCTTCTTAATGCGCCTGAGATCAAAACAGTAAATAATAATACAAAATAGTAAAATAGCCCTATTCCACAACTGTAGTAACCCATACATATAATATCAAGAACCGCTCAACTAAGTGAAGAGAAACGACATCCATCATTACTTTAAGACATGAAGTGACTTTTAATTAATAAAAATAAAGAAAAAGCACTGAATTAGAAGGCGTGTCCAAACTTTTGACTGGTACTGTATATAGAGGGGTCATTCCATGTCAATTCACACAAATGCCCAAAACCTCCCCAGTGACACCTCTTCAATTTGCCTTATTTTTATTTTCTTAGTGCCTTATGATGTCAAATGAAAGAATCCAAAATTTTAGCTTCCTAGCTCGAACGTTTGAGTTATGGCCCTTCAAAGTTTGGGTGCCACACCCACATTTGGGGTCCGGGAATTGCGCACTTAATTTGCAAGCATTTTTGGAGGCCCATATTTTTTGTTCTAAGGGGGATATAGACCTCTAAATTGCTATATCTATGTATTCTGGCCCTGTCTATCAGCTTCTGCACCTAAAAATAGCACAGGTGTACTAACTTTATAGATATTAACCCCTTAAAAGTGGATTTTTTAATGACAATTTTTTTTGACATTTTGGGGGTCCATATCTTGGAAAGTTTTTATGTTGATGGGGTTTCAACGGATTTATCATCATATTTGGGAACTCTACTGTGTACTTAGAGAGTTTCAGGGCACTCAGAGCTTTGGTGGGGGTACAGGAGGGCCCCAAATATGGCTTCGGGACAAAATTACCGTTTGGTACGCCCTACTTCAGGCCATTAGTTGGCCATGTGGGCACACGATGACTGGAATGAACCTTTAACCCTATCAACAGACACCTTTTATCAAACTTTTAAGCCAATAAAAACTTTGATTATCCAACTCCTTCAAGATAAACTAAGCATTTGTATATGGTACTATTTTTGCATATTTTCTGAAAAATCCTAAGTCCGGAAAGTAGGTCAACTGTTGTTTTGACTGCCTATTCATGTTTAAGGTAGTAAAAGCACACCCATATAGTGATTTTAATCTATGGGAAGATTATTTATACCCAATACCCCATTAGTTATATTGACAATTACAAGGGATAAACCCTTTCCCGGCTGTTTCACGATGCTGTTTTTTTTTTTACATTTGACACCTTTCCCTGTATCCAACCAAACTCTGACCACTATACACTTAATAGTTAAATGCATCTTTCAAACAGGAAAGGGAAAGATGCAAACAAGGGGATGATCCCAAGAAAAACATCCTGGTTGCTTTACTACATTTGTTCTGACATCCGATCTGGAAGTTAAACCTAGACTCATCAGGTTTTTTTTTTTTCAAGAAAAGGGGAAGGGGCCCCTAGCCATTCATGTGGGGAAAATTAGCATATCAATTAGTAAAAAGGGGAAATATATATATATATATATATATTTCCCCTTTTTACTAATTGATATGCTAATTTTGGGTGGCACGGTGGTGTAGTGGTTAGCGCTGTCGCCTCACAGCAAGAAGGTCCGGGTTCGAGCCCCGTGGCTGGCGAGGGCCTTTCTGTGTGGAGTTTGTATGTTCTCCCCGTGTCCGCGTGGGTTTCCTCCGGGTGCTCCGGTTTCCCCCACAGTCCAAAGACATGCAGCTTAGGTTAAATGGTGACTCTAAATTGACCGTAGGTGTGAATGTGAGTGTGAATGGTTGTCTGTGTCTATGTGTCAGCCCTGTGATGACCTGGCGACTTGTCCAGGGTGTACCCCGCCTTTTGCCCGTAGTCAGCTGGGATAGGCTCCAGCTTGCCTGCGACCCTGTAGAAGGATAAAGTGGCTAGAGATAATGAGATGAGATGAGAACCTGATGAGTCTAGGTTTAACTTCCAGATCGGATGTCAGAACAAATGTAGTAAAGCAACCAGGATGTTTTTCTTGGGATCATCCCCTTGTTTGCATCTTTCCCTTTCCTGTTTGAAAGATGCATTTAACTATTAAGTGTATAGTGGTCAGAGTTTGGTTGGATACAGGGAAAGGTGTCAAATGTAAAAAAAAAAACAGCATCGTGAAACAGCCGGGAAAGGGTTTATCCCTTGTAATTGTCAATATAACTAATGGGGTATTGGGTATAAATAATCTTCCCATAGATTAAAATCACTATATGGGTGTGCTTTTACTACCTTAAACATGAATAGGCAGTCAAAACAACAGTTGACCTACTTTCCGGACTTAGGATTTTTCAGAAAATATGCAAAAATAGTACCATATACAAATGCTTAGTTTATCTTGAAGGAGTTGGATAATCAAAGTTTTTATTGGCTTAAAAGTTTGATAAAAGGTGTCTGTTGATAGGGTTAAAGGTTCATTCCAGTCATCGTGTGCCCACATGGCCAACTAATGGCCTGAAGTAGGGCGTACCAAACGGTAATTTTGTCCCGAAGCCATATTTGGGGCCCTCCTGTACCCCCACCAAAGCTCTGAGTGCCCTGAAACTCTAAGTACACAGTAGAGTTCCCAAATATGATGATAAATCAGTTTAAACCCTATCACCACAAAAACTTTCCAAGATATGGACCCCTGAAATGTAAAAAAAAAATTGTCATTAAAAAAATCCACTTTTAAGGGGTTAATATCTCTAAAGTTATTAAAAGTTAGTAAACTTGTGCTATTTTTAGGTGCAGAATCTGATAGACAGGGCCAGAATACATAGATATAGCAATTTACAGGTCTATATCCCTCTTAGAACAAAAAATATGGGCCTCCAAAAATGCTTGCAAATTAAGTGTACAATTCCTGGACCCCAAAAGTGGGCGTGGCACCCAAACTTTGAAGGGCCAAAATTCAAAAACTGTTCCAGCTAGGAAGCTAAAATTTTGGATTCTTTCTTTTGACATCATAAGGCACTAAGAAAATAAGTATCAGGCAAATTGAAGAGGTGTCACTGGGGAGGGTGTGTGAATTGACATGGAATGACCCAGAGGATATTACAATATTACATGGCTGAGCGAAGATATGAAGTTTATCTTCGAGTGGTGAACATATTCACAAGTGAGTGAAGTGAACGTTTAGTTATTGTTCCAAACTGCTGACACAAGAGATTCTTTCCTCACCATGAAAAATAAATAAATAAATAAATAAATAAGCATATCAACAATTACACTTTTTACCTCTGGCAACTTTGTTGAAGGAGGTTATGTTTTCACCGCCGTCTGTTTGTCTTTTCCCAACACAAGTCAAAAAGTAGCAAACGGATTTGGAGGAAAGGTGGGTCATGGGCCAAGGAACAACTGTTTACATTTTGATGCAAATCTGGATGTGTATGTGGATCCAGAATCCAGATATGTACGCGGAACCAGGATTTTTTTTTTTTTTTAGTTTTCCCAACATGGACGTAACTCAAAAAGTAGTGAATGGATTTGGATGAAATTTGGAGGAAAGGTGGGCCATGGAACAACTGTTTAAATTTGGATGCAAATCTGGATATGTATCTGGATCCAGAATCCAGATATGTACATGGAACCAGGATTTTTTTTGGCTTTTCCCAACATACACGTAACTCAAAAAGTTGTGAATGGATTTGGATGAAATTTGGAGGAAAGGTGAGCCATGGGCCAAGGAACAGATGTTTAAATTTTGATGCAAATCTGAATATGTATGTGGATCCAGAATCCAGATATGTAGTGGAACCAGGATTTTTTTTTTTTTTTTTTTTGGGGGGGGGCCTTTTCCCAACATAACTCAAAAAGTTGTGAATGGATTCGGATGAAATTTGGAGGAAAGCTGGGCCATGAGCCAAGGAACAACTGTTTACATTTTAATTCAAATGCAGATATGTATGTGGAGCCATGATTTTTTTTCCCCTAACGTTATTCTAAAACCTGTGAACGGATTTGGATGAAATTTGAAGGAAAGGTGGGCCATGGCCCAAGGAACAATTAATCACATTTTGATGCAAATCTCAATATGTGGCTTGGTACAGGTATTTACTCATGCCTTTCTAGTTCAATCTGTTTATTTTCTGCATTAGTTAATGTTCAACAACTGCCATAAACCTTCTAGTCATATCATTCTGGTATAAACACGAGACTACTTTGAATATCAAAGCTATGAGAAGACTAAAAATGATGTTATGGTGATTTTTTTTTTTTTGTTGCAATGAAGCATATTTTCCTTGTGCGAGTATGAGGTTTTCTTTCGTATGTTAATTTGAACATTTCACAGCCATGTAGTAATCTGTGAAGCACTGAGGATTATTCAAACATTAATTTTTATAGCTTTCCTCAGGAGTTTACACTGACAGGAATCTTTCAGATATGTAAAGTAGGTCAAAGACTGATGACTAGTCAGGGGAAAAAAAAAAACCCAGCCAATTAAAAGGCACTGGGGCTTGGAATAAACATCACAGAATAGACAGCATAATATGAAAACAACTCGGGAGGGAATAAATGTGAAATTGCTTATAAGGTTTGGTTACTGCTACCAAACTCTAGACTAGCTAGTTTTGATTTAGCGAGTTAGCTAACCAACTGGAGCACTTCTGAAACCTCACAAATAACTGATATGTTTAGGTTTAACACGCACAATGTTTAAAACAAAAGCAAACCGATATGTTTAGGTCATCTAATAGTGATAAAAACAGTGAGTAGTGATGTTTTATAAGTCTGGTGCTAGACAGTATAACTAACACCACAGCGCTATGCTAATCACATACACTACAGATCCCATCATGCCTTGCGCGACGTCATGACCTGCACTGGAAGAGGCGTGAAATGTCACAAGACTCTCCTAACGATACCATGTTTACAGCAAAACGTTTCAAATACATAAACATTTTTTAAACCATCAAAAGTCATCATTTGACCTCTGTACCATGTCAGAACACTGAGCGCGCCGGGACCGCGGCAGATTAAACCGGGGGACTACGGTAATCAAACCCCACACAGCGGAATGCTGCGCGCGCTGCCACAAAACCCAGTCGCCGTTTGTTTGTTTGTTTGTTGTTTAAAGTAAGCTGAAATAAAAACACACGACTTTAAAACCCCGCACTAAATAAACAAATAACTAAAAAGCTCACCTTTGTTGCCATTACGACGCGAGTAAACCTGTCATTAGAGAAGTTGTTGTTGTTGAGTTTGTTCACGCAGACATTACTGCCGCACAACTACAGTCTGAACAACCAGTTTCCTTCTGCAGCGCGGAGTCATACACACACACAGCACATTCACTCACTCACACACAGAGCAACACAGCACATTCACTCACTCACACAGCGGGAATCACACAACACCGTCCGGCCTGAGGACCGCAGCTCAGTGCCTCAACCTCTCTTTCTCATCCGCTGATCAACTTCTGAGCTTAAGCAAAACCGGAAACTGAAGTTGCGCCCCGCACTGTACACTAACTAACTAACTTGACCGACAGTGTACATGCACTACCTAAACACTAACCAACTCCCTCCTTTGACCTGTCCACACTGTACAAACACTAAATAAACAAATAACTAAACACTAACTAACTTATTATTCTGACACACTTAACTAACTAACTAACTAACTAACTTGACCGACAGTGTACATGCACTATCTAAACACTAACCAACTCCCTCCTTTGACCTGTCCACACTGTACAAACACTAAATAAACAAATAACTAAACACTAACTAACTTATTATTCTGACACACTTAACTAACTAACTAACTAACTAACTTGACCGACAGTGTACATGCACTATCTAAACACTAACCAACTCCCTCCTTTGACCTGTCCACACTGTACAAACACTAAATAAACAAATAACTAAACACTAACTAACTTATTATTCTGACACACTTAACTAACTAACTAACTAACTAACTTGACCTACAGTGTACATGCACTATCTAAACACTAACCAACTCCCTCCTTTGACCTGTCCACACTGTACAAACACTAAATAAACAAAAATAACTAAACACAAACTAACATTATTCTGACACACAACTAACTAACTAACTAACTAACTAACTTGACCGACAGTGTACATGCACTATCTAAACACTAACCAACTCCCTCCTTTGACCTGTCCACACTGTACAAACACTAAATAAACAAATAACTAAACACTAACTAACTTATTATTCTGACACACTTAACTAACTAACTAACTAACTAACTTGACCGACAGTGTACATGCACTATCTAAACACTAACCAACTCCCTCCTTTGACCTGTCCACACTGTACAAACACTAAATAAACAAATAACTAAACACTAACTAACTTATTATTCTGACACACTTAACTAACTAACTAACTAACTAACTTGACCTACAGTGTACATGCACTATCTAAACACTAACCAACTCCCTCCTTTGACCTGTCCACACTGTACAAACACTAAATAAACAAAAATAACTAAACACAAACTAACATTATTCTGACACACAACTAACTAACTAACTAACTAACTAACTTGACCGACAGTGTACATGCACTATCTAAACACTAACCAACTCCCTCCTTTGACCTGTCCACACTGTACAAACACTAAATAAACAAATAACTAAACACAAACTGACTTATTACTCTGACACACAACTAACTAACTAACTAACTAACTAACTAACTAACTAACTAACTAACTAACTGACAGTGTACATGCACTATCTAAACACTAACCAACTCCCTTCTTTGACCTGTCCACACTGTACAAACATGAAATAAACAAATAACTAAACACAAACTAACTTATTATTCTGACACACTTAACTAACTAACTAACTTGACCTACAGTGTACATGCACTATCAAAACACTAACCAACTCCCTCCTTTGACCTGTCCACACTGTACAAACACTAAATAAACAAAAATAACTAAACACAAACTAACTTATTACTCTGACACACACTTAACTAACTAACTAACTTGACCGACAGTGTACATGCACTATCAGAACACTAACCGACTCCCTTCTTTGACCTGTCCACACTGTACAAACACTAAATAAACAAATAACTAAACACTAACATATTACTCAGACACACTTAACTAATTAATTCAGTCACTCACTCACTCACCTTACTTCACTCACTCACCTTACTAACTTTTCTGACTGGCACACACTGTATTCAGAATCAGAACCAGAATCAAGTTTATTTCCAAGTATGTTCTCACATACAAGGAATTTGCTTTGGTGCTTGAACAGTTAAGATAGAAGAATTTAGCAAAAGGCAAAAGTAGCTATATAGTCTATGCAGAAAAAAAAAGAATCTGAAATATACAAGTTTCAAAGTGGACATATTTAAGGGGTATGTGCATCAGTTATTGGAGTCCAAGCTGTACAGTATGTCCCAGAATGTGCAAAAATAGGTCACGTGATGAAGATCCATCCATCCGTTATCCATAAACGTTTATCCTGTGCAGGGTCGCAGGCAAGCTGGAGCCTATCCCAGCTGACTATGGGTGAGAGGTGGGGTACACCCTGGGCAAATCACCAGATCATCACAGGGCTGATACACAGAGACAAACAACCATTCATACTCATGGTCAATTTAGAGCCACCAATTAGCCTAACCTGCATGTCTTTGGGGCAGCAAATTGGTGTAGTGGTTAGCACTGTCGCCTCACAGCAAGAAGGTCCTGGGTTCGAGCCCAGTGGCCGAGGGGGGCCTTTCTGTGTGGAGTTTGCATGTTCTTCCTGTGTCTGTGTGGGTTTCCTCTGGGTGCTCCGGTTCCCCCCACAGTCCAAAGACATACAGGTTAGGTTAATTGGTGGCTCTAAATTGACCATATGAATGGTTGTTTGTCTTTGTGTATCAGCCCTGTGATGACCTGGCGACTTGTCCAGGGTGTACCCCGCCTCTCACCCACAGTCAGCTGGGATAGGCTCCAGCTTGCCTGCAACCCTCAAGAACAGGATAAGTGGCAACAGATGCATGTCTTTGGACTGTGGGGGAAACTGGAGCACCCGGAGGAAACCCACACAGGCACGGGGAGAACATACAAACTCCACACAGAAAGGCCCCTGTCAGCCACTGGGCTTGAACCCAGAACCTTCTTGCTGTGAGGCAACAGTGCTAACCACTACACCACCATGATGAAGATGGAAAAGAGACATGATGTGAATGTGAGAGGAAGAGAATATATGTAACTGTGGCAGTGGGGGCGTGGCCAAGCATCGGTCTGTGAATGGAGGGTGGAGTCAGGGAAGGTAAGTGGTGGAATCATTGCACCTGATGGGAATTAACCTGTGTTTGTGTGTCTTCCCCAGTGGCCGCACCCTTTAAAAGGAGAGAGAGAGCAGAGAAAGGGAGCTCTCTCCCCAACTAGAACGCTTGTGTGTGTGCGTGTGTGGCTGGGAAAGTGTGAAAGACAAGCTCATCTCATCTCATCTCATTATCTCTAGCCGCTTTATCCTTCTACAGGGTCGCAGGCAAGCTGGAGCCTATCCCAGCTGACTATGGGCGAAAGGCGGGGTACACCCTGGACAAGTCGCCAGGTCGAAAGACAAGCTGAAAAGCTAAAAATAAAAAGAGTTTTTGAGAACTCAGTTCTGGCCTGCCGTGCTTCTGTACTCCACCCACCTGGTCAGATACTACAGTGGTGCCGAAACCCAGGAGGAGTGCAGAAGGGAACGGCCACATGGAGTCCTCCCCCTTCAAAGACCTGGTCCATGCCCTCGCCATGGCCCAACAGAACCAGCACCAGGCACTGATCGCCCTCCGGAAGGAGCAGGAACAATGGTTCGAAGCCCTGGTGCTGGCACAACAGAAAGATCACCAGGCATTCCGGCACCTGCTCGTGTCGGCAGGGTCCACCATCACCACCACCGCGGACCCTTCCCACCTCACCCTAACGAAGATGGGTCCGCATGACGACCCCGAAGCCTTCCTCGCTCTTTTTGAGCAGGCAACAGAGGCGTGGGGTTGGCCGGTGGAACAGCGTGCGGCACGCTTCCTCCCACTGCTAACGGGCGAGGTGCAGCTGGCCGCACTACAGCTCCCCGCCGACAGCCGGCTAGTCTACGCGGACCTCCGCAGGGCCATCCTCCAATGTGTGGGTCGCACCCCGGAACAGCAATGGCAGCGCTTCCACGCACTGCGCCTGGAGGAGGTAGGCTGGCCGTTTGCGTTTGGCCTGCAACTCCAGGACGCCTGCCGCGGGGGCTGAGGGCCAACATCCGTGACGCCATGGGAATCATCAATCTGGTGGCACTGGAACAATTCGTCGCCCAACTTCTGGAAGGAACAGTGGAGTGGGTCCAGTGCCATCGCCCGGCGTCGCTGGATCAGGCCATCGAGCTGGCGGAGGACCATATGGTGGCCGTTCTGACGGCAGGACAGTGTGTCTCTCATTCTCCCCTCTCTTCTCTCTCTCCCTCTCCCTCTGTTCCTTGTCCTTGCCCCATTCCCCCACCGCGGAGGCGGGCACCGGCTCCACCCCAGCTGGCCCACCGCACCCGTGGTGCCCTACCATTTCCTACTTCCTTGTCTGTCTTCCCCCCCTCAGGTGAGTGATCTCCAGAACACCTGTGCAGGGAGAGAGCCTGGGCCGGTATGCTGGCACTGTGGGGAACCGGGGCACCTCCAGCATCAGTGCTCAGCGATGGAGATGGGCGCGGTGGTCCGGATCCCTGACACGCCAGGGACCGCCCTCGATTGGGCCCGAGCGTATCGCATACCGGTGAGTATCCAAGGGGATACATATCAGGCTTTGGTGGACTCTGGCTGTAATCAGACCTCAATCCACCAAAGCCTGGTGCAAGACGAGGCATTGGGAAGAGCGCAATTGGTGAAGGTGTTGTGTGTGCATGGGGATGCTCACAACTACCCTTTAGTGTCGGTCCACATTCTATTTCGAGGGGAAACATTTAGAGTAAAGGCGGCGGTTAATCCTTGCCTTACCCACTCGATAATTTTGGGGACTGATTGGCTGGGATTTCGGGAATTAATGACGCATTTAGTGAAGAGTGGGGCCTGCCATAGTTCAGCGGGGGGAGGTCCCGGAGTGGCATTGGTGGGAGCACTTGTCACAGAGCCGTCTATGTCATCACCGCGTCAGAGTGAGGAGCAGCAGGCTCCTCCTCCCTCTCTCGGGGATTCCCTTGTGGATTTCCTGTTAGAGCAGTCGCGAGACGAGACTCTGCAGCATGCGTTTGACCAAATGAGAGTAATCGATGGTCAAACTCTCCAGCCAAACGCCACCTCGTCCTTCCCCTACTTTTCCATTATAAAGGATAGATTATACCAAGTGACGAAGGACACTCAGACTAAGGAACAAATAACACAGCTTTTAATCCCAAAAAGCCGCCGGGAATTTATATTCCAGGTGGCTCACTTTAATCCCACGGTCGGACACTTGGGGCAGGATAAGACACTAGCCCGAATAATGGCCCGGTTCTATTGGCCAGGGATTCACGGCGATGTCTGTAGGTGGTGTACAGTGTGCCGCAAATGCCAGTTAGTAAATCCCGCGGCCATTCCAAAAGTGCCTTTGCGCCATCTGCCATTAATCGAGACCCCATTCGAAAGAATTGGGATGGATCTCGTCGGGCCATTAGATTGGTCAACACGAGGATATCGCTTTATTTTAGTTCTGGTGGACTATGCAATGCGATACCTGGAAGCAGTGCCTCTTCGCAATATCTCAGCATGTAATATTGCAGAAGCACTCTTCCGCGTCATCTCCCGGGTCAGAATCCCCAAAGAGATTCTGACTGATCAAGGCACTACGTTTATGTCAAGCACACTGCGCGAACTGTATGGGTTACTGGGAATTAAACCTATCCGCACCAGCGTTTATCACCCAGAAAAGGATGGCTTAGTCGAACAGTTTAATCGCACCCTCAGAAACATAATTAGAAAATTTGTAAGCTAAGACGCACGCAACTGGGATAAATGGCTCGAGCCTGTTACTCACAGTGCGAGAGGTCCCGCAAGCCTCCATGGTGTTCTCCCCGTTCTAATTATTATACGGGCGTAAGCTGCGTGGCATTCTGGATGTGCTATGGGAAAACTGGGAGGAGGTACCTTCAACCAGTAAAAACGAAATTCAATATGTTATCGACCTGCACGCCAAACTCCACACACTCACGCACCTAACCCAGGAGAATTTGCGGCAGGCCCAAGAACGTCAAGTCCGTCTGTATGACAGGGGCACGCGCCTTAGGGAATTCACACCGGGAGATAAAATACTGGTGTTGTTGCCCACGTTGAGCTCCAAATTGATCGCCAGGTGGCAAGGACCCTTTGAGGTCACACAGCGAGTCGGGGACGTCGACTATGAGGTGAGGCAAATGGACAGGGGTGGGGCATTACAGATTTACCACCTCAATCTACTAAAACTTTGGAATGAGGAGGTCCCCGTGGCATTGGTGTCGGTGGTTCCGGAGAAGGCAGAGCTGGGGCCGGAGGTTCAAAAAAGAAAACTGACATCGCCCACTGCTCTGGTCCCCTGTGGAGACCACCTCTCCCCAACCCAACTCACGGAGGTCGCCCAGTTGCAAACAGAATTTTCTGACGTGTTCTCGTCGCTGCCCGGCCGCACCCACCTCATAGAACACCACATTGAGACGCCCCCGGGGGTAGTAGTGCGCAGCCACCCTTACAGACTGCCCGAACACAAAAAAAAGGTGGTTCGGGAAGAACTCGAGGCCATGCTCGAAATGGGCATCGTCAAGGAGTCCCACAGTGACTACAGCAGCCCGGTGGTCTTGGTTCCCAAGGCCGACGGGTCGGTCCGGTTCTGTGTGGACTATAGAAAAGTCAACGTGGTGTCTAAATTTGATGCGTACCCAATGCCTCGTATTGACGAATTGCTCGATTGACTAGGCACGGCTCATTTTTATTCGACACTGGATTTGACAAAGGCATATTGGCAGATCCCCTTGACTCTGCTATTCCGAGAGAAAACGGCCTTTTCCACACGGTTTGGCTTACAGCAGTTCATCACACTTCCTTTTGGGCTGTTTGGGATTCCCGCTACGTTCCAGTGGCTTATGGATAGGGTCCTCTGTCCCCATGCCACCTACGCGGCCGCCTACTTGGACGACATTATTATTTACAGTAAAGACTGTTTTTGAGAACTCAGTTCTGGCCTGCCGTGCTTCTGTGCTCCACCCACCTGGTTAGATACTACAGTAACCAAACTGTACAGTGTGATTTGGAATGTGCAATAAAGGTTCACAGAATGGAGATGTATGACATGACCTTGGAATGTGCAAAATCGCAGTTCAGAGACAATGTTACAGATTGGAAGTGTGAGGTTAGCGTCAGTGGGGTCTCGGAGACCCTTATTGATGAGGCCAGCTGCAGTGGGGAAAAAGCTGGCCTTATGGCATGAGGTTTTGGTTCTAATGGACCGCAGCTTCCTACCAGAGGGGAGTGACTCAAAAGGTTTGTGTCCGGGGTGAGAGGGGTTGGCCACAATCCTTTCTGCTCTCCTCAGGGTCCTAGACTCATACAAGCCCTGAAGAGATGGAAGGTTTCAGCTGATCATCCTCTCAGCAGAGCGAATGGTGCGCTGCAGTCTGCCCTCATCCGTGGCAGTGGCAGCAGCGTACCAGAAGGTGATGGAGGAAGTGAGGATGGACTCAGTGATGGAGATGTAAAAATGCACTATCATTGTCTTTGGCAGATCGAGCTTCTTCAGCTGCCACAGGAAGTACATCCTCTGCTGTGCTTTCTTGGTGAGAGAGCAGGTATTCGGCTCCCACTTGAGGTCCTGAGTGATTATAGTGCCCAGGAAGTGGAAATACCCCACAGACGTTACAGAGGAGTCAAACAGAGTGATGGGGGAGGGTGTGGCAGAGCTCCTCCTGAAGTCTACAATCATCTCCACTGTCTTTAGAACATTAAGCTCTAAGTTGTTCTGCCTGCACCAGGACACCAGTTGGTCAATCTCCCACCTGTAGGCAGACTCATCCTTATCAGAGATTAGTCCAATGAGGGTGGTGTCATCTGAGAACTTTAGGAGCTTGATAGACTGTAGAAACAATAAATAAATAAATAAATAAATAAATAAATGTTATTAATTTCTCTGACCCACACACACACTGTAAATTAACTGACTAGCTAACTCACTACACTGACCTAAATAACTATGCATCCATTATCTGTAGCTGCTTATCCTGTTCTACAGGGTTGCAGGCAAGCTGGAGCCTATCCCAGCTGACGATGGGTGAGAGGTTGGGTACACCCTGGACAAATTGCCAGATCATTGCAGGGCTGATACACAGAGACAAACAACCATTCGTATAGTCAATTTAGAGCCACCAATTAACCTAACCTGCATGTCTTTGGACTGTGGGGGAAACTGGCCCACCTGGAGGAAATCCACACAGTCACAGGGAGAACATACAAACTCCACACAGAAAGGCCCTTGTCGGCCACTGGGCTTGAACCCAGGACCTTCTTGCTGTGAGGCAACAGTGCTAACCACAACACCACCGTGCTGTCCACTAAATAACTAATTCAACACAAACTAACTTTTTACACTGACCCATACTGTACATGCACCACCTCACTAACTAAACACAAAATAACTAACTAACTAACTAACTAACTAACTAACTAACTAACTAACTAACTAACTAACTAACTAACTAACTAACTGATTACTCTGTCCCCACACACTAAGCAAACAAACAAATAAATAAACATTACTCTGCCCCCACACACTGTAAACCAACTAACTAACTAACTAACTAACTAACTAACTAACTAACTAACTAACTAACTAACTAACTAACTAACTAACTAACCCACATTGTACATGCACTTACTAACTAAATGCTAAGTAATTCACTAACTTTTTACTCTGACCTGCACACACTTTACAATCAATCAATAAATAAATAATAAATGAAAAACAAACCTATTACTCTGACCGACATGCGGCAAGGTTAACACGGGGTGGCTTTGGGCTGAAGTACCCTTGACAACCCCCAGCTGCTCCCTGGGCGCTGTAACATAGCTGTCCACTGCTCTGGGTATGTGTGTGTGTGCATGCATGTGTTCACTGCTTCAGATGGGTTCAATGCAGATGAATTTCACTGTGCTCGAGTGTGCATGTGACAAAGGCCTCTTCTTCTCCTCCTTCTTCTTCTTATTAACTTTAGTAAGTTATTATTTTTAGTGTGTATAGGGTATGTGCAAGTCAGAGTAGTAGATAGTTGGTAAGTTAATTTAGCAATGTTAGTAAATTTATAGTATGTGTGGGTAAGATTGATTGATTAGGTGTTTCTACAGTGTGTGCCAGTCAGAAAGGTTAGTCAGTTAGTTAGTTAGTGTGTGTACAGTATGGGGCATTTTAACATTGTGTGTTTATTTAGTGATATATTTCATGTTTGTACGATGTGTACATGTTGGAGTAATATGTTAGATAGTTAATTAGTTAGTGTTTAGTTAGCTAGTTATTTAGGTTGTTAATTTACAATGTATGTGGGTTAGAGTAATTAGTTTGTTGGTCTTTAGTTAGTGTATGTACAGTGCAGGTCAGATTAGTTAATAGTGACAGTATGGGTTAGTGTAAAAAGCTAGTTTGTTTGTGTTTAATTAGTTATATATGAAGTATTTTTACAGTGAGTGTGAGTCAGAGTAATATGTTAGTTAGTTAGTTAGTTAGTTAGTTAGTTAGTTAGTTAGTTAGTTAGTTAGTTAGTTAGTTAGTTAGTGAGTGAGTGTGTGTACTGTATGGGTCAGAGTAATATGTTTGTTTGTTTGTATCTAGTTATTAATTTCTTTAGTGTTTGTACAGTGTGTGTGTGGGTCAGATTAATAAGTTAGTTGGTTTATTAGTTAGTGTTTAGGTAGTAAGTGCATGTACAGTGCGAATCAGATTGGTTTGTTAGTTAGTTATTCAGTGTGTGTGGTCAGAGTAATAAGTTAGTTAGTTAGTTAGTTAGTTAGTTAGTTAGTGTAGAAATGGTTTAAGGTGGGTGGAGCACAGAAGCAGGGCAGGCCAGAACTGGGTTCTCACAACTCTTTTATTTTAGCTTTTCAGCTTTTACTTTACACTCTCCCAGTCTCTCTCTCAGACACACACACACACACACACACACACACACAAGCGTTCTGGTTGGGGAGAGCTCCCTTCCTCTGCTCTCCCTCTCCTCTTATAGGGCGTGGTCACTGGGGAAGACACACAAACACAGGTTAATTCCCATCAGGTGCAGTGATTCTGACACTTACCTTCCCTGACTCCGCCCTCCATTCGCAGACTGACGCTTGGCCACGCCCCCGCTGCCACAGTTAGTTAGTTAGTTAGTTAGTTAGTGTACATGATGGCTTAGTGTAAAAAAAAAAAAAAAAAAAACACCTTTGTTTGTTTGGGTTTAATTAGTTACATATTTAGTGTTTTTACAGTGTGTGTGGGTCAGAGTAATAAGTTAGTTAGAAGAAGAAGAAGAAGAAGAAGAAGAAGTAGAAGGAGGAGGAGAGGAAGAAGAAAAAGAGGAAGAAAAAGGAGGAGAAGAAGAAGAAAAAGAGGAAGAAGGAGGAGGAGAAGAAGGAGAAAAAGAAGAAGGAGGAAGATAAGAAGAAGAAAAAGGAGGAGGAAGATAAGAAGAAGAAAAAGGAGAAGAAGAAGAAGATAAGAAGAAGAAGAAAAAAGGAGGAGAAGAATAAGAAGGGGGAGGAGAAGAAGAATAAGAAGAATTCCATTCTTAAGTTTTTACTGTGCTCTTACTAATAATTACTGCTAATAATTACTGATACTCAATTACAGATCAATACATGACATCTAATAGAAAATGTCTTTCTCTCTTTTGTTATGTCGCTGATTTCTTTTCATTGTCAGTGCTGGAAGTGTAACTGAAGGTGAAGGTGGTTCTGTTTGGGATGTTCTTTTATCTCATGTGGAGTTTCATGGCGCCCTCTGGTGCTTATCTCCTGCTCTGACACTTTTCTGATTAAAACTCCCCAAGCACTCCAGCAGGAGAGTGTGTCAGCAATAAGTCTCATCTCATCTCATCTCATTATCTCTAGCCGCTTTATCCTGTTCTATAGGGTCGCAGGCAAGCTGGAGCCTATCCCAGCTGACTACGGGCGAAAGGCGGGGTACACCCTGGACAAGTCGCCAGGTCATCGCAGGGCTGACACATAGACACAGACATCACACTCACATTCACACCTACGCTCAATTTAGAGTCACCAGTTAACCTAACCTGCATGTCTTTGGACTGTGGGGGAAACTGGAGCACCCAGAGGAAACCCACACAGACACGGGGAGAACATGCAAACTCCACACAGAAAGGCCCTCGCCGGCCACGGGGCTCGAACCTGGACCTTCTTGCTGTGAGGCAACAGCGCTAACCACTACACCACCGTGCCGCCCCCAGCAATAAGTCACCATAAATAATTTTTTCAGTGTTCAAGCTACTTGCAAAGTGTTGTGAGCTAAGCTACCAGTTATGCTACATTACACTGAAGCTACCCTTAGAGAAATGTAATCTAACCGACACCAACAGGGCAAAAGTAAGGAAGTACATCAGAAGCTATATGAACCATCTTCATGCCAAGTCAGTGGTATCTCAGTGATCAATACAACTGTCAGTCAAAGAGACACACAGGTTAAAAATGTTAAGTTCAATTATTTTGTAAACAATAACCTGTGATCGTTACCCTGTGTTCACACCGGCAGCGACAAGGTGACCAGAGGTCATTCATTCCCAATGGTCTTTGAGCTACACTTAGTGATACGACATGTCGAATCACCTGGTGACAAAATTACTGCGACTTGGCAACTAAAAAAGTTGATAAAAGTTCGACTTGATGCAAATGAGCAGCAAGTGAGGGCCAATCAGAAGGCAGATGTGTTCCTTTTATATTCTTTCCCTGTGAAATGTTTTCCTGAACTTTATTTCATGTACTAGCATTTTAGTTCCCAATGTGCTTGTGGTAGATCTGCAGAATGCTGTGGAATCACAAGGATCTCCAGCAGCATTATCTGCGTGCATGGATAGCATTGACTGTGAGTGCTACTTTGAGGTCCATGGTGAAACGGTAGTGCTTTAGGAAAGTAAATTCTCTCCAAAACATATTTTTCAGTGGGAATGCACCTGATTTGTGGATTCATGAATATACTGGGTGATATATTAATAGGGGGGCGGCACGGTGGTGTAGTGGTTAGCGCTGTTGCCTCATAGCAAGAAGGTCCTGGGTTCAAGCCCCGTGGCCGGCGAGGGCCTTTCTGTGTGGAGTTTGCATGTTCTCCCCATGGGTTTCCTCCGGGTGCTCCGGTTTCCCCCACAGTCCAAAGACATGCAGGTTAGGTTAATTGGTGGCTCTATATTGACCATATGAATGGTTGTTTGTCTCTGTGTATCAGCCCTGTGATTATCTGGCGATTTGTCCAGGGTGTACCCCGCCTCTCACCCGTAGTCAGCTGGGATAGGCTCCAGCTTGCCTGCAACACTGTAGAACAGGATAAGCAGCTACAGATAGTGTGTATCTATGTATATATATATATATATAAAAATGATATTATATGGCAGCACAAAGATATGAAGTTTATCTTCGAGTAGTGACTGTATATATTCACAAGTGAATGAAGCTAATGAGTGAAATATTTTTCAACACGAGAAAATAAACTTGATATCTTCACGTCACTGTGTAATGTTCTTTATATTATATGGACACACCCACCCACACACACACCCACACACACACACACACACACACAAACTGCAAGTTAATCAAAAGAATTTTAATTATGAACCGGTTTGCCATTTTGACAACGCACGTCTAACCAGCGGGAAAACACTGGGAGTGACGTCATCGGAGTGAAATATCAGGAAATATGTCACTCAGATCCATGATGCATTTCTTATGAAAAATACAAGCTTTTCAACACGCAAAGATAAACTTCATACCATTAAGCCAACGTGTGATTTTCTTTTGGAGATTTACATCACGGTTTTGGTTCTCCATGTCCTGGATGGAGCTCGTATGAAAAATATGAGTGGTGTATTTCCTAATAAAACACTCATGTCCATATAAGATTTTGGAAATTATTATGCATACAGGACACTTCCTTGATGGAATAAAAACATGTGTTCTATTCCCTTCTAGCAGGTTTCATTCATTTGATTTGATAACATGCAATATTGTTAGCATATCACTTATCCTATGTGTATTACGTCACTCTACCCAATGGAGAATGAGCGTTGAATATGGTTTACGATATTGCATGGTTGTTGAAACAACATGACATCACATGTTGGAGACGTCAAACTTCCACATTAGTGAGCAACTGGGACAATTTGTAAACAAGCATGGCCGCCAAGTTTGCTTTGTTAAATACAGAAGATTTTGAGAGCATTTTGAAAGAGAAAGATGCATTGAACACCCAAAAAGAATGTATAATAATAATAATAATAATAATAATAATAATAATAATATGGGCTGGCTTTTTGTGGTATATCAGATATATTCCATTCAGCTACTTGTCTTTGACTCATTCAGTATCATGCTAGCTGAATGGAATATATCTGATACACCACTCAACACCAGCCAATATTATTTAAATATGTCATGGTTGTAATTCTCAATGTCCTGGATGCAGCTCATATGAAAAAAAAAAATATATATATATATGTGTGTGTGTGTGTGTGCATGACACAAATATCTATCTTTCTCCATGGACTCAAGTTTCAGCCACTGCATATCGAAGTTCCTTCTTCACTTGAGGATGAGGTGGGCAGGCTGGAACCTCCTCATTCTCACAAGAGGTGTTTGTTCACATGACACAAGAGAAGCTTTTCAAAATTTGCATCAGAAAGACAGTTTCTCTTTCGTTGGAAAAGATCTTTTCCTCCACTAAAGGGCCGTTCACAAGCTACACTAGCAACAACTCCTGTGTTGTACAACCCCAAATCAGAAAAAGTCAGGACAGTATAAAAAATGCAATAAAAAAGAAAGCAGTGATTTCTAAATTTACTTTGACTTGTATTTCATTGCAGACAGAATGAGCCCCATATAGTTCATGTTTTGTTGGTCAACTTCATTTCATTTCTTAATATACACCCATTCCTGTATTTCAGGCCTACAACACATTCCAAAAAAAAAAAAAAAAAAGTTGGGATGGAGGTAATTTAGTGCCAATAATGAGGTAAAACAATTAAATAAAGATGTGATTTGAAACCAGTGATGTCAATAGGTGATTGTAAGCATAATTTAGTACAAAATCAGTATCCAGGAAAGGCCTAGTGTTTGAGGAGCTGAGATGGGCTGAGGATCTCCAGTTTGTCTATAAATACATGAGAAAGTGATTGAAATGTTGAAAAACAATGTTCCTCAAAGAAAGATAGGAAGGGATTTGGATATTTCACCCTCTACAGAGCATAATATCATTAAACGATTCAAGGACTCTGGAGGAATTCCAGTGCGCAAAGGGCAAGGGCTCAAGCCTAATCTGAACACCCGTGATCTCCAATCCCTCAGACGGTACTGCATCAAGAACCGTCATTCATCTATAGCTGATATAACCATACGGGCTCAGGATTACTTTGGCAAACCTTTGTCAAGCTCTACAATACAGAGTTACATCCACAAATGCCAGTTAAAACTTTACTGTGCAAAAAGGAAGCCTTATGTTAACTGTGTCCAGAAGCGCTGTCGACTTCTCTGGGCTCGGAGGCATCTGGGATGGACCATCACACAGTGGGAATGTGTATTGTGGTCAGATGAATCAGTATTCCAGGTCTTTTTTGGAAGAAATGAACATTGTGTGCTCCGGACCAAAGATGAAAAAGACTATCCAGATTATTACCAGGAACAAGTCCAAAAGCCAGGGTCTGTCATGGTATGGGGTTGTGTCAGTGCCCTTGGCAAAGGTAACTTACACTTCTGTGATGGAGCATTAATACAGAAAAGTACACTGAGGTTTTGGAGCAACATATGCTGCCTTCAAGACAACGTCTTTTCCAAGGAGATTTCAACAAGACAATGCAAAACCACATTCTGTACACATTACAAAGACATGGCTGTGGAAGAAGAGGGTGTGTCCCCTCTGTCCCCAGTAGAGAATCAAGTCAAGTCAAGTTTATTTGTATAGCGCTTTTAACAATAAACATTGTTGCAAAGCAGCTTTACAGAATTTGAACAACTTAAAACATGAGCTAATTTTGTCCCTAATCTATCCCCAATGAGCACGCCTGTGGCGACGGTGGCAAGGAAAAACTCCCTCAGACGACATGAGGAAGAAACCTCGAGAGGAACCAGACTCAAAAGGGAACCCATCCTCATTTGGGCAACAACAGACAGCATGACTATAACATTAACAGTTTTAACATGAAGACAGTTTCGTTGATGTTGTAACTCTTCACTGATGGAAACTTGAGTGCAAAACTGTTCATGACAACTGCAGTCCTAAAGTTAGCAAGTCAACTGTAGTCCTCAGCCATAAAAGCATTACTGTAAGAGTCCAGAGTGTCCCCCAGGTGTAACTAGAATGTGTGGAGAATTTTGAAATGAAAAATATGACGACGACGACCCCGTACTGTTACACACCTTAAGACCAGTTTGCAGGAAGAATGGGACAAAATAACACCTGAAATGCTTCATCACTTGGTGTCTTCAGTCCCTAAACATCTTTTAAGTATTGTGAGAAGGAATGACATCATTACAAAGTGGTAAATTATTTACCGTCCAAACTTTTTTGAAACGTGTTGCAAGAATCAAACTTGAAATGTGTTTATTTTGACAAACAATAAAATACATGAAATAAAACATTAGCTTGGCAGCACGGTGGTGTAGTGGTTAGCACTGTTACCTCACAGCAAGAAGGTTCTGGGTTCTAGCCAAGTGGCTGACGGGGGCCTTTCTGTGTGGAGTTTGCATGTTTTCCCCGTGTCTGTGTGGGTTTCCTTTGGGTGCTCCGGTTTCCCCAACAGTCCAAAGACAGGCAGGTTAGGCTAACTGGTGGCTCTAAATTGACCATAGGTGTTAATTGTTGTTTGTCTCTATGTGTCAGCCCTGTGATGATCTGGCGACTTGTCCAGGGTGTCCTCACCTCTCGCCCATAGTCAGCTGGAATAGGCTCCAGCTTGCCCACGACCCTGCACAGGATAAGCGGTTACAGATAATGGATGAATAGAAGAAAAACATCAGATTTTGTGCTGCTGTATTGTTTTGAGTGCAATACAGGTCAAAGATTATGATGACCTGTAGATTATTATTATGAGAAGGGTGATTTGTTGGAGTAAATGGAAAGTTTCTGCAGTAGTTTGAATGTGTTTATGTTTTAGTGTTCTTTCTTAGCAAAAACATCACTGAAATGTTTAAAGGTGTCTGTGGCAGCGGGGGCGTGGCCAAGCAGCAGCCTGTGAATAGAGGGCGGGGTCAGGGAAGGTAAGTGGCTAAGTCATTCCACCTGCTGTCAATTAATGTGTGTGTGTGTCACTGTTTGTTACAGGGACGGAGCATAAAAGGAGAGAAAGAGCAGAGAAAGGGAGCTCTCTCCCCAACCACAATAAATGTGTGTGTGTGTGTGAGAGTGAGTGAGTGAGTGAGTGAGTGATAGATAGATAGATAAAAGGAAGCTGAAAAGCTCAATAAAGTTTCGGATAAACATCACCTCTCGCCTGCCGTGCTTCTGTGCTCCACTCACATCAGGAAGTGTTACAGTGGTGCTGAAACCCGGGAGCACAGAAGAGAACCACCCCATGGAGTCCCCGCCATTCGAAGAGCTCATCCTTGCCCTCGCTACCGCCCAGCAGAACCAGCATCAAGTGCTGATCGCCCTCCGAAAGGAGCAGGAGCAATGCTTCGAAGCCTTGATACTGGCCCAGCAGGAAGATCGCCAGGCGTTTCGGCACCGGCTCGCGTCAGCAGAGGTGTCGACCACCGCTGCCGCCACTCTCACAAAGATGGGACCACAGGACGATCCGGAAGCGTTCCTCGCTCTTTTCGAGCAAGCAGCCGAGACGTGGGGGTGGCTGCTGGAGCAGTGCGTGGCGCGCCTTCTCCCGCTCCTGACGGGCAAGGCGCAGCTCACAGCGCAGCAGCTCCCTGCTGACAGCCGGCTGGTCTACGCTGACCTAACGAAAGCCATCCTGCAGTGGCTCGGCCACTCCCCGGAGCAACATAGCCAGTGCTTCCGGACGCTGGCATTGGAGGAAGTCGGCCGGCTGTTTGCATTTGGCCAGCAACTCCGGGACGCCTGCTGGCGGTGGCTGAGGGAGGAAAACTGCGATGCCGACGAGATCATTGATCTGGTGGCACTGGAGCAGTTTGTCTTTCGACTTCTGGAAGGAACAGCGGAATGGGTCCAGTGTCATCACCCGGCGTCGCTGGAGCGAGCCATCGAGCTGGCAGAGGACCATCTGGAGGCGGCTCTGACAGCAGGCAGATGAGGCATCTCCCCTCGCTTCTCTTCTCTCTCTCTCTCTCTTTTCTCCCCCTGTCTCTTGCACCCCTCCCCACCCCGTTCCCCTGCCACGGAGGTGGTGGCTGGCTCCTCCCCAGCCGGCCCATTGCACCCATGGTGTCCTCCCCTCTCCCATGTCTGTGTTGTCTCCCCCTCAGGTGAGTGATACCCATAACACCAGTGCAGAGGGAAAGCCTGGGCCGGTGTGCTGGCGCAGTGGGGAATCGGAGCATCTCCAAGGTCAGAGCTCCGCAAGGGAGGTGGGTGCTGTAATCCGGATCCCCGACGTGCCAGAAACTACCCCCGATCGGGCTGGAATGTGTTGCATACCGGTGAGTATCCAAGGGGCTACATATCACGCTTTGGTGGATTCCGGTTGCAATCAGACCTCAATTCACCAACGCCTGGTGCAAGGTGAGACATTGGGGGGAGCACAAGCGGTGAAAGTGTTGTGTGTGCATGGGGATGTTCACCATTACCCTCTAGTGTCTGTCCAAATTCTATTCTGGGGCCAAATGCATAGAATAAAGGCGGCGGTTAGTCCCCGTCTCACCCACTCGTTGATTTTGGATACTGATTGGCCAGGATTTAAAAACCTAATGGAATATTTAACACGCAATGGGTCCTGCACTAGTAGGGCATGGGAAGGTCCCGGTGTGGCGTTGACTGGAGAAGCTATCGCAGAGCCGTCTACATCAACATTGCAACAGAGTGAGGAGCAGCCCGTTCCTCCTCCCTCTCTTGGGGATTCCCTTAGGGATTTCCCGTTAGAGCAGTCGTGAGACAAGACTCTGCGGCATGCGTTTGACCAAGCAAGAGTAATCAATGGTCAAACTCTTCAGCCAAGCGCAGCACCGACCTTCCCCTATTTTGCCATTATTAAAGATAAATTGTACCGAGTGACGCAGGACACTCAAACCAAGGAACAAATAACCCAGCTGTTAATCCCAAAGAGCCGTAGGGAACTCGTGTTCCATGCGGCTCACTTTAATCCCATGGCTGGAAACTTGGGGCAAGATAAAACACTAGCCCGAATAATGGCCCGATTCTATTTGCCAGGGATTCGCGGGGATGTCTGTCGGTGGTGTGCGGCATGCCGTGAATGCCAATTAGTAAATCCCGCAGCCACTCCAAAAGTGCCTTTGCGCCCTCTTCCTCTAATCGAGACCCCATTTGAGCAAGTTGGGATGGATCTCGTCGGGCCATTAGATCGGTCAGCATGGGGATATCACTTTATTTTAGTTCTAGTGGACTATGCAATGCGATATCCGGAAGCAGTGCCTCTCCGCAATATCTCAGCACGCAGTATTGCAGAAGCGCTCTTCCGCTTTACCTCCCGGGTCGGGATTCCGAAAGAAATCCTGACTGACCAAGGCACTTGGTTTATGTCATGCACACTGCGCGAGCTGTATGGGTTACTGGGGATTAAGTCTATCCGTACCAGTGTTTATCACCCACAAACGGATGGCTTAGTAGAGCAATTTAACCAGACACTCAAAAACATAATCCGTAAATTCGTAAGTGAAGATGCACGTAATTGGGATAAGTGGCTCGAGCCCCTGTTGTTCGCAGTACAAGAGGTCCCGCAAGCCTCCACAGGGTTTTCTCCCTTCAAATTACTATATGGGCGTAAGCCGTGTGGCATTCTGGACGTGCTATGGGAAAATTGGGAGGAGGGACCTTCACCGAGTAAAAATGAAATCCAGTACGTTCTTGACCTGCGCGCAAAACTCCACACCCTCACACACCTAACCCAGGAGAATTTACGGCAGGCACAAGAACGTCAAAGCCGGCTGTATGACAGGGGCACGCGCCTTAGAGAGTTCACTCCAGGAGACAAAGTGCTCGTATTATTGCCCACGTCGAGTTCTAAATTAGTCGCCAAGTGGCAAGGGCCCTTTGAGGTCACACAGCAAGTCGGAGATGTCGACTATGAGGTGAAGCGAACGGATAGGGGTGGGGCACGGCAAATCTACCACCTCAACCTTTTAAAACGCTGGAATGAGGGGGTCCCCGTAGCGTTAGCATCAGTAGTCCCAGAGAAGGCGGAGCTGGGGCCGGAGGTAAAAAAGATAACATCTCAGACCACTCCGGTTCCTTGTGGAGACCACCTCTCACTGGCCCAACTCACGGAGGTAGCAAAGTTGCAGAAGGAATTTTCCGACGTGTTTTCGCCCCTTCCTGGTTGGACCCACCTCATAGAACACCACATCGAAATGACCCCGGGGGTGGTAGTGCGTAGCCGCCCTTACCACTTGCCCGAACACAAGAAAAAGGTGGTTCAGGACAAATTCAAGGCCATGCTTGAAATGGGCATAGTCGAGGAGTCCCACAGTGACTGGAGCAGCCCAGTGGTCCTGGTTCCCAAGACCAACGGGTCGGTGTCTAAATTTGACGCATACCCAATGCCTCGCATTGATGAGTTGCTTGATCGGTTAGGTGCTGCTCACTTTTATTCGACACTGGATCTAACAAAGGGATGTTGGCAGATCCCCTTGACTCCTCTATCCCGAGAGAAAATGGCCTTTTCCACACCGTTTAGATTACACCAATTTGTCACGCTCCCTTTTGGGTTGTTTGGGGCGCCTGCTACCTTCCAGCGGCTTATGGACAGGGTCCTCTGCCCTCACGCTGCCTACGCGGCCGCCTATCTAGATGGCATTGTAATCTACAGTAATGATTGGCTGAGGCACTTGGAACACCTGAGGGCTGTCCTAAAGTCGCTGAGGCGAGCGGGCCTCACAGCTAACCCAAAAAAGTGTGTGATTGGGCGGGTAGAAGTACGGTATCTGGGGTTCCACTTGGGCCATGGGCAGGTGCATCCCCAAATTAATAAGACCACAGCAATTGCGGCCTGCCCGAGGCCCAAGACCAAAAAGGAGGTGAGATGGTTCTTGGGGCTGGCTGGCTATTATCGTAGGTTTCTACCTAATTATTCGGACGTCACCAGCCTGATAACTGATCTCACTAAAAAGGGGACTCCAGATCCAGTCCAGTGGACAGAGCAGTACCAACAGGCCTTCTCTGAGGTAAAAGCTGCACTGTGTGGGGTCCACTTTTACACTCCCCTGACTTCTCTCTCCCATTTATTTTGCAGACTGATGCATCGGACAGAGGGCTGGGGGCCGTTTTGTCCCAGGAGGTGGAGGGTGAGGAACGCCCCGTGCTGTACATCGGCCGGAAACTCTCGATGCGTGAAAGCAGGTACAGCACAATCGAGAAGGAGTGTCTCGCCATCAAGTGGGTGGTCCTCGCCCTCCGATACTACCTGCTGAGGCACCCTTTCACTCTCTGTTCGGACCACGCGCCCCTCCAGTGACTCCACCGCATGAAGGATGCCAATGCGCGGATCACCCATTGGGATCTCGCCCTCCAGCCATTTAAGTTCGAGGTGATCCACAGGCCGGGGGCGCAGATGGTGGTGGCGGACTTCCTGTCCCGTCAGGAGGGGGGAGTCAGCTTCAGGCCGGACAGCTCCCCGGCCTGAGTTGGGCAGTGGGGGTATGTGGCAGCGGGGGCGTGGCCAAGCACCAGTCTGTGAATGGAGGGCGGGGTCAGGGAAGGTAAGTGGCTAAGTCATTCCACCTGCTGTCAATTAATGTGTGTGTGTGTGTGTGTCACCGTTTGTTACAGGGACGGAGCATAAAAGGAGAGAAAGAGCAGAGAAAGGGAGCTCTCTCCCCAACCACAATGCATGTGTGTGTGAGTGAGTGACCGATAAAAGGAAGCTGAAAAGCTCAATAAAGTTTCGGATAAACATCACCTCTCGCCTGCCGTGCTTCTGTGCTCCACCCACATCAGGAAGTGTTACAGTGTCACATATTTACCTCTTTCACCAAGCGCTGCAGACTACAGCTCAGCTATGATGCTAATTTCCGCATTGCTTAGTGTTCATGTTGCCACGTGTATTTTGTTTTGGTTTATGTCTTGTTTCTTTCCATGTCTTGTCATTGGTTGTCTCCTTCGTGTGTCATGATCACCTTCTCCTATTTTCAGGTTGCCCCTTGATTAACTTTTGTATTTGAGCCCTCATGTTTCTATATGCTGTGGGAAGTGTGTTTCTACCTACACTCTCAGAAAATAAAGTACATTAGTGTACCTTCAGGAGTACAACGGCTTGTCACTGGGGCAGTACCCTCTAAGGTACTTATTTGTACCCTTTATATACTGATTAGGGGGTGGCATGGTGTTGTAGTGGTTAGCACTGTCGCCTCACAGCAATAAGGTCCTGGGTTCGAGGCCAGCGAGGGCCTTTCTGTGTGGAGTTTGCATGTTCTCCCCGTGTCTGTGTGGGTTTCCTCCGGGTGCTTCGGTTTCTCCCACAGTCCAAAGACATGCAGGTTAGGTTAATTGGTGGCTCTAAATTGACCATAGGTGTGAGTGCGAATCAGTGGTGGCTGGTAGTCTTTCAAACGGGAGGCTGGTCGGTTATGATATTTCCAGATTTTAAAAGAAAAAACACATCAATTTTGCCCATACTCTTGCCTCTGATCTGGCTGATTGTTGGCAGGGTCACAAACTGTGAAATAACAGGTTCTTTTGGCCCATTAGCCTACTGTCCAATATACATGATGGTGGTGTTGGGGGGTATATTTTAAGATTTTATATTTTAAAATTGTGGCATGTTGTTTAAAAATTGATCATTATTGAAAGCAGCTCTTTGTCAGGAACCTCAGCAGTAACAGCAGAGTGTTCTGGAATAGGCACAAGCACTGACCTTGGGGAGCCAAACATAGAGCTGGGTGCCAGACATTTCATTCAATGACACTTTCCCTATATTTTACTTATTTTGACTGAGAAATGTTTTATTGACAATTTTGATAACCCCTCACTTTTAATCCAGGTCTGTAGTGTGAAATGTTCTCGGCTGTGTTTTTGTTTAAAAATGTTTTCCAAATTGTAGCTGTGTTTAATTCATATCCAGAAAAATATATATTCCAATATAATATACTCAGCATAAACATTTTAAATAGATTCTATATTTTTGGTCCATCCATGATATATTACTAAAGTAGCCTATTTACTGTTGTTGATGTGGGTCACTTGCTGTTAGCCAATTCACTTTCTCGTACCAGGAGAGCTGAAAGGAACGAGTATTATTCCCTACCTTTTTCACCAAGTCAATTTGAGGCGTTGGTCTACCCTGCTCTTTAATTTTAATTTTTTCCTCGAAAGGAAGACTGGCAAATGGCTTCGCCAAAATTAAATCAGCAATGCTTGGCATCCGTGCGCAGCTTTCTTGCTAGCTGACTAGCCCCCTCAAGTTCAGTCACTCAAATAAACGAAATTTCTGGAACTAAGATAGCAAACTTGACAACACTATATTTACACTTTATTTACAATGAAAATATATACAAACTAAAAAAGCTGGTAGAAGCCATATGTAATGAATGAAATCGAAGTGTAAGCTGATCTCTTACAATACACCACAGCACTTGCGAATCCGCATGGGACTGAACTGAAATTAACCGCTGCCTGTCTATATTTGAAATGAGCTGTCAATCAAAGAAAATATCCGGCCACTTTCACCAATCACCAGTCTCCTCGCGGAAAGCTTTGCCAGGTCCCTCCCACTGTGAGGCTGGGAGTCTGTGGGCAGGTGTTTTCGCAGTATTTGTCCAATAATCGTCTTGCATTTTGATATTGAAAAGCGCATAGCTCCCAAATGCCATTGAAGTCCACTGAGGCTGGGCTGCATCGCGCTGTCACGAGGGGGAAAAACTCATGCACACATTAGGCGAACTGGGGAAAGTTATAACGGAATGATTTCGCACTGTAGTTGGGTTGAGCACATATATTTCTATGATTCTGGATCTGAAATAGCAATGTTATAAGGTCGGCTATAACATAAGCCTAGCGCAATTCATCCTACACAATGTTCATCATTTTTAGAGGAGGCTGAGCCTCCCTCGTTGTCTTAGAGCAATCGCCCATGGTGTGAATGGTTGTTTGTCTCTGTGTCAGCCCTGCGATAACCTGGCGACTTGTCCAGGGTGTACCCCGCCTCTCGCCCACAGTCAGCTGGGATAGGCTTCAGCTTGCCTTCGACCCTGTAGAACAGGATAAGCGGTTACAGATAATGGATGGATGGATGGATATACTGATTAGGAACATATATGTATGTTTTTGGTCCTAAAAAGGTACACATAGTTACCTTGAGGTCGAATAATGAGCCCTAGGGGGTACATTAGTATAGATTGTACCTTGTGGGACAGAAATGGACTCCAATTGTACCCCTATTTCTGACAGCGTATCATTACTGAGCCTTGCTATGTGGTCACATTTTCATTCTGGTTAAGATCATTGTTCTGGTTTCCTGCCTCTTGCCTTGCCTAGTTTATGTCGTTTGCTCATTGCCTGGCCACTGTATGTTTCCTGACACTGAGTTTCTGCCTGTTGATTTGTTCTTTCATTGGGAATTTAGGATCATACAGATCATTACGTAGAAATCAAAAACATGCATCGCAAATCCTTTAACATGTGTTCAATTTGGGTCAAAATATTAAATTTTTTTATTTATCTTTTCATTGTGTGTCTTTCTTGAACATAGATGCATGTATGTTAGTAAGGTTAGTCATGTCAAATGTTCTTTTCTTTCTTAGCTGCTCTAAATTGGCCCGTTTGGTAACAGAATTGAGGGTTAACTGCGTCTCAGTGTGTCATTACAGGTGGGAGGTGTTGCTTATTCTTTCGTATTCATACATACCAGTGCAATTCAGCATGCAAGCCTTTCTTTCATCAACAAAACTTTGCTCTCGTATTACTTACATTATGCTTAGTGATTCCCAGCATTTCACTAAAGACCTGGTGAACTGGAAACATGATGAACTAGGACACAAGGGAGAGGGAGAGAGAGAGAGAGAGAGAGAGAGGGGAGAGAGAGGAAGGAGATGTAACTGAGCCTTGAGTGTCACAGGGCATCTTATAAAAGGACATTACAAACATTTCAGAGCTCAGAGCTCTTTGCCAGAGATAGCGATAAAGATATACTTCTGGACTTTTGGATGCCATGATGGCTGTTTCAGCTCTCCTAATGCCACTGGTCTTGTTTTTGGGCCAAACATCAGGAGCTGATGTGGATCCAACACTGCCTTTCATGGAGTATCTGGACTCAAATAGTAACTTCCTGCTCAGGTGGGGTTTTGACACAGTCAAGGATACCATCACGTTTGAGGTGACGGTGAACACCATGGGCTGGGTTGGCTTTGGGTTCAGTCCCAATGGAGGAATGGCTGGATCAGATATCGTCATCGGGGGAGTTGGGCCTAGTGGGATATATTTTACGGTAATGCATTTGGTTTTTTTTGCTGTTGTTGTTGTTCAGGGGGGTTTTTTGTGTGTAAAAAATATCCCTAATTAAAGTACATACAATTTTAAATTATTTACTCAAATTAATGCATTTGTGCATCATGTCATGAATTGCTTTGTGTTGGTGGATTATGCAATTTAATACCTGGAAGCAGTGCCTCTTTGCAATCTCTCTGCACATAGTGTTGCAGCGGCACTCTTCCGCATTATATCCTGAGTTGGGATTCCGGAAGAAATCCTGACTGATCAAGGCAGTATTTTCATGTCACGTACATTACGCAAACAATACAAATTATTGGGGATTAAATCAATTCATACCAGTGTTTACCACTGTCAAATGGACGGGCCGGTCGAAGGATTTAATCAAATGCTGAAAAACATGATTCATACGTTTGTCCATGGGGACACTAGAAACTGGGATAAGTGGCTTGACCCTCTGTTGTTTGCAGTGCGTGAGGTCCCACAAGCTTCCAACAGGTTATCCCTGTTTGAATTATTATATGGTCGCAAGCCTTGTGGCATCTTAGATGTCATGAGAGAAAAATGGAAGAAGGGACTGGCACGGTGGTGTAGTGGTTAGCACTGTCGCCTCACAGCAAGAAGGTTCTGGGTTTGAGCCCAGTGGCTGAGGGGGGCCTTTCTGTGTGGAGTTTGCATGTTCTCCCCATGTCTGCGTGGGTGCTCCGATTTTCCCCACAGTCCAAAGACATGTGATTAGGTTAACATGGGGGCAGCCTTGGGCTGAAGTGCCCCGAGTGAGGCACCGAACCCCCAACTACTCCCCGGGCACTGTAGCATAGCTGCCCACTGCTCTGGGTATGTGTGTGTGCTTGTGTGTGTTCACTGCTTCAGATGGGTTAAATGCAGAGAGGAATTTCACAAGTGTACGTGTGATGAATAAAGTTATTGTTTTTTTCTTCTTCTCAAAGCAAAAATGAAATTCAATACATTCTTGACCTGAGAGCAAAATTCTACACACGGAGTTACATAACAAAGGAGAATTTGCTACAGGCGCAAGAACATCAATCCCACCTGTACAACAGAGGGACACGGCTAGGGGAATTTGCACCAGGAGATAAAGTGCTCATTCTACTCCCCACGTCAAGCTCAAAATTACTGGCCAAGTGGCAAGGGCCTTTTGAAGTCACATGGTGAATTAGGGGACTCAACTATGAGGTCAGGCACACGGATAGGGTGATGCATGTCAAATTTAACACCTCAATCTCCTGAAACTGTGGAGAGAGGAGGTTCCTGTGGCTCTGGTGACAGTAACTCCTGAGAGGGCGGAGCTGGGAAGTAAGTCCCAAAAGTGTGGCCCGATTCACCCCAGTCCACTGTGGAGACCACCTCTCACTGTACCAGAGAGCACAGGTTATCAGATTGCAGGAGGAATTCTGTGATGTGTTTTTGCCTCTTCTCAGTCATACTAACCTCACAGACCTCATAGAGCACCACATAGAGACTCCTCTGGGGTGGTGGTGTGCAGCTACCCATATCAGCTCCCCAAACACAAAGAAACATGTGGTTTGGGATGAAGTCAAGGCAATGCTTGACATGGGGGTCACTGAGGAGACACATAGTGGCTGATGCAGCCTAGTGGTCTTAGTTCCCAAGAATAACAGGATAAAAGTCAACGTCGTGTCTAAATTTGATGCATATCTGATGCCTTGCATTGATGAACTGCTCAATCAGTTATGCAAGGCTTACTTTTATTCGACACTGAATTTGAATAAGGGATATTTGCAGATTGTCTTGACTCCATTATCTGGTGAAAAAAGAGCCTTTTCCACTACGCATGGATTATACCAATTTGTCAGTCTGTTTGGGTTGGTTGGGGTCCCAGCGACATTTCAGTGTCTCATGGGCAGAATTCTCTGTCCCCACAGTGTGTACGCCACTGCCTATTTAGACAACCTCATTATTTATAGTAATGACTGGCAGTGGCATTTACAACATCTGAGGGCTGTCCTGAGATTGCTGAAGCCTGCAGGACTTCCCGCAAACCCAAAGAAGTGTGTTCCTGATATCTGATATGATATCAGCAAAGCTCCTAATATGATTACAAATTAGCCAGCATCCTAATAGTTATCTGTAACCATACAAATGATCAACTTAACATGTAACACCAAAAGTTTGTGTTGTTTTGATGTTTTTCTTCCCCCTGCTTTTCAGTTTAAGACACTGTGTTTGTATCTTTTTTATTCAGTCCTGTATAGAAATTTCGATTACATGCTTGAGGCTGATGCAAAAATGTAAATTAAGTAGGAAATGATTTCCAAATATACCACGAGTTGGCCTAGTGGTTAGCGTGTCCACCTCTTGATTGGGAGATCTTGAGTTCAACTCACAATTGGGTCATACCAAAGCTCATCATAAAAAATTATACCTACTGCTGTCTGGCAAGGCATGCTGCAATACAGATGTGAGTGGGGAGTCAAACTCTTGTGGTTACCAGAGGACTAACCCCCCCACTGTAACCCTAGCTATGTGAGAGGCTGAGGGATATGGAAATGGAGATCGGTGCTGCCCTATGCACCACATGGTGTGGGAAGGACTTTGATTTGATTTCCAAACATACTGTATGTTGATTAGAGCAGAACCTGTTTTGCAAATCAGTACAAATTTGTCTTTTGTAATTGTCAGAAGAAGACTATAGCTCAAATGTAATAAACAAACAAACAAATAAATAAATAGTCTGTGATGATCTGGCGACTTGTCCAGGGTGTACCCCGCCTCTCACCCATAGTCAGCTGGGATAGGCTCTAGCTTGCCTGCAACCCTGTACAGGATAAGTGGCTATGGATAATGGATGGATGGATGGATGGATAAATAAATAGTCATCAAACCTAAACAAACAAACCATGAATCGTGCATTATGTATTACAGCACAGCGCTGCTGAATTCTCGACTCTGATTGGTCAGAAGGTGTTGATTAATTATTTTTTAAATTACATTAACAATAGATACTATAGTAAAAGCTTGTTCACAGGCTCTTGTATGTTGGCCTCTCCACAAAATTTACACCTAAAAAATGGCTGTATTTGTTGAGATGGTGAAGTTTTCTCTCAGGTGATGAGATATATATATATATATATATATATATATATATATATATATATATATATATATATATATATTATTTTTTATTTTTTTTTTTTTTGAAGGAGTCTATAATCAAAAAATAGTCCTGGGTATAACTTTAAACTGCAACTGGTGGTGAGTCTCAGGTCTGGGAGGACTTGAGTATTGGGGAAAGTGGAGATACCGCTTAATCACCATTGCTCCCAGGTCCACTCTGACCTGGAGTGGTAGCACCTGCCTGGGTTCCAGCTATGGGTTAAATAGTGCATCACCAATAAGGCACTGGCAGCAGGGTGCTTTTCGGTGCAATGTGGCTGATGAACCCAACAGGGTCAATGGCACACCACCAGATGGCATGAGGAAGAACCACTCAAATGGCCAATGGATGGCATCACTTGGCAAGTCAGTTGTCACTGTGGGGAAACTTCCATACCCATCAGGTCTGTGGCACTTTTATGCACCACTTGGCATCAGGTCTGGAAGTCCAGAGAGACAACACAATGGGGGCACAACATCTTACCTTACCAAGGTGCTTTGCTAGGAGAGGAGAATAGTATGTGAGAGCTCACAAGGCCAGACATTCCATGGCGGCTCGGCCGGGCCATTCATACCGCCGCTGCGGGCGACTCTGTCGCTCTGGTGCGGGCCTCGCGGCCAATCTACATTTCTGCACATCCTGATGAAGCAGTCATCATCGCTCGTGATGGACAGCCGACAACGAGTTCGCAAACTTATTAACAAACAAAAAGTGTCACCATAAAAAAATTACTTTTAATGATTGCACAAGTGGGCGGCACGGTGGTGTAGTGGTTAGCGCTGTCGCCTCACAGCAAGAAGGTCTGGGTTCGAGCCCCATGGCCGGCGAGGGCCTTTCTGTGCGGAGTTTGCATGTTGTCCGCGTGGGTTTCCTCCGGGTGCTCCGGTTTCCCCCACAGTCCAAAGACATGCAGGTTAGGTTAACTGGTGACTCTAAATTGACCGTAGGTGTGAATGTGAGTGTGAATGGTTGTCTGTGTCTATGTGTCAGCCCTGTGATGACCTGGCGACTTGTCCAGGGTGTACCCCGCCTTTTGCCCGTAGTCAGCTGGGATAGGCTCCAGCTTGCCTGCGACCCTGTAGAACAGGATAAAGCGGCTAGAGAGAATGAGATGAGTATTACTCTTTAAATAATACTTGATATATATGCAAATGTTTGGGCACCCCTGGTCAAAATTGCTGTTACTGCGAACAGTTAAGCAAGTTGAAGATGAAATGATCTCCAAAAGGCATAAAGTTAAAGATGACTCATTCCCTTTATATTTTGAGCAAAAACAATTTTTTATTTTCATCTTTTACATTTATTTTTTTGATTGTGCAAAACAATGTTGCTTTTATTAAGAGGACTGTTTGTGGCTTTTATCGTCTGGCTTATATCATGTCGCCCCTCGCCAGAAGGTGCTGGTGCTATGCCGACTGCGCTACTGAGTTACACCCGGGACCAGCTCCTACTTCTCAGTACCAGCTACACATCGGCCCCCCAGCTACCGTGTGAACTGCTGGCTCAACGCCCGGAGAGAGGTTGCAGGAGACGGACGCGAAAGAGGGGGAAACGTGGCGGAGTATGACAGAGACTACGGAGAAGAGCTAATAGACCATTACTGCCCTCCATGCTTCTCTGTAACGTCTGCTCCCTGAAGAACAAGGTTGAGGAGCTCAGAGTCAACGCCAGGTTTCTCCACGAGTACCGGGAATCATGTCTGCTCGTGTTCACTGAGACGTGGCTGCAGGAGGACGTGCCCGACTCACTAGTTTACCTGGATGGCTTCTCGTTGGTGCGCTCTGATAGGAACGACAACTCTGGCAAGAGCAAAGGTGGTGGCACCTGTGTCTACATCAACAACCTGTGGTGCTCGCAGTTCACCACGAGAGAGTCGGTCTGTAATCCCGACAATGAACTGGTATGTTTAAGCCTGAGACCCTTCTACCTGCCACGTGAATTTGGGAATATTTTACTATGTACTGCATACATCCTGCCTGGAACTAGAGGAGGCCACAGATACCATTACGGATTATATTAAGTTCTGTAAAGATAATGTGGTAACTCAAAAATCTATCACTATGTACCCAAATAATAAATCTTATATCTCCAAGGAGATTAAAGAGTGCATAGTACAGAGGAAAGTAGCATTTAAGAATGGGGACCTATTAAGCATGAAAAGCACGCAGAAGGAACTTAATCACAAACTAAGGACTGCTAGGAGGAAGGAGAAGGATAAATTTGAATCTCACTGCTCGTGTATCTCTCATCTCATCTCATTATCTCTAGCCGCTTTATCCTTCTACAGGGTCGCAGGCAAGCTGGAGCCTATCCCAGCTGACTACGGGCGAAAGGCGGGGTACACCCTGGACAAGTCGCCAGGTCATCACAGGGCTGACACATAGACACAGACAACCATTCACACTCACATTCACACCTACGCTCAATTTAGAGTCACCAGTTAACCTAACCTGCATGTCTTTGGACTGTGGGGGAAACCGGAGCACCCGGAGGAAACCCACACGGACACAGGGAGAACATGCAAACTCCACACAGAAAGGCCCTCGCCAGCCACGGGGCTCGAACCCGGACCTTCTTGCTGTGAGGCGACAGCGCTAACCACTACACCACCGTGCCGCCCCTGCTCGGGTATGAATACTAAAAAACTATGGGACTCTATGAAAACCATGACAAACATGACTCCAGCTAAGAGGTGTATCAATGTGTTAAATGAGGAGGAAAAGGCTAACGAGCTGAATAACTTTTTTTTTGCCGATTTGACTTGAGACTTCTCATATGAGAAGTAAATAGCTATGGATGGTGTACCTGAATCAGGCCCTGGAGTAATCACTATTGACCAGCATGCTGTGGAGAGACTTTTTTCATGCATCTGCCCCAGAAAGGTCTCTGGTCCAGATGGCATCTCTGGGCAGCTACTGAAGTCCTGTAGCAAAGAACTGGCAGAAGCCTGGTGTCCCATCTTCCAGAAATCACTAGACACTCATTCTGTTCCCTCTATCTGGAAAAGTTATCATTCCTGTGCCTAAAAAAGCAAGCTGTAAAGAGAATAATGACTACCGTCCTGTTGCACTGATTTCGTTGGTAATGAAGTGTTTTGAGAAAATCTTGAAGACAGAAGTTAGTGGTTTTGTAGATCCCTTTCAGTTTGCTTACAAGAGCAACAAATGTACTGAAGATGACATTTTAGCTGTGACCCACCTTATCAATAAGCACTTGGAGGATTCTAGCTCATTTGCACGTCTTTTATTGGTTGATTTTAGTTCAGCTTTTAATACTTTGCAGCCACATCTTTTAATTAGCAGATTAAATGATTTTGCTGTTCATCCTTTTATTATTAAATGGTACTTTTCGTTTTTTAACAAATCATAGACAGCGGATCAGTGTTAATGGAACTTTATCTGAAACTAAAACTCTGAGCACAGGTGCACCACAGGGATGCGCGAGTTCACCGGTTCTGTTCACTCTGTACACAGATGCGTGTAGACGTTTTTATACAAACAATCACATCATTAAGTTCTCAGACGACACTGCAATTTTATCACTGTTGAAAAAGAATCATGATATATCTGACTACTTTCTGGAAATTCAGAGGTTTGTTGAGTGGTGCGACGATAACCACCTCATTCTGAATGTGAATAAGACAGAAGAAATGGTGTTCGACCCTCGAGGACTGGGTGACCACAGGCCCGTGGTCATCCACAATCAAGTCATTGCCCAGGTGCAGTCATACAAATATCTGGGTGTCTTTATTGACAACGCACTCATCTGGAGCACACACGTCGACAGCCTTTGTTGCAGACTACAGCAACGGTTGCATTTTCTTCGTCGTCTGAGAATTCATGGTGTTGATCAAAGATTTATGTTGATTTTTTATAAGGCAGTCTTGGGAAGTCTGACCAGGTATAGTATCACAGCTTGGTTTGGTAACCTTTCTGTGCAGCTAAAGAACAAACTGCTTCAGCTAATTCATGCTGCTGGAAAAATTATTGGTGTTAAAGAGCACTTCTCCATTCAGAGTATTTATGAACAGGCCACTCTGCAACAAGCAAATAAGATTATCTGCGATCCATCACACATCATGCATGAGCTGCTACCATCTGGTAGAAGGTTTAGAGTTCCTCATTGCAGACTGAACAGATTTAAAAACCCATTTGTTCCTGTGTCAATTAAGCTGGTAAACAAGGTCAGATAAGACCAGAGCACAGATGACTTGTGGTGGTTTGTTTTGCACAGGTTAGTATTTTTACTTATTAGAATTTTAGCATTTTATTACACCTATTAGGTGTTATTTATTCACTCTTATTTTTTGTATTTTTATTATTATTATTTTTTTAATTTTTATTTTATTTTATTTTTAATTCACAATGTTTCTTGCACTTTTAGGCACCTTTGTATGTCTTTGTATGTGTATTGTATGTTCTGTGTTGTGGCTGCAGCATGGGTGAATGGCCCAGAACAAATTTCTCACTTTGTGAGACAATAAAGTTAATCTTGAATCTTTAATCTTGAATTTTCAAAATGACAAAAAAGGAAAAAGGCCCGAAGCAAACGTTTGGGCACCCTGCATGGTTAGTACCTAGTAACACCCCCTTTGGCAAGTATCACAGCTTGTAAACACTTTTTGTAGCCAGCTAATAATCTTTCAGTTCTTACCTGGGGGATTTTCACACATTCGTATTTGCAAAAGGCTTCCAGTTCTACAAGTTTCTTGGGCTGTCTTGCATGCACTGCTCTTTTGAGATCTATCCACAGATTTTCAATGATGTTTAGGTCAGGGGACTGTGAGGGCCAGGGCAAAACCTTCAGCTTGTGCCTCTTGAGGGATTCCATTGTAGATTTTGAGGTGTGTTTTGGATCATCGTCTTATTGTAGGACCCGTCCTCTTTTTAACTTCAACTTTTTTACAGATGGTGTGATGTTTGCTTCCAGAGTTTGCTGGTATTTATTCGAATCCATACTTCCCTCGACCAATGAAATGTGCCCTGTGCCACTGGCTGCAACACAACCCCAAAGCATGATCGATCCACACCCATGCTTCAGAGTTGGAGAGGTGTTCTTTTCCTGGAATTTGGCACCCTTTTTTCTCCAAACATACCTTTGCACACTGTGGCCAAAAAGTTCTATTTTGATTTCATCAGTCCACAGGACTTATTTCCAAAACGCATCAGGCTTATTTAGATGTTCATTTGCAAACTTCAGACGCTGAATTTTGTGGCTAGGATGCAGGAACGGTTTTCTTCTGATGACTCTTCCATGAAGGTCATATTTGTTCAGGTGTTGCTGCATAGTAGAACAGTGCACCACCACTCCAGGGTCTGCTAAATCTTTCTGAAGGTCTTTTGCAGTCAAACATGGGTTTTTATTTGCCTTTCTAGCAATCCAACAAGCAGTTCTTTCAGAAAGTTTTCTTCATCTTCCAGACCTCACCTTGATCTCCACTGTTTCTGTTAACTGCCATTTCTTGATAACATTACAATCTGAGCTACCTGAAAACACTTTGCTACGTTCTTGTAGCCTTCTCCTGCTTTGTGAGCATCAATTATTTTATTATTCAGAATGCGAGGGAGTTGCTTAGAGGAGCCCATGGCTGTTGATTTTAGGGACAAGTTTGAGGAGTCAGAGAATTTATACAGCTTTGAAATCTGCATCATCTGACCTTTCCTAACGAAGAATTTGAACAAACCACAGCTCAATAAGCTAATTAAGGTCTGGAACCTTGGTAAAAGTTACCTGAGAACTCAAATGTATTGGGGTGCCCAAACTTTCACATGGTGTTCCTTTCCTTTTTTCACTCTCCAATTGTACAAAACAAAAATAATACACAAATCTTGCAGAAAATGCTGAAAAGAAATGTGTCATCTTTACCTTTATGCCTTTTGGTGATCAGTTCATCTTCTACTCACTTAACTATTCACAGTAACAGACATTTTCAGTTAGGGTGCTCAAACTTTTGCATGCCACTGTGTGTATATATAAGTTTTTAAACCACAGATTAGTAACAGTTACCACAGAGTAATCTGTATTCATAAACAGTAAAATTCAAACTCTGTTTGCTGAAAGATTTGTGTTTCATTAAGGACAGGAATGCAGCTGGGAACTTCATGCCAGCTCTGGACCAGAAGCAGGACTATAAAGTCCTCTCTTTGACCGAGGCTAATGGACAAACTGTGATGAAGTTCCAGCGATCCATCAAGTCCTGTGATGAAAACGATTTTCCCATCACTGTGAGTAAATGACAGGAAATTCAGCTCATATATTCCACATCACCTTTCTATCACTTTCACATTCATGGCTGAGTTTTTGTTGGAATAATGGACACATAATATCTTGCAGGTTTCATCTTTCTCATGATTTATATGTTTCCAGGGGTCTAGAGTTGCTGAATATGTCTCTGTACTATCATACTTCAGGTTTCTTTCAACTCCCTGTATGCTATGAGCCTTTTTCATTTCTTTTCAGATAAATATTCTGTATTTAGTCTATGTTTATGTTCTTCGGTACTCAGAAGCCATCTTGTTTGCAAGGTTTAGTCAGTGATTTTTTTGGAAAACATCTAAAGCTAATCCTACTTGCATAATTGGGAAAAAAACTAGCACAAAAGGAACTGTTTTAAGGGTTCAAAATATTACAATATGGTTTTCTGTAGCCGTGAAAAAGAAAAATAACTAGACTCTCTTTTATTTTCTTGTCAGGAAATCCCAGTGAAGCTGATCTACGCCTATGGTAAAACTGATGACATCGGCTATCACAACACCCTGAGAGGAACAAAGGAGGTGAACCTTCTGAACTACATGCCCCGAACCAGCATCCCTGACAGCAAATACTTTGACCTGACCATGACCAATGTACGGCTGAGTTATCCTTATGCCTCATTGTTCTTATTGTAGATGGATAAGTTATGAGAAGAATGTTGTGAAAATAATCCACTATGACAATAGTTCTTAGACATCAATTCATTTTTCAAATTTATTTGTATAATGCTTTTAAAATAGTCACAAAGAAGCATTACAAAATTCCAGCCTTGAGAAAATGCTGTGATACCCTCTAGGTTGCCCCTAAGGTAGATCAAATGTGATAACTTTCCCTCTAGGGTGTTCTTACAATGGAGATCATGTGAAGTACCCTCAATGTGCCTGTAGTGTAGATACGATGTGATAACATGCCCTGTAGGGTATTCTTACAGTGGTGAAAATGTTATGAAGTGCCCTTTAGGGTTCCCCTAAGGTAGATAAAATGTGATAAGATGCCCGCTATGGTATTCTTAAGCTGGATAAAATGTGAGAAAGTGCCCTCAAGGGTATTCTTAAACTGGATAAAATGTGAGAAAGTGCCCTCTAGGCTGTCCTAAGGTAGCTAAAATGTGACAAGATGCCCCCTAGTGTATTCTTACAGTGGTGGAAATGTAATGATGTGCCCTCTCGGGTGATCCTAAGGTAGATAAAATGTGATAAAATGCCCAGTAAGGTCCCTTCTGGTGGAGAAAACAAGATGAACTGCCCTTTAGGCTTCCCTATATGTTAGAAAATGACATGAAGTGCCCTCTATTGGTGCTGCTATTGTAGAAAAAAAATGACTAAATGTCCTCCAGATACACCTGTCCCCCCCATATCTATTAAGATATTTCTTAATGGCCTAAAATTTTAAAACTACAGTGTAATACATTTATCTAAGTACCCTTCACTGCAGAACCAAAGGTCAAGCTCAACACAGAGTCAAACCAAAAGTTCAGGAGGTTGAGTCGGACCTTACACAGCTCAACACAGAGTCAAACTTAAAGTCCAGGGGGTTGAGTCAGACCTGATCCAGCTCAATGCAGAGTCAAACCTAAAGTTCCGGGAGTTGAATCAGACCTGATCCAGCTCAATGCAGAGTCAAAACAAAAATACAGGGGGTGGAGTCAGACCTCATACAGCTCAACGCAGAGTCAAATCTAAAGTCCAGGGGGTGGAGTTGAACTTCATACATCTCAATGCAGAGTCAAACCTAAAGTCCAGGGGGTTGAGTCAGACCTGATCCAGCTAAATGCATGGTCAAACCAAAAGTCCAGGGGTTTGAGTCAGATCTGATCCAGCTCAACCGAGAGTCAAACCTAAAGTCCAGGGGGTTGAGTCAGATCTGATCCAGCTCAATGCAGAGTCAAACCAAAAGTTCCAGGGGGTAGATTCAGATCTGATCCAGCTCAATATCAAAACCAAATATTCAGGGGGTAGAGTTGGTTCTGATCCAGCTCAACACAGAGTCAAATCTAAAGTCCTGGGGGTGGAGTCAGACATGATACAGGTCAATGCAGAGTCAAAACAAAAGTCCAGGGGGTGGAGTCGGACCTGATACAGCTCAATGCAGTGTCAAACCAAAGATCCAGGGGGTAGAGTTGGATCTGATCCAGCTCAATGCAGAGTCAAACCTCAAGTCCTGGGGGTGGTGTCAGACCTGATACATGTCATTACAGAGTCAAAACAAAAGTCCAGGGGGTGGAGTTGGACCTGATATAGCTCAACACAGAGTCAAACCCTGAGCACTGCTTTTCTGGTTATTGGTTGAACAATAGGCAAAACAATGAAATGATGGTCTTGCTTTTTCACTGAGGTACATTCTCTTCACAGTAAGTGTAACTGATATGCATTAAACTAAAATAAATGAAATAATCTAGGTTTTAGTTCATTTTTGTTTATTTAATTTATTATTAAATATGTTCTGGTGAAATCTGCTTATTAAAGAGATTCTTTTTAAAATTTCCTTGCAGTTTACGATACCTCCTGTAATCACTTATTACCAATGCAAGGTTATGAGACTTCCAGCCTTTGACAAGACTTACCATGTCTACCGTGTAAGTAGCAATGTTTATTCTTATGCCATAGCTTTATGTTAATTAGACTGAGCTTGCAGGTCTGACTTATTAAATAAGTAGTGCTGATGGAGTTTTGTATTCCATAAAGATAAAGGTATCTCAGAGATTTTCACCATGTTGTTGCCTCTAGATAGAACCAGTGATCCAGAACCAGGACCTCGTGCATCACTTGTTGCTGTACCGCTGTCCACCAACAGTGACCGAGCCCTATGAGACTCCATGTTACACCAGAGAGAAGGGAACAGAGTGCCACCAGGCCGTCGTTGTTTGGGGAGTTGGAGGAGGAGTAAGTGATGCCTATCTTTTAGGGTCTGGATACTGTTTCATAGGTCATTCAAGTGATTCCATGACTGAGGTGTTATTTGTGTCCTACTGGTATTACATGGGGCGGCATGGTGGTGTAGTGGTTAGCACTGTTGCCTCACAGCAAGAAGGTTCAGGGTTCGAGCCAAGTGGCGTTTGCATGTTCTCCCCGTGTCTGCGTGGGTTTCCTCCAGGTGCTCCAGTTTCCCCCACAATCCAAAGACATGCAGGACAGACTAATTGGTGGCTCTAAATTGATCATAGGTGTGAATGTGAGTGTGAATGGTTGCTTGTCTCTATGTGTCAGCCCTGTGATGACCTGGTGACTTGTCCAGGGTGTACCCCACCTCTTGCCCATAGTCAGCTGGGATAGGCTCCAGTTTGCCTGCGACCCTGCACAGGATAAGCAGCTACAGATAATGGATGGATGGTATTACATGTACAAACGTATGTAAAATAAAGGTAAAAAGACTTTAAAGTGCATATCACGGGTAAATTCAGGAGCAAGATCAATGTAATTCTCCTATTTTATATTAAACTTTGGTCAAATATCTGTCACATTTTGCATTTTGTGCAATTTTTTTTACCTTGCACAATACCAGAAAAATTTAGTTGAAATCGAGCCATTTGAGCCGAATTCGTCCGTCTCTGAAAAAACTTGGCATTTGGATTTCCCGGCAAACACTGATTTTCATGACATCACGTGCGGGACGCCTCCCTCTGAATCCTACGTCAGCGCTGGTTTGTTTATGAGAAAACGACCGTATTATTTACATCCCTGGTGTTGTCTCAGTCATCTTCACTACTTGAATCATCATCAAATCCAAACAGATGAAGCCCCAACTCTGACATCTCATTATATTCTTCATCCAAAAGTGAAGTAACATTGCGCTCAGGTGACAATTCCATATTTCAATGCAAAATCGCTAGCTGCTAAACTTGGTCTACACAGGCTGTGCACTGAAACCGTGCAAAGCTCGCGCAGCCTGCTGGCGCTTCCGCAGGTGACGTCATGAATCTGGCTCCAGACTCCCTTGGGATTTTTCCAGACGCGTTTTGTTATTTTATTTTTTTCTGCTGTAGACAGACAGCCTTGTGCAAAATTACCCTTCTGGATGAGTGTGTAAAGGGACAGACTTTCATATAAAAAAAAAAACGAAATTGGTCCAGGATATGCACTTTAAACACAACAAAAAGAGTCCTTCACATTAGCCTACCTGCATGTTTCAGATAAATAACTTGAATAAAATGTAATGATCTCTGGGCTCATTTGGTTTTCCTGTGTTGTGTTGGCTCTTCCCACCTGGTTCAGCCTCTATATACAGTGGTGCTTGAAAGTTTGTGAACCCTTTAGAATTTTCTATATTTCTGCATAAATATGACCGAAAACATCATCACATTTTCACACAAGTCCTAAAAGTAAATAAAGAGAACCCAGTTAAACAAATGAGACAAAAATATTATACTTGGTTATTGATTTATTGAGGAAAATGATCCAATATTACATATCCATGAGTGGCAAAAGTATGTGAACCTCTAGGATTAGCAGTTAATTTGAAGGTGAAATTAGAGTCAGGTGTTTTCAATCAATGGGTTGACAATCAGGTGTGAGTGGGCACCCTGTTTTATTTAAAGAACAGGGATCTATCAAAGTCTGATCTTCACAACACATGTTTGTGGAAGTGTATCATGACACGAACAAAGGAGATTTCTGAGGACCTCAGAAAAAGCGTTGTTGATGCTCATCAGGCTGGAAAAGGTTACAAAACCATCTCTAAAGAGTTTGGACTCCACCAATCCACAGTCAGACAGATTGTGTACAAATGGAGGAAATTCAAGATCATTGTGACCCTCCCTAGGAGTGGTTGACCAAAAAGATCACTCCAAGAGCAAGGCGTGTAATAGTTGGCGAGGTCACAAAGGACCCCAGGGTAACTTCTAAGCCAGCGTTTCTCAACCTTTTTTCAGTCAAGGCACCCTGCATAAATATACAAATTCTCAAGGCACCCCCATATAAAATATACGCAGTCATGCTGACCATACGCTGACCCCAGCAGTGACGTTATGACATGGGAAAGGGGGCCGTGAGACAAATTTTGATGATGCATGAGGTGGCGATGATCTGCATTAATGTAACTATCGTTTTTTGGAATTTTAATTCATTTTATTTATTTCAATGTTAGAATAAATCATTTTTTGATGGCACCCCGGTTGAGAAAGGCTGTTCTAAGCAACTGAAATCCTCTCTCACATTGGTTAATATTAATGTTCATGAGTCCACCATCAGGAGAACACTGAACAACAATGTTGTTCATGGCAGGGTTGCAAGGAGAAAACCACCACTCTCCAAAAAGAACATTGCTGCTCATCTGCAGTTTGCTAAAGATCATGTGGACAAGTCAGAATCAAATCAAGTTTCAAATCAAGTTTATTTGTACAGCGCTTTTAACAATAAACATTGTCGCAAAGCAGCTTTACAGAATTTGAATGACTTAAAACATGAGCTAATTTTATCCCTAATCTATCCCCAATGAGCAAGCCTGTGGCGACGGTGGCAAGGAAAAACTCCCTCAGACGACATGAGGAAGAAACCTCGAGAGGAACCAGACTCAAAAGGGAACCCATCCTCATTTGGGCAACAACAGACAGCCTGACTATAATATTAACAGTTTTAACAGGTATAACCCTCAACTGTCCTCATGGGGCCGTCCTTCACAGGAGTGGGGCGATAAAACTCCGACCAGACACAGGGCACCAGGATGGATCAAGCAGGTCCGAGGGGCAGAAGAGGCCAGCATCTCAATCCCAGGATCAACATGTAACTCAGAGGGACAGATGGGGCGGGGGAAGAGAGAGAGAGAAAGAAAACACGTTGTTAGGTATGCCCTAAAAATGACAAGTATTAAATCTGTGTGGTAGGCTCACAGAGACGAGAGTCTTTACATCAGGCATAACACACAATGTCATGTTAATATGGTAAAAAATATATCATGACCTGCTCTGGCTGGATGCTTGATTGGGTGATGGGAGCACACTCCTCAGCAATGATGAGATGCAGATGGGACCCTTAGGCCTGGCCAAGACAATTCAGTTACATTTCACCAGGTCTGGGACATGCGACAGAATGTCTGACGGCCGATTCCCTGCAGGCTACGATAGCCAGTCGAGGTCCCCACCGTCTCCACCAAAAGATTTCCTGTTGACTCCATGTAACTCAGAGGGACAGATTTGGGGTGGGGGGAGAGAAAGAAAACACAGGTGGTTAGGTATGCCCAATGTCACCTGAATAAGTAGGAACAGTATACATATTGCACCGAGTACAAGCAGGGACTCCGGCAACTAACTATGACAGCATAACTGAAAGGAGAGAGCCAGAAGGTAACACAGGCATGAGGGAGCCCCGGGACATAAAGCAGCCAGCCACTACACCGTCAACAAACTCGAGTGAGCAAGCGAGTGGGGACTGACAGCATCCATACATCCCAGTTTACCAAAACACTCTATGTCTGAGGACCCTCCAGATCTACTCCTTTACCTCATAAACACCATTAACAAAAGGCTTGACTAAACAGATATGTTTTCAGCCTAGACTTAAATGCTGAGACTGTGTCTGATTCCCGAACATTACTTGGAAGGCTGTTCCATAACAGTGGGGCTTTGTAAGAAAAGGCTCTGCCCCCTGATGTAGCCTTCACTATACGAGGTACCAGCAGATAGCCTGCACCTTTTGATCTAAGTAGGCGTGGCGGGTCATAGAGGAGCAGAAGTTCACTCAGGTACTGTGGTGCGAGACCATTTAGTGCTTTAAAGGTCAATAGTAGTATTTTATAATCAATACGAAATTTGATTGGGAGCCAATGCAGTGTGGATAAGACAGGCGTGATGTGGTCATATTTTCTAGTTCTAGTAAGGACTCTTGCTGCGGCATTTTGAACTAACTGGAGCTTGTTTATGCACTTATTGGAACATCCAGACAGTAAGGCATTACAATAATCCAACCTGGAGGTAACGAAAGCATGGACTAGTTTTTCTGCATCATGCAATGACATTAAATTTCTTATCTTTGCAATATTTCTGAGATGAAAGCGTTAGAAGGCTATTGGAAAAATATTTTGTGGACAGAGTAGATCAAAATAGAACTTTTTTGGTTTAAATGAGAAGCGTTATGTTTGGAGAAAGGAAAACACTGCATTCCAGCATAAGAACCTTATCCCATCTGTGAAACATGGTGGTGGTAGTATCATGGTTTGAGCCTGTTTTGCTGCATCTGGGCCAGGACGGCTTGCCATCATTGATGGAACAATGAATTCTGAATTATATCAGTGAATTCTAAAGGAAAATGTCAGGACATCTGTCCATGAACTGAATCTCAAGAGAAGGTGGGTCATGCAGCAAGACAACGACCCTAAGTACACAAGTTGTTCTACCAAAGAATGGTTAAAGAAGAGTAAAGTTAATGTTTAGGAATGGCCAAGTCAAAGTCCTGACCTTAATCTCATCGAAATGTTGTGGAAGGACCTGAAGCGAGCAGTTCATGTGAAGAAACCCACCAACATCCCAGAGTTGAAGCTGTTCTGTACAGAGGAATGGGCTAAAATTCCTCCAAGCCGGTGTGCAGGACTGATCAACAGTTACCGCAAACGTTTAGTTGCAGTTATTGCTGCACAAGGGGGTCACACCAGATACTGAAAGCAAAGGTTCACATACTTTTGCCACTCACAGATATGTAATATTGGATCATTTTCCTCAATAAATAAATGACCAAGTATAATATTTTTGTCTTTGCTTGAATGTATTTGTTTAACTGGGTTCTCTTTATCTACTTTTAGGACTTGTGTGAAAATCTGATGATGTTTTAGGTCATATTCATGCAGAAATATAGAAAATTCTAAAGGGTTCACAAACTTTCAAGCACCACTGTAAGATCAGTTTGGCAGATACCAGACAGACAGGCCTCAGGTGAGAGTTTTGTGTTGGCTCCTCCCACCTGCTCACCTGGGGCGAGCCAGCCAGGAGGAGTCAATATAAAACAGGAAAACCAAATGAGCCCAGAGATTGTTACAAAAAAAGTTAATAAAAATGAATGTCCCATTACCTGATCCATAATCAGTCACTGATTATGAAATGTAAGATTTAAACACTTCAAACAGGGTTACTGTAGAGTTTTTTTTAAATCAAATTTAATGAGATGAGAAATTTAATACTTTTTAAGATGTGACCAAACCTGGCAGTCTGCAAAAACCCTTCACATGGTCAACTTTCTGAGATTTTCTATGAGAAATAGTTCCCTTATTGTGAAATATATTACTCTTCTACACATACTACTAGTATGTCAACAAGAAGTACATTAAAGTCCACCAAAGCTAAAGAGAGATAAAATTTCATTTAAAGATATTCTGATTTCACTGAAAGATGCCCCACCTACTTCTGGAAAAACAATATGACTGACAAAGTCTAAATGATCCTAATTTTACAATAGGATATGCTGATCATCACTTTGATTATCAGTATCATCCACCTCAGTCCAGGGGCGCAGATACGTTTTTTGAACTGGGGGGGACAAAGCTGCCAGCAAACCAACCCCAACCCCAACATGTGTTGTGCGAGGAATATACTCTGATGCCCTTAAAACTGCCTTCTGAGCACTGTATCTACAGGCTACCACCGAAAGAAGGAGGCTACCAGAAAGGCATCTCTACTCCGTACGATTTTACTTTCACTACGACATTATTTTGAACAGACTATCAAAAAATTGCAAGGTGATATGATAAAGTAAGGCACAGTTTACTTACAGTCGTTGTTTTTTGAAAAAAATGATGCAATCGTTTTCTGCCTTTTCGGTTTGGCACCCTTCATCATGCCGTGTTGGGGTTCTGAACTAGGAGCTGTCCCCGATATGCCTGTCAAACTTGTTGTGGGTAACCATAGCAACCAAGCTCGAGCTCGCAACCTGTGCAGTCTGCGCAGCTCAACCAACCGAATATCAGTCTTTGTTTTGTTTTATGTGAGTTGTTGCAACTATGTATGTACTGCTGTGCACCTCAATAAACCGAACGGTAATTAGTAGGGCTGCACGATTATGGAAAAAATGATAATCACAATTATCTTGATCAAAATTGTAATCACGATTATTCTTGATGTTAGGGAAATCACTTACATTTTATTTCACTATATTCAAACAAACAATATGAACAGCTTTCAGTGCAGAATGAAATTTAAAAGAGAAATTCTGATTTCCAAATGACAAATAAATGAAATTTATCCAAGAAATTACCAAAGGATGAAGGAACTGAAAACTCAATTGCAACAATTACATAGCATTATACTGAGGCCTACAAGTTTTTAGCTAGAAAGACCAGCCTATCAACATGCTCTGGCTTTAAACATGAGTGAAGGCAGGTCACAGCATTGCCTCCAGTGCTAAATAGTCTGTTGTTCCGACATAGTTAGCTTTTCTCTCTCACCTCAATCTGTTACCTACTCTCACCCTATCACCCCTTGAAGATACCGCTGCACTGAAGCTCTGCGCACTTGGCTTGCTTGCTTATTTAGGCGGAATAATGAAACCTTACATGTGTTGGTTCGCCCCCTAATGGTTTGGCGGAGTACTGGTCAAAGTGCTTGACCAGATATGCAGCAGAGCTCGCATTTTAAATGGAAATAAATCGCGATTTTCATTTAATTTAATCGTGGCAGCCAAAATCGCGATTTTCAATTAAATTCGATTAATTGTGCAGCCCTAGTACTTAGTCTTTTGATTTTTCCGTGAGGTTTGCCTTATGCAAAGAAAGACAGCATAGACGTTTTTTCCTCCCTATAAGTGGGGGGGACCGAACAAGGTGAATTTAAATCTGGGTGGGACGAATCCCCCCCGTCCCCCCCTCTATCTGCGCCCGTGCCTCAGTCTCTGTCTCATGGACATTTTGACAGCCAGAATCTGGTCTCATCTCATTATCTGTAGCCGCTTTATCCTGTTCTACAGGGTCGCAGGCAAGCTGGAGCCTATCCCAGCTGACTACGGGTGAAAGGCAGGGTACACCCTGGACAAGTCGCCAGGTCATCACAGGGCTGACACATAGACACAGACAACCATTCACACTCACATTCACACCTACGGTCAATTTAGAGTCACCAGTTAACCTAACCTGCATGTCTTTGGACTGTGGGGGAAACCGGAGCACCCAGAGGAAACCCACGCGGACACGGGGAGAACATGCAAACTCCGCACAGAAAGGCCCTCGCCGGCCCCGGGGCTCGAACCCAGGACCTTCTTGCTGTGAGGCAACAGCGCTAACCACTACACCACCGTGCCGCCCCAGAATCTGGTTCAAAATTAAATTGATTCTGTTTCTCTACTCTTCAATTCTCCAAAACTGGATCATATCATGAGTAAATCACACTTACTGAGGTCTTAGACATCTTTAGACAAGCTGACTGCATTTACACTTACCGGCAACTTTATAAGGAACACTCACACACCTGCTGTTTTATGCAGTTCTCTAATCAGCCAATCCCTTGACAGCAGCACGATGCATAAAATCATGCAGATACAAATCAAGCACTTCAGTTAATGTTCACTTCAAACATCAGAATGGGAAAAACTGTGATCTCAAAGTGTGACTTTCTTTCACTGTGGCATGGGTGTTGGTTTGAGCCAGATGGACTGGTTTGAGTATTTCAGAAACTGCTGATCTCCTGGGGTTTTCTCTCTCACACACACACCAGTCTCTAGAGTTTACACAGACAGAATGGTGCGAAAGACAAAAAACAGTGAGTGAGTGAGCGACAGTTCTGTGGGTGGAAACAAACGCCTCGTTGATAAGAGAGGTCAGAGGAAAATGGCCAGATTACATAGTTCAAGCTGCCAGGAAGGATATAGTAACTCATATAATCACTCTTTACAACCGTGGTGAGCAGAAAAGCATCTCAGCATGCAACAGCAGAACACCACATTGGGTTCCACTCCTGCAGCCAAGAATAGGGATCTTAGAATCAAAAACAAGTTCCTTTTAAAGTGGCCAGTGAGTGTATACTGCATTTGTTAAAATGGATCTTTTACCCAATGTGATGCAGAAGGTTAGAAAATAAAGTTAAAAAAGGACAACTTTTTTTTTGCTGTTTTCCAGAATTAAGCTCTAGAGTCTTTCCAGACTGCCTTGTGCATTTCTTTTATTCAAAATGTGCATGAAAATCATGACAAATATCTTTAATACATAGGACACTGCTTAACATCTCCTGAAGTTTATCTAGCTTGACTACAGAAGCACAAACAAGCACAAAAACAAAAATGATTGATGAATAATTGATTATTATTGACATCCTTGCCATCGATCCTTAAAGTCGTAGACATTTTAAAATAGAAATTTATGATAAAATATTTAAATATGTTGCTTTTATCTATTAGGTATTGCATTTGATATACAATATATGTGAGAATGTAACTTCACATCACATCACATTATCTCTAGCCGCTTTATCCTTCTACAGGGTCGCAGGCAAGCTGGAGCCTATCCCAGCTGACTACGGGCGAAAGGCGGGGTACACCCTGGACAAGTCGCCAGGTCATCACAGGGCTGACACATAGACACAGACAACCATTCACACTCACATTCACACCTACGGTCAATTTAGAGTCACCAGTTAACCTAACCTGCATGTCTTTGGACTGTGGGGGAAACCGGAGCACCCGGAGGAAACCCACGCGGACACGGGGAGAACATGCAAACTCCACACAGAAAGGCCCTCGCCGGCCCTGGGGCTCGAACCCAGGACCTTCTTGCTGTGAGGCGACAGCGCTAACCACTACACCACCGTGCCGCCCTAGAATGTAACTTATGTTTTTTTTTTCTAGAAGAAGAGAAAAAAATGAAGCAGTGCAAATAAAAAAAAAAAATGGAAGTAATTGGCACCCAAACACAATTATTTTGAGATTAGATGTAAAATGTGCTGAGACATTTCAGTTAGGCACAGTGGGGATTAAAGTGCTTGATTCTTACATGAAATCTGAGAAACACAAGCAACTGCTGCTAATTTCATGTAAGAATCAAGTACTTTAATCCCCATTGTACCTAACTGAAACGTCAGCACATTTTACATCTAATCTCAAAATAATTGCTTTTTGGTGCCAATGTCTTGCAAAAGTATTTATCCTCCTTTGTGTTTATGCTGTTTTGTCGCATTACAAGCTGGAATTAAAATAAATTTTTGGAGGGTTAGCACCGTTTGATTTACACAACATGCCGACCACTTTAAAGGTGAATTTTTTAAAAAAATTTTTATTGTGACACAAACAATAATTAGGATGAAAAAAACAGAAATCTGGAGTGTGCATAGGTATTCACCCCCCTTTTGTATGAAACCCCTAAATAAGAGCTGCTCCAACCAATCCACTTCATAAGTCACATAATTAGTTGATTAAGATCCACCTGTGTGTAATCAAAATGTCACATGATCTGTCACATGATGTCTGTATAAATCAACCTGTTCTGGAAGGACCCCGACTCTGCAACACTACTAAGCAAGCAACATGAAAACCAAGGAGTTTCTAAACAAGTCAGAGACAAAGTTGTGGAGAAGTATAGGCAAGGCAAGTTTATTTGTATAGCACATTTCATACACACAGTGGTTAGCGCTGTCGCCTCACAGCAAGAAGGTCCTGGGTTCGAGCCCCGGGGCCGGCGAGGGCCTTTCTGTGTGGAGTTTGCATGTTCTCCCCGTGTCCGCGTGGGTTTCCTCCGGGTGCTCCGGTTTCCCCCACAGTCCAAAGACATGCAGATTAGGTTAACTGGTGACTCTAAATTGAGCGTAGGTGTGAATGTGAGTGTGAATGGTTGTCTGTGTCTATGTGTCAGCCCTGTGATGACCTGGCGACTTGTCCAGGGTGTACCCCGCCTTTCGCCCGTAGTCAGCTGGGATAGGCTCCAGCTTGCCTGCGACCCTGTAGAAGGATAAAGCGGCTAGAGATAATGAGAATGAGAATGAGTAAAATCATTAAAATCAAAATTAAAAGAAATTATGTTAAAGGAAATTAATTACACTTTAGGTAAAAATTAATCAAGTGAAAGCATCTGAAAACAGCTTTGTCTTGAGCCTGGATTTAAAACTAACAACAGTAGGAGCATTTTTGATCTCATCTGGAAGTTGGTTCCAAAGCTTAGCAGCATAGCAACTAAAGGCTGCTTCACCACACTTCGTTTTGACAGCTGGTATTACTAACAAGTTTTTCTCCTGTGATCTTAGAGACCTAGTTGGTGCATATAATTGAAACATATCCAGTAGGTAGCTGGGTCCCATCCCATTTAATGTTTTAAATAGAAGTAATGCCTTAAAGTCAATTCTATAGCTCACTGGGAGCCAGTGCAGAGACCTTAGGATTGGAGTGATATGGACTACCCTTTCTGTTCTTGTAAGAACCCTTGCTGCTGCATTTTGGATTAGTTGAAGCTCTTTGATGGTCTTTTTTGGAAGACCTGTGAAAAGGCTATTGCAGTAATCAACCCTACTGGAGATGAAAGCATGAATAAGTTTTTCTAGATCATGCTTTGACATGAAAGAGTTTTTTAGGTGATAGAATGCAGACTTTTTTACCACTTTCATATGACTGTTGAAGTTAAGTTCACTGTCAATAAGGACACCAAGGTTTTTGACAATATCCTTTGCTTTAAGCCCCTTAGTTTCAAGAACAGGCGGCACGGTGGTGTAGTGGTTAGCGCTGTCGCCTCACAACAAGAAGGTCCGGGTTTGAGCCCCGTGGCCAGCGAGGGCCCTTCTGTGCGGAGTTTGCATGTTCTCCCCGTGTCCGCGTGGGTTTCCTCCGGGTGCTCCGGTTTCCCCCACAGTCCAAAGACATGCAGGTTAGGTTAACTGGTGACTCTAAATTGACCGTAGGTGTGAATGTGAGTGTGAATGGTTGTCTGTGTCTATGTGTCAGCCCTGTGATGACCTGGCGACTTGTCCAGGGTGTACCCTGCCTTTCGCCCGTAGTCAGCTGGGATAGGTTCCAGCTTGCCTGCGACCCTGTAGAAGGATAAAGCGGTTAGAGATAATGAGATGAGATAGCAAAATGGACAGAATATGGCACCACTATAAACCTGACAAGAGAAGGCCCTGCCCACCAAAACTCACAGACTGGGCAAGGAGGGCATTAATCAGAGATATAACAAAGACACCAAAGATAACACTGAAGGAGCTGCAAAGATCCACAGCGGAGATGGGAGTATCTATCCAGAGGACCACTTTAAGCCGTACACTCCACAGAGCGGGGCTTTATGGAAGAGTGGCCAGAAAAAAGCCGCTGCTTTAAGAAAAACAGAAAACATGTTTGGAGTTTGTCCAACAGCAGGTGGCAGACTCCCCAAACACATGGAAGAGCATTCTCTGGTCAGATGAGACTAAAATTGATCTTTTTGGCCATCATGGGAAATGCCATGTGTGACTCAAACCCAACACCCTGAGAACACCATTCCTACAGTGAAGCATGGTGGTGGCAGCATCATGCTGTGGGGATATTTTTCATCTGCAGGGGCAGGAAAGCTGGTCAGGACTGAAGGAAAGATGGATGGCACTAAATACAGGGCCATTCTGGAGGAAAACCTGTTTGAGACTGAGACGAAGGTTTACATTCCAGCAGGACAATGAGCCTCAACATACTGCTGAAACTACACTGTTATCATTTCAAGGGAAACATTTAAATGTCTTGGAATGGCCTAATCAAAGCCCAGACCCCAATCCAATCGAGAATCTGTGGCATAACTTGAAGATTGCTGTACACCAATGCAACCCATCTAACTTGAAGGAGTTGAAGCAGTTTTGCCTTGAGGAACGGGCAAAAAATCCCAGTGGCTAGATGTGCTAAGCCAATAGAGACATACCTCAAGAGACTTGCACCTGTAATTGCAGCAAAAAGTGGATCTACAAAGTAATGACTTTGGGGGTGGGGGGTAAATGCCTATGCACACTCCAAATTTCTGGGTTTTTTTTTTTCATCTTAATTATTGTGTCACAATAAAAAGCAAACAACCCCCCCCCACACACACACACAATTTGCACCTTTAAAGTGGTAGGCATGTTGTGTAAAATCAAATGGTGCTAACCCCCCCAAAATCCATTTAATTCCAGCTTGTAATGCGGCAAAACAGGACAAACACCAAGGGGGATGAATACCCTCCATTTCCTTTTTTTTGGAATTTGCACTTCCTCATGTTCTTTTCTTCCAGAAACATCCTTTCTGGAAAGTCCTTATGTCATCATATCATTAGCATGGATGCTCGTTAATCACATTTTGTGTATTTGCTAATTCTTTGCTAACACCTTAACTTTGTTTCTTATTCAACAGCAAATATTTGGGTAAATTCATGTTTTTAGAATATATTTTGAAAAGAAAAGATTATTTTTTTATTTACTTTTGATGTTATAAAGCTGAATGGCAGTTAGTCATTAATTGTGACCATGTTTCTGATGCTCTGAGACAGATGCAGATCCTCTGCTTAGGTGGATTCCTATTTAACACAGTGTGTTGCAATTTAACTCATAATTTCTCTTTTTAACATCTTCAGGCTTTTGAATTTCCTGAAGTGGCTGGACTTCCTGTTGGTGGGGATGGAAATGGGAGCTTCTACAGGCTTGAAGTGCACTACAACAACCAGAAAAAGACTGCAGGTACAAATATACACAGATAGCTGACCTAACCAGCTAACATTACATTACATTAATGGCATTGAGCAGATGCTCTTATCCAGAGCAACATACAACGTACCCAGAGCAGCCTGGGGAGCAGTTGGGATTAGGTGCCTTGCTCAAGGGCATGTAAGCCATTCCTGCTGGTCCAGGGAATCAAACCAGTGACTTTTTGGTCCCAAAGCTGCTTCTCTAACCATCTGGCCATAGCTTCCCCAGCTAACACACTGATAATAAATGCTCATTATTGTTTTGATGCTAAACATCACATCTTTGTGTACAACCCCGATTCCAAAAAAGTTGGGACAAAGTACAAATTGTAAATAAAAATGGAATGCAATGATGTGGAAGTTTCAAAATTCCATATTTTATTCAGAATAGAACATAGATGACATATCAAATGTTTAAACTGAGAAAATGTATCATTTAAAGAGAAAAATTAGGTGATTTTAAATTTCATGACAACAACACATCTCAAAAAATTTGGGACAAGGCCATGTTTACCACTGTGAGACATCCCCTTTTCTCTTTATAACAGTCTGTAAACGTCTGGGGACTGAGGAGACAAGTTGCTCAAGTTTAGGGATAGGAATGTTAACCCATTCTTGTCTAATGTAGGATTCTAGTTGCTCAACTGTCTTAGGTCTTTTTTGTCGTATCTTCCGTTTTATGATGCGCCAAATGTTTTGTATGGGTGAAAGATCTGGACTGCAGGTTGGCCAGTTCAGTACCCGGACCCTTCTTCTACGCAGCCATGATGCTGTAATTGATGCAGTATGTGGTTTGGCATTGTCATGATGGAAAATGTAAGGTCTTCCCTGAAAGAGACGTCGTCTGGATGGGAGCATATGTTGCTCTAGAACCTGGATATACCTTTCAGCATTGATGGTGTCTTTCCAGATGTGTAAGCTGCCCATGCCACACGCACTAATGCAACCCCATACCATCAGAGATGCAGGCTTCTGAACTGAGCGCCGATAACAACTTGGGTCGTCCTTCTCCTCTTTAGTCCGAATGACACGGCGTCCCTGATTTCCATAAAGAACTTCAAATTTTGATTCGTCTGACCACAGAACAGTTTTCCACTTTGCTACAGTCCATTTTAAATGAGCCTTGGCCCAGAGAAGACGTCTGCGCTTCTGGATCATGTTTAGATACGGCTTCTTCTTTGAACTGTAGAGTTTTAGCTGGCAACGGCGGATGGCACGGTGAATTGTGTTCACAGATAATGTTCTCTGGAAATATTCCTGAGCCCATTTTGTGATTTCCAATACAGAAGCATGCCTGTATGTGATGCAGTGCCATCTAAGGGCCCGAAGATCACGGGCACCCAGTATGGTTTTCTGGCCTTGACCCTTACGCACAGAGATTCTTCCAGATTCTCTGAATCTTTTGATGATATTATGCACTGTAGATGATGATATGTTCAAACTCTGCAATTTCACACTGTCGAACTCCTTTCTGATATTGCTCCACTATTTGTCGGCGCAGAATTAGGGGGATTGGTGATCCTCTTCCCATCTTTACTTCTGAGAGCCGCTGCCACTCCAAGATGCTCTTTTTATACCTAGTCATGTTAATGACCTATTGCCAATTGACCTAATGAGTTGCAATTTGGTCCTCCAGCTGTTCCTTTTTTGTACCTTTAACTTTTCCAGCCTCTTATTGCCCCTGTCCCAACTTTTTTGAGATGTGTTGCTGTCATGAAATTTCAAATGAGCCAATATTTGGCATGAAATTTCAAAATGTCTCACTTTCGACATTTGATATGTTGTCTATGTTCTATTGTGAATACAATATCAGTTTTTGAGATTTGTAAATTATTGCATTCCGTTTTTATTTACAATTTGTACTTTGTCCCAACTTTTTTGGAATCGGGGTTGTATCTACTCTCAGAAAATAAAGTACATTAGTGTACCTTTTAGAGGTACAATGGCTTGTCATTGGCACAGTACCCTCTAAGGTACTTATCTGTACCCTTTATATACGGGTTGGGAACATATATGAACCTTTTTGGCCCTAAAAAGGTACACATAGTTACCTTAAGGTCTAATAATGAGCCCTAGGGGGTACATTAGTGTAGATTGTACCTTGGGGGACAGAAATGGACTCCTACTGTACCCTTATTTCTAATGGTGTAGCTTTGGATTAGTCATGTCTGAAAGAGGAAGCAGCAGTCTTCCTCAAGTTTCAAATTTCAAGTTTGTCATATGCAGTTGATGAGTGTATTTGTGGACATACCATATTTCTTCAAAAGCCTTAAAAAATAAAGTCTCTGTTGTGCCCTTTTACTGACATAACTAATATGCAGGGACCAGGAGTGGGAGTCAGAAATATGGATGCCTAGGAACTTGAAACTTAATTTCAATAGGTATATTAGTTATGTAAACAGGTAACCGAACAATTTTATTTCTCCTGAAGTTGATAATGAGCCCTTTTGTTTTCTCCACATTAAGGGACAAATTATTATGACACCATATTGACAGGTTCCTCACTTCATCCCTATATGCCGTCTCATCGTTATTTATTATGAGTCCCATCACTGTTATATCTGGAAATTTTGCAATGCTGTTTGTCGGATGTTTAGCTACACAGTCATTATGTATACAGACTATACAGCAAGGGACTGAGACAGCAGCCTTGTGGAGCACCAGTATTCAGAACTGTGGTAGATGAGTATCTGTTACCAACTTTTACCGTCTGGAGATGACCTGTCAAAAATTTTCAACCATTTGCAGATGGAATTACAGAGGCCAAGGTCTGTTTAGATACCAGAACAGATGGTATGATTGTATTAAAAGCACTGCTGTAATCAACCTAGTCCTGGGTATGACTTTAAACTGCAACCAGTGGTGAGTCTCAGGTCTGGGAGGACTTGAATATTGGGGAAAGTGGAGTTACTCCTTAATGACCATTGCTCCCAGGTCTGCTCTGACCCAGAGTGGTAGCACCTGCCTGGGTTTCAGCTATGGATTAAATAGTACATCACCAATAAAGCGCTGGCAGCAGAGCAGTTTTCGGTGCAATGTGGTAAATGAACCCAACAGGGTCGATGGCACACCACCAGATGGCATATGGAAAAGCCACTCAAATGGCCAACAGATAGCCTCACCCGGCAAGTCAGTTGTCACTGCAGGGCAACTTCCATACCCGTCAGGTCTGTGGCATTTTTGTGCACCACTTGGCATCAGGTCTGGAGGTCCAGAGAGACAACACGATGGGGGCCCAACATTGTTTGTCTTACCTTACTGTGCAAGGCGCTTCATTAGGAAAGGAGCTCCAGTGCGGGCCTCACGTCCCATCTCCATTTCTGTGCATCCTAATGAAGTAGTCCTCATCGCTAACGATGGACAGCCAACGACGAAGGCTGTAGTCAACAAACAGCATTTTGACGTATATGTTTTTGCCCTCCAGATGCTTTAACACAGTATGTAAAGCCAGTGAGATAGCATCATCCACAGATCTATTTGACCAATATGCAAACTGTCGTGGGTCAATATTGGTAGATATGTTATTATTGATGTATTCTCTTACCAGTTGCTCAAAGCACTTCATAATCACAGATGTTAAGGTTACAGGTCTAAAATCATTCAGGCAAGATGCAGGAGATTTCTTGAGCACAGGCACAATAATGGATTTCTGAAAACGTAGGAACCACACAAAGAGACGGTGACAAGTTAAAAATATCTGTGAAAACAGAAGAAAGCTGACTGTAACAGGACCTGAGGACTCGTGATGTAATGCCATCCAGGCCGGCAGCTTTGCCTGCTTGAATAAATTTAAAAACTCTCTACACATCAGCCTGTGTCATCTGATGTGTTGTCCCGATGAATGTGTTTGCAGCATGAATTTGTCCCTGTGCTGATGGCTCCCTGACATGCTCAAAACAGGAATAAAAAGTGTTCAACTGGTCCAGGAATGAAGCAGTGGTGTTGGTGAGGCCACCAAGCTTTGTTTTACAGTTTGAAGTCCCTGCCATAAGCGTCTTGAGTCCCTACTGTAGCAATAGTTTTAACGTTTGTCCCAGTATTGTTTTTTTGCTGACTCAATGCCTTCCTCAGCTTGTACCTGGCTTCCTTATAATGCTCATGACCCCCCCCCCCCGCTTTTAGTGCAGTGGACCGATCTTTTAGTCTCTGGTGAACAACACTATTAATCCATGGTTTCTGGTTTGGATAGAAGCAGATGGTATGAGTGGGAATACAGGTGTCCACACAGAATTTGATAGTCAGTAACTGCATCAGCATACTCTCAAGTTATCTGGATCTCTGAAGACTGACCAGTCAGTCGATTCAAAACAACACTGGAGTTTAAGCTCTTCCTCTGCCGGCTAGCACTTGACTGTCCTCATTGAAGAAATCAAATGATATGAAAGCAATGCACTAAAGTCTTTGCTTTACAATTTGACATGTTTTCTGCATGTCACTAATAAAATGCAAGACCATGTGTATATCATGTTTCACCTTATTTCACGGGCGGCACGGTGGTGTAGTGGTTAGCGCTGTCGCCTCACAGCAAGAAGGTCCGGGTTTGAGCCCCATGGCCAGCGAGGGCCTTTCTGTGTGGAGTTTGCATGTTCTCCCCGTGTCCGCGTGGGTTTCCTCCGGGTGCTCCGGTTTCCCCCACAGTCCAAAGACATGCAGGTTAGGTTAACTGGTGACTCTAAATTGAGCGTAGGTGTGAATGTGAGTGTGAATGGTTGTCTGTGTCTATGTGTCAGCCCTGTGATGACCTGGCGACTTGTCCAGGGTGTACCCCGCCTTTCGCCCGTAGTCAGCTGGGATAGGCTCCAGCTTGCCTGCGACCCTGTAGAAGGATAAAGCGGCTAGAGATAATGAGATGAGATGAGACCTTATTTCACTTCATGATAGTTTTTAGTTCTTGAATCTTCTCCATAGAATACACCCTTGCAATTAATTAACGTTTCAGACACTCGCAATAACTAACAAAACTATGTCTTAAAGTAAATCACTTGAACACAGTGTCTGTACTGGGATTAGAACACTGGAAGTTTTGGGAGTTTGAGGAGGAAATGGCGGGCGCTATTTTTCTATCTCTGACCATTTTGCTCGTGCTTGCTGTCAATCTCTATTCTTGGCAGCAATTTCCATCCAAGAAGCACGACAACAATTTCAGCATTAGACTGAATGCTGATTTCTTTGTGGGACTACAAGCAAAGGATGGTTTGGAGGCATTGTACCGCTGGTCTGGTACATAAATACAACCTAGCGTTGGGCATGTTTTGCTCAAGCATGAAAAGAACTCTGACTGAAGTTGGATTCTTGCTTAGTCTTCTTATGACTACTGGAACTGTCGAAGTTAATCCAGGTCCAATTTCAGCTCGTTTGTCTGGCTCAACAGTTAATTCTAAGCCCAAATTCCATAGTTTAAGCAAGTCCAGTTGTCTTAGATGCCTCTCGTTTAATGCCCAAAGCATTACAAGTCAAAACGAATCTGGCAGCGCCATAGTGAGCAATCTGGCTTCCATCCTAGATCTTGTGTATGCGGAGAATTTTGATTTCATGGCAGTCACTGAAACCTGGCTGCATGAGAACACGTTTAGTTCTGAAATCTTCCCATATGGCTATAACATTATTCGTAAAGACCACCCTGTTGACAAGCGTGGTGGTGGTGTGTTGATAGCTTTACGCGGCAATATTCGTTTTACAACTTTAAATATGGGAAGCTGGGGTGATCGCTTGGAGATTATTGCTATTGAAGTGGAACTCATCAACTTGAAAAGGAGCCTGCTGTGTTTGTTACCGGTCTCAGAGCTGGAATCTTGACAAATGGTTGGGTTTGTTTATTTCATTCCTAGAAACTATTTCTGGCTATGACAGAATACTAATTACCGGTGATTTTAACTTCCTGGACCTTACTTGGAATTCTGAGTTTGTTCCTGCAAGGGGTGCTTCCCCTGGGTCAGTTGAGTTTAGAGAAGTGACTATGGAGTTTTATTTAGAGCAAATGAATATGTACCTGACCAGACTGAATAATATTCTTGACCTTGTGTTCACCAACTCCCCTGAGGCTGTCACTAACGTGTTATGCGTACCGCCTCAATCAATAGGTCTTTTTAGTGACCACAGCCTATTGTTTTTTGACTGGGAAGTTTTCGTAAAGGCTCCCGCACGTGATGCACGTACAGTTTTTGATTATCGCCTCGCCGATTGGGACGGTCTGGCTGAAACCTTGTCACATATAGACCTTTCTCCCTCAGATATAACAAATGAAAACATCGATGATGGAGTGATACTTTTCTTGCCGCTGCGATTACTCATGTTCCTTTAAAATCTTTTGAGAGAAGTAACACCCCTCCTTGGATTGACAGTGATGTCAAGTGCTTGTTAAAGAAAAAAGAGACTGCCAGACGCAAGGCTTAGGCTAAGCTTAGCCTTAGCCTGCAGGAAAAGTTTCGCGATCTCCGGCGCGAATGTCTCATCTCATCTCATTATCTCTAGCCGCTTTATCCTTCTACAGGGTCGCAGGCAAGCTGGAGCCTATCCCAGCTGACTACGGGCGAAAGGCGGGGTACACCCTGGACAAGTCGCCAGGTCATCACAGGGCTGACACATAGACACAGACAACCATTCACACTCACATTCACACCTACGGTCAATTTAGAGTCACCAGTTAACCTAACCTGCATGTCTTTGGACTGTGGGGGAAACCGGAGCACCCGGAGGAAACCCACGCGGACATGGGGAGAACATGCAAACTCCGCACAGAAAGGCCCTCGCCGGCCCCGGGGCTCAAACCCAGGACCTTCTTGCTGTGAGGCGACAGCGCTAACCACTACACCACCGTGCCGCCCCGGCGCGAATGTAAAACTCTTATTTCGAAAAAAAACTAAGAGTTTTATGAGTCCTTGCCAAATTTGCTCAAATCCAGCCCTAAGAAGTTCTGGTCAGTTTTCAAATATGTTTACAGCCTTTCAAGTGTCCCTAATAAAATGACATGGACACAAGTCATTTTATTAGGGACACTTTTTTTTTCTCTCCGTGCTTCCACGGAAGGCGGTCGCATTCTCTGCTCTCCCTTTCCCTCCTTTTTTTCTCTGCTTGTGCTTCTTTGTCTTGTCTCGTCTGCTGTACTTTTTGAAGAGACTCTTCCCGCATTACTTTCTAAACTAAAAAAAAACCCCATGGAATTGATAAACTGGTCTCCTAACAAAATTGACACAGTTTTCTCGATGAGAAGCCTGGGTTCGGGGGAACCCACCTGTCCTGCCGGAACATTTGCAGCTGGTTACACGATGGACGCATGGGAGCAGTGGCAAGTCGTGTGTCTGGCGATTCTTTCTGTGGAGGACATTGAAGATATCTACCTATTCGGAACCATGATTACAGGACTTTTGCTGATTGGATTAGGCATTGCCCTGGTATATCGAGGAAATCAGACAATGGTGACAGCTGTTCAAAGCCCCACAAAGCTGCCCGATATGATTGGAGCAGTGGGCAAAGCTGTTGGCACTCAGACTGTGGATTTTCAGAACTTGAACCACAATATGGTTGTTATCTTGGAGAAGCTTTCGGCTTTGCAAGGAATAAGTTTTTCAGAGACCAGTTTGAACAGAATGGATGGAATGGACAGATATGGACGAGCGGTGTGGACGTGCAAAGACTGCGTCTGGAAAGACCAAACAATTTATAGCTTATCGACATTTGGCGCCCTGAGACAGCACCGGCCTCGGTCAAGGCCGTTGCTGAGGCAACATTTCCCCCTGAAGGTCACTGCTGGGAGACGCTCTCGCATTCCTCGCATTCTTTCTCCAACTTTCCGCGGTCGCCATTTTCATCCCCAGTGTAACAAGCGGGTGTGTGACCAGCGCCTTCATGGCTGCAGGAGCGGACGGCTGCTTGCTTGTGCTGGGTTACCTCTACCTCCTCCCCCCCCTTACCCCCCCACCCCTGATTGCCCCCTCTTTTCCCCCCTTTCCCCCCTCAAGTCCCATGTTTAAAGTGTACTTGTGTTATTGTGTGCTTATGTGCAAAGGTTTTTTTAAATGTTCCCACACTGTACTCCTGAAAGGAGCATAGTGGGAGGGTGTTCTTTTTTTTCCTTATCTCTCCTCATGTTGTGTTTCCTTTTCTTTTATCCCTGTCTTCCTGTCCTGTTCCCCCTCTGTAAGGACAGGTTGATGGTCAATTTCACTGGCAACAGTGATAATAAAGTGTTCATTCATTCATTCAAGATGGTGGTGGTACTATTACAACAGCTGATAATCCTGCCAACATCGCCGCACTACTGAATAATTACTTTTATTCGGTTTTCAAAAAAAACCTTTCGAGTGAGGAGTATCTATGACCGTTTCCACCTTTATCATTGCATAGTGAAACTGTTGCCAATGAATTTAGTACCATCTCCTTCTCCCCTACTGAAGTGCGAGACATTTTACTTTCATTGGACATGAATAAAGCAACTGGCCCTGATAAGATTCCAGCCAGGCCGTTAAGGGGCTCTGCACTTTATATCTGTGACTCTTTAGGCTCCTTGTTCAACAAATGTCTCAGCTTGGGGAAAGTCCCGTCTTCATGGAAATTGGCAAATATCATTCCTATTCACAATGGCGGGGCCACTAAGGAAGTGACAAATTATAGGCCTATTTCACTATTGCCCGTGGCTTCAAAAGTAATGGAACAGTGTGTTTACAACAAAATCATCGACCACATTGCCGCCCAACTGTACAAACTTCAGTATGGTTTTTTTGAAGGGGTTATCTACTACTAATCAGCTATTAAAGGTTCTCCATGAGATAGGTCAACTTCTTGACACCAGAATTCAAGCTGACGCAGTATACCTAGACTTCGCCAAGGCTTTTGATAGAGTAGATCACCACCTACTGCTCATGAAGCTGTGGCGGTTTGGTATTACGGGTAAACTTTTGGACTGGTTCTCATTATCTCTAGCCGCTATCAGAGAGTGATAGTCTTGGGCAAAACATCAGAGCCACTTCTAGTACTCTCTGGAGTGCCACAGGGCTCTATACTTGGGCCCTTGTTGTCAATGATTTACCCTGCGTAATCACGTCATCATCTGTTGCATTATACGCCGACGACACTAAGTGTTATCATGCAATTAACATCTCTGAGGACAGTGCATGCCTGCAAAACGATCTTGACAGCATAGTTGGTGTGATCTCTGGAGGATGGACCTCAATCTGTCAAAGTGTGGGCTTCTGTCATTTACGAGTAGCTCCAAGCCTCTGTTGACCACATACCAACTGAAGGATGCGCCTGTCAAAATGACTGAGTCAAAGAAGGACCTTGGTGTTACAGTCACGCCATATCTCAAGTGGAATTCTCATGTCCAATTGGTTTTAGCTAAAGTGAGTAAAATGTTGGGCTTTGTTAGAAGATCTACTTTTAAGGTTAGAGATATCAAGGTGCGGAAGTCTCTTTACATCTCTCTGGTCAGAAGCTGTTTGGCGTACTGCTCTCAGGTCTGGGCTCCGCAATCAGTTATCCTGCTCTACTCAGTTGAGAGACTCCAGAGACGCACAACTAAGTATATTTTATCTCTTTCGTTTAGATCAGATGTTAACTACAAGGACAGATTGTTAAAGCTAGGACTCCTTCCTTTGTGTTACTGGCATGAGTACCTGGATCTTGTTTATCTTTTTAAATCTATGTCAACAGACCATAATATTTCTATTAGTATACCTAGAAGGTTTACGAGGTGATTAGATTTGTCTAGGGGAACTAGACAATCTTTTTATATTTGGGGTCCTAGAATCTGGAATGTTTTACCCCCACATTTAAGGAATTTGAATCAATCACTTTCAGAGTTTAAGAAGGACCTTTTTTTTTATATGATAGTAATTTAACGAGGCTTTATTTTGATATTGATAGACCACAGACTTTTAAATCTGTGTGTGTAAAATGTCATACATGTCGGCCAATCTCCACTCTCGGCACCAGTTTGTGCTGCTTTTAGTATGTATACTTCTAGGCTGTTTTTCTCCCCTAATGTTTTATTTATTGTACTATTTAAATTTTTGTAATTTTGCGGGACCTCAGGTATTGGAGCTTATTGCTCTGTTGATGGATTCCCTGCCATTTAATCGGCGAAGTTTCTCATCTCATTCTCATTATCTCTAGCCGCTTTATCCTTCTACAGGGTCACAGGCAAGCTGGAGCCCATCCCAGCTGACTACGGGCGAAAGGCGGGGTACACCCTGGACAAGTCACCAGGTCATCACAGGGCTGACACATAGACACAGACAACCATTCACACTCACATTCACACCTACGCTCAATTTAGAGTCACCAGTTAACCTAACCTGCATGTCTTTGGACTGTGGGGGAAACCGGAGCACCCGGAGGAAACCCACGCGGACACGGGGAGAACATACAAACTCCGCACAGAAAGGCCCTCGCCGGCCACGGGGCTCGAACCCGGACCTTCTTGCTGTGAGGCGACAGCGCTAACCACTACACCACCGTGCCGCCCTCGGCGAAGTTTATAAATAAAAAATAAAAATGAATAAAATCAAGCAAGTCTGTGTGACATTACTGAGGAACTGGACATAAATTTATGCAGATATTTACGCAGAATATTTTAAATGACTAATTAGCAAAATTATGTGAATTTGATGTTTTTGCTGAACTAACAGTACAACTCTCAACTAAAATAAAGCCCTCTCTACCCAAGAAAAAATGTATATGCACACTACACTCACCAGCTACTTTAATGTGAACATGTTCCTGATTCTAAGATTCCTGTTCTTGGCTGCAGGAGTGGAAACCAATGTGGTCTTCTGCTGTTGCATGCCGAGATGTTTTTCTGCTCACCACGGTTGTAAAGAGTTGTTATATCCTTCCTGGCAGCTCGAACTAATCTGGTAGCATTTCCACCCACAGAACTATCGCTCACACGATGTTTTTAGTTTTTTGCACCATTCTGTCTGTGTAAACTCTATAAACTGGTGTGTGTGTGAGAGAGAAAACCCCAGGAGATCAGCAGTTTCTGAAATACTCAAACCAATCCATCTGGCTCAAACCAACACCCATGCCACAGTGAAAGAAAGTCACACTTCACTGTGAGATCACAATTTTTCCCATTCTGACGTTTGATGTGAACATTAACCGAAGCTCTTGATTTGTATCTGCATGATTTTATTTTGTGCATTGTGCTGCTGTCACGGGATTGACTGATTAGACAATTGCATTAAACAGCAGGTGGATTGCATTAAAGTGGCTGGTGAGTGTATATGATTAGACTAACGGAGTGTAAACTTTTTCAGTGCAAAATTTGCATCCCCCATGATTTATGTGCTGGGGGGAACAAAGAAACTTCTAATTTGCACTTTACCAAGAAATTGAAATGACAATGGATCTTTCTATAACAAGAACAAGGAAAGAAATCAACAGAAAAATATTTTGAAAGGAACATTTTTGCCGGGCGGCACGGTGGTGTAGTGGTTAGCGCTGTCGCCTCACAGCAAGAAGGTCCGGGTTCGAGCCCCGTGGCTGGCGAGGGCCTTTCTGTGCGGAGTTTGCATGTTCTCCCCGTGTCCGTGTGGGTTTCCTCCGGGTGCTCCGGTTTCCCCCACAGTCCAAAGACATGCAGGTTAGGTTAACTGGTGACTCTAAATTGAGCGTAGGTGTGAATGTGAGTGTGAATGGTTGTCTGTGTCTATGTGTCAGCCCTGTGATGACCTGGCGACTTGTCCAGGGTGTACCCCGCCTTTCGCCCGTAGTCAGCTGGGATAGGCTCCAGCTTGCCTGCGACCCTGTAGAACAGGATAAAGCGGCTAGAGATAATGAGATGAGGTGAGACATTTTTGCCTTCTTGGTCTCCATAATTGATATGAAGAAAGTGGTGTATGACATTGATTTAAAAATCAATACTTCAGGAAGAATGCTGAAGCAAATATTACAACTGGGAGAATCCAAAATTCTGTTAAAGTGACAATAAAAAATATTTTACTTTTAATAGTATTGCTTAGGTGGCACGGGTGGTGTAGTGGTTAGCACTATTGCCTCACAGCAAGAAGGTTGTGGGTTTGAGCCCAGCAGCCGACAGAGGCCTTTCTGTGTGGAGTTTGCATGTTCTCCCCGTGTCTGCATGGGTTTCCTCCAGGTGCTCCAGTTTCCTCCACAGTCCAAAGACATGCAGTTTAGGATAATTGGTGGCACTAAATTGACCGTAGGTGTGAATGTGAATGGTTGTTTGTCTCTATGTGTCAGCCCTGCGATGATCTGGTGACTTGTCCAGGGTGTACCCCGCCTCGCACCCACAATCAGCCGGGATAGGCTCCAGCTTGCCTGCGACCCTGTACAGGATAAGCGACTACAGATAATGGATGGATGGATAGTACTGTATAGCTTATAACTAATTAAAAAAATTAATATTAGAGATGACACTGAATCGATACCCAGTATCAATATTGGGATGATAGCAGCAAAAAATGATGGATTGGAGATTGGATTTGGAAATGCACATTTGGACACTGTATACAGAGTCGTTAATTAGTTCTCTTTTGTTTGGAATGATTATTTATACTTATTTTTATGTGAAAGAATTTAACTGTAAAGTGCTTCAGTAAAAAAAAAATACATTTTGAAGCTTGGTAGGATTTAAAGAAAATAGCACATGGGTATTGAGATCAGTGGATATTATAGTTTCAGTATCAGGAATGGAATAGAAAAAGTTGTTTCCTGCCATCATTACTGACCGTACATTGTTAGAAAACTTCTGTTGCTTATGTTTTTTTTTTTTTTTGGTAATTAAATTTCTCTTCCTTTTTTCTTACAAGTACGAACCTTTACTCTTGTATGTACTCAGAGCTTTTTTCAGCTCTCCTTTGCGTGTGTATGCAGGTATTGTTGATAACTCAGGCTTGCGTTTTTACTACACGGCTCAGCTGCGGCAGTTCGATGCTGCTGTACTGCAGACAGGACTCCAGGTGCTACTCGGGACAGGATATGCAATCCCACCTCATGCTGGAGCCTTCCTCACATACGGCATGTGTAACACCAGTCACTTTTCCCAGGTACAAAATCTGCTTCATATTTATATACACACACTTTTTTTTTAATCTAACATCACTCTCAGGCTCTGATTTACTCCGATCACTAATAATAAGCATTAATTTGTGTGTGCAATCTTTTTCAATTATATGTTGCTCAGAAAATGGTTTGAATGATGTCATGCAAAGTAGGAAGAGTGAATGATATTTTTGAGTGAGGTAAATCAGTAAGAAATAAAACACTTCAGTTGTGCCGTTTGCCTTTGGACAAACCCAGTGTTTCATGCTCTTTTTATCCATTTATACACTACATTATAGCCATTTAGCAGATGCAATATACAAGACCCTGACATACCCACAACAGTTGGGGGTTATGTACCTTGCTCAAGGGTGCTTCAGCCATTCCTGCTGACCCAGGGAATCGAATCAGCAACCTTTTGGTCCCAAAGCTACTTTTTTAACCTTGAGGCTATGACTTGCCCCATTTATAGTGACATTTAATGTTGTTTAATGTCCAAGAAACAAATTAATTCCTGTTAGGACTTACAGCACCTGTAAAGAGTGGTGTAAGGCCAAATTAAACAATAGTGCGCCACAAACATGTGCCTCACTTTTAAAAAAAATGGAGTTTGATCATATTCTGTGGCTGAACATATTCTTCAGGTCCTCGCTCAGCCGCCACAGGACCTACAGGTTTTCGCAGTTATCCTGCACACACACCTGGCAGGAAGGAAGGTGCGAGTCGGCCAGTTCAGGTAAAAACAAACAAACTGTAGCTGGAACAGAAAAATGTACAAAATTAAAGGGATCCTCCAGCGGATTTATTCTCAAACTTGTTTTAAGTAAAATTAGTTGCAGATTTCAAAACTCAAACTTTCATTTTCAGAGACCAAATCATGTTCAAGAAAAAATTATTATTATAATGCCAGATGGGCTTCCTGCAGTGGTAACTTATATGATGATGTCAGGTAGCGGTCACTTGGAGCAACTCAGCTGTTTATGTTCTGTTTACATCGTAGTTTTACAAGTATTTTACCAAATTTATCCGTTTTTAAATACATATGCCTCATTGTGTAGCATATAAATGCCACAATGATGCTAAAAAGAAAATCACAAGCTGGAACTAGACTGCATTTCCACAGAGAAAATGCAGTGTGCTGACTCAGCTTCGTGCTCTAAAATCTGTTTTAAACCATGCCACACTCTCTGTTAATCTACACAGAACCAGCTGTAGATCATGTAAAAAAAAAAAAAAAGATTTTTGAGCGCAGTGTCATGTCATGCTGTAAGTTGAGTCCTTTTTAAATAGAGATTTTAGAGCACGCAGCCATACACACTACACACACACAATCTGTAGAACATGTAAAAAAAAAAGATTTTGCAGCACGAGGTCTCGTGTTGAATCCAGTTTCTCTCGGTGACCCTCTGCTACAGCTGAGCAAGCACATTTTGCATTATCTCTGTGGAAATACGGTCTAGTTCCAGCTTGTGCTTTCTTTTTAGCATCATTGTGGCATTTATATGCTACACAATGAGGCATGCTTATTTAAAAACTGAAATTTGGTAAAATACTTGTAAAACTAGCAAAACTATGATTTAAATGGAGAATATAAACAGCTGAGTTGCTCCAAGCGACCGCTACCTGATGTCGTCACAAATGTTACTGCTGCAGGAAGCCCACGTGACATTTTAAAGAAAAATCTTTTTTCTCAAACACTATTTGGTCTTGGAAAATGAAAGTTTGATTTTTGAAATCTGTAACTACTTTTACTGAAAATAAGTTTGGCAATAAATCCGCTGAAGGATCCCTTTGAGTCAAACTAATGTGTGTTAAAATCATAGACCTGTTTTACATTTAATGAAAACCTGAGTAACGCATTTAAAGGACGTGGCGGTTCTGGAACGTTTTAGAAGTGATATGTAAAACTGAAATAAATCTGAAACTCTTGATCAAAAGCAAAGATTGAAATGCGTCCGAAACCAGCTAAAGCTTAAAACAAGCTTTACTGATTGAACAAAATAACAAAAGATGTCGAAACATGAGAATGTTTGTTTGCATGTTCAGTTACCTGAAACTTGTTATTGATCATTTTAAGAATAGAAAGGACCGAGTGTACAGGCGTGCGTTGAATGCTGCGTTTTGATGTCTTTGTGTTCTTTAGGGACGGAGAGCAGATTGATTTCTTAGCACTCAGTGAACACTACAATTTTGAATTCCAGCAAGTAACAAACCTGGGAAAAACCAAAACAGTTAAACCGGTAGGTATCGAGTTATTTCCATTTCTCAGAAATTCAATATGAGGAAACGTTTGAAATTTGTCTTGTATATTCCGATGCATGCAACATCCCAAATAATGACAAAAATCTAAATACATCTTTCCTCTCACAGGGTGACCAGCTTGTGGTGGAATGCACATATGACACGTATAATCGAACAGGACTCACTTGGGTTGGTCATTTGTTTGTTTAGTTAGAATGAACGTCTCAGTTTAAACCATTCGACACAATCCGTGTAGAGTAATATATTGTTTAAGTAAGGAATAAAACATTTGGAGGTGTGCTGTTATAGGAAAATAATCAGTGACACAGTGGTGTGATGTGGCATGAGATGAAGTGGAGCTACTCTTACCAGCCAGAACAGACAGGTTATTTTTTTTTTCCAATAACTGCACATTGCAGTGTTTTATTCCTCATATACCACAGCAGCATGTAGACAATTAAAAACAACACATTGTACTTTTTATCCATTTATGGTTAGTGTCTTGCAAAAGTATTCATCCCCCTTGGTGTTTGTCCTGTTTTGATTTTTTGGGGGGTTAGCACCATTTGATTTACACAACATGCCTACCACTTTAAAAGGTGCCTTTTTTTTTAAATTGTGACAAACGATAATTAAGATGAAGAAAACCCCCAGAAATCTAGTGTGCATAGGTATTCACGACCCAAGTCAATACTTTGTAGAGCCACCTTTTGCTGCAAGTCTCTTGGGGTATGTCTCAATTAGCTTAGCACATCTAGCCACTGGGATTTTTGCCCATTCCTCAAGGCAAAACTGTTCCAACTCCTTCAAGTTAGATGGGTTGCGTTGGTGTACAGCAATCTTCAAGTCATGCCACAGATTCTCAATTAGATTGAGGTTTGGGCTTTGATTAGGCCATTCCAAGACATTTAAATGTTTCCCTTTAAACCACTCCAGTGTAACTTTAGCAGGATGTTTAGGCTCATTGTCCTACTGGAACGTGAACCTTCGTCCCAGTCTCAAATCTCTGGCTGACTCAAACAGGTTTTCCTCCAGAATTGCCCTGTATTTAGTGGCATCCATCTTTCCTTCAGTCCTGACCAACTTTCCTGTCCCTGCAGATGAAAAATATCCCCACAGCATGATGCTGCCACCACCATGCTTCACTGTAGGAATGGTGTTCTCAGGGCAATGGGAAGTGCTGGGTTTGCTCCACACATGGCGTTTCCCATGATGGCCAAAAAGTTAAATTTTAGTCTCATCTGACCAGAGAATCTTCTTCCATGTGTTTAGGGAGTCTGCTACATGCATCACAAAAAAATAAAATTGCACCTTTAAAGTGGTATGCATGTTGTGTAAATCAAATGGCGCTAACCACCCCAAAATCCATTTTAATTCCAGTTTGTAATGCAACAAAACAGGACAAACACCAAAGGGGATGAACACTTTTACAAGATACTATACATTTAATGTTGTGGCACATCCACAAAACTTGTTCCTGTTAACACTTACATTAGAGCAGCTATAAATAGTTGTTCCATCACTTTTTTTTAAATCTTGAAATTAATTAGATAGGAACCCCCCCCAACTTTTACAACTGTACTCCTTCAAGAACTTTATTATCTAGAGCATCCACTGTACGAGTCCCTGTGTATGCTGTTACTATATTACATTAACGCCATTTAGCAGATACTGTTATCCAGAGTGATGCACAACATACCGTACATACCCAGAGCAGCCTGGGGAGCAGTTGGGTGTCAGGTGCCTTGCTGAAGGGCACTTCGGCCATTCCTGCTGGTCCAGGGACTTGAACTGGCAACCTTTTGGTCCCAAAGCTGCTTCTCTAACCATTAAGCCATGGCTTCCTTTGGAAATGCTACTGTATCAGAGCGAGTGTAGTAATATAAACCTGATTTGTAGTTTTGTTGCTGTTATAGAAAATTGATCAACACATTTTGATCAGTCAGATTGGTGAAATAGCCAGTGTAATTCTCTATTCTTCATTCTGTTAACAGGGGGGTCTGGGAACTAATGATGAAATGTGCCTGGCTTTTCTCTATTACTACCCCGCTATGGAGCTCAGCAAGTGTAACAGCTTCCCTGACTTTCAGACACTCATGACCGAAATGGGAGCCGCTAATGCCACGTAATACAGCTAATTACTGTCAGTCTCCTTGCTGGTGATTTTCACACCAGGTCCTTTTTTTTAAATCTGAAATCGCTTTACTTTCTTCACTATACAGAGACTGGATGAACATCATGAAGACAAAAGTGTGGGATAACAACTCCGTTCTGGAGTATCAACAAAAGCTGAAGACTATTAAACAGTACACTCATGCTGGAAGCTTAGTGGTGAGTTACACAAGTCCATCAGTTTTCGGTCCACTCAGCGGCCATCTTGGTAAATTAGTTTCCAGTTATACAACAGGAGAAATGAGGAGAGACCCATAAACCAGAAACAGATGTGTAAGATGATGTTTCACATGCATGAGCCAGCATTTCCATGAGACAACCTAAGTAAGGATGGGTGTCCATATAGCATTTTTTTTCCAGTTGTTCCCAGTGAGGAGAGAGCATGCGGACACCTTGAAAACAAAATACTGTGCCCAGCATAATTTTTCTAAGTGCTGTGCCATTTTTATATGGCTTCTCCAAGCACAAATTCCACCGAAACATGTTTTGGCCAATTTAACTGACTATATCAAACTGGAGCAAGACAAAGGTCAATATATGTATAGGCATGGGTACTCCTCGATTTACAGCATTCGATACAGTGGACCATAGGATCCTACTGCAGAAAGTTTAAGTTCTAGGATGTCATGAATCAGCCTGGTTTCGGTCCTATTTGACAGAGCAAAAGCAGTCAGTTGAGATTTGAGACACAGTCTCAACTCCCTTATTCATTGAATGTGGAGGATCAATTCTTGGTCCATTGTTTTTCTTTATCTTTGTGAATGACATTCCATCAGCTGTTCACTGCAAAACACTCCAATATGCAGATGATACCGCCCTCATAATGTTGGGCGCTAATACCAAGAACATAGAGTAGATACTCTCCTCGGAGCTCGAGTCTATTAGGGAATGGCTGACAACAGGCAGCACAGTGGTGTAGTGGTTAGCACTGTTGCCTCACAGGAAGTAGGTTCTTGGTTTGAGCCCAGTGGCCAACGGAGGCCTTTCTGTGTGGAGTTTGCATGTTCTCCCTGTATCTGCATGGGTTTCCTCCGGTTTCCCCCACAGTCCAAAGACATGCACGTTAGGCTAATTGGTGGCTCTAAATTGACCGTAGGTGTGAATGTGAGTGTGGATGGTTGTTTGTGTCAGCTCTGCAGTGACCTGGCAACTTGTCCAGGGTGTACCCCACCTCTTGCCCATAGTCAGCTGGGATCGGCTGGGATAGACTCCAGCTTGCCCGCGACCCTGCACAGGACAAGTGGTTACGGATAATGGATGGATGGATGGATGCTTGACAACAAGCTTTCCCTTCATGTTGGACAAACCAATACAATTCTATTTGGCTCCAAACAAATTAAGAAAACAAAATTCCATTCAGGTGCAATGTGTTGGAAATGCATTGAAATGCCAAACTAAGGAGAATTACCTAGGTGCCACTCTTGATCAAGCTTTATCTGGAGAGAACATGGCCATAGATGTAATTACCAGGGCAAATCCATCCATCCGATATCTGTAACCGCTTATCCTGTGCAGGGTCATGGGCAAGCCGGAGCCTATCCCAGCTGACTATGGGTGAGATGATCATTTCAGCATTGCGTGCTGTTTGTGTGCAAATTTGTTCATTTGTAATTGTTAACTGTTTCCATGTTCTTTGAAATAATATGGCGATCTAGAAAATAGCATTTAAAGATCCTTTTTGAAGCTCAGATTTAGAAGTATAATATATGAACTGAACTTTTCCTCCATTTTTATGGACCAGTTTGGTCATTTCCCACCCACCAGCCAGCTCTCCCTAATCATATGACAACTCCCAATTGTGGAGAGTGTGGACTCATGAAGCTAGCCTCCACATCTTTTGAAACTCTTGCTGTATCACAGGCCAGGGTAACACACTCTGAGAAAATGGCTATCAACCTTCTTCTGCATACATGAGCTCAGAGATGCCCAAGATTCGTTAGTATCCTTGTGATTGACAAGAAATTGACAGTGTGCCCCTCTCACACAGAGTATAGCTAATTTTTCTCCCTGGACTCCTGGCCATGGATGACTAGAACATCAGGATTCGAGCATGTGATCTCCTGACAATACAGTGAATGTTTTCCCATTACATGATCAATAGTTGGTGTCTGTCTGTCTGTTGCCATCCTCACAGCTGAGGGTCAACAATCCAGGAAACCATTCTGCAAATTTATACAGCATCCAGGTTGAGTGGTACTTGCTGCTCATTGATACTTTAAGCAGTGGCCTGTCTCCACTAACCTGAAGGTCTCCTGAGCTGTGATACTTACTACCCTTACTTTACGCCTGTGAGACCTGGACTGTTTACAGCAGACATGCTAAGCAGCTCAATCACTTCCACTTGACCTGCCTCCGCAAACTTTTTCATATCAAGTGGCAGGACAAAATCCCAGACATGGAGGTCCTAAAATGGGCTGGACTTCCCAGCGTGAACACTCTTCTACAGAAAGCCCAAGCCAGATGGACCGGCCAGGTTGTCAGGATGCCAGACAGTCGACTGCCCAAACAGTTGTTGTATGCAGAGCTGTGCCAAGGCAAGAGCTCATCTGGGGTGCAGAAGAAATGCTTCAAAGACAGTCTCAAAGTGTCCCTCAAAACCCTAGAAACAGCTCTCAACTCCTGAAAGTCACTTGCTCAGGATTGTCCAGCATGGTGGGCAAAGCTCAACAGTGGCATACATGCAGCAGAGATGAAATGCAGCGCCGAGGCCCAGAAGAAATGAGCTGTGCAGATGGCTCAAACTATCACCACCCCCACTACAGCACCTACCCACACATGCCCGACATGTGGGGGTACCTTCAAAGCCCGGATTGGCCTCATCAGTCAACTCCGGACCCACAACTGCCACCCACCAAACTGAAGTCATGGTCTTCTTTGACCCTGAAATACAAACATCATCAGTGTCCCATCTTTACTCATACTGGGATCCTGGAGAACTCTTTACCCTTTACATATGTGACGAGTCATGGAATCCACGGACATATGTCGGCCGAAACGAATCTGAGAAAATCGCAAAAGAAGCATTAATTAATTAATTAATTAATGCTTCTTTTGCGATTTTCTCAGATTCATTTCGGCCGACATGTGTCTGTGGATTCCATGACTCGTCACATATTACATTTTACTGCTTTCAGTATAACAAGTAGTTATTAGTTTTAATGAGTTGTAGTTACTTTTCTGGGTGAAACGGTGGTGTAGTGGTTAGCACTGTCACCTCACAGCAAGAAGATTCTGGGTTTGAGCTTGGTGGCCTTTCTGTGTGGAGTTTGCATGTTCTCACCATGTCTGTGTGGGTTTCCTCTGGGTGCTCTGGTTTCCCCCACAGTCCAAAGACATACAGTTAGATTAAGTTGCTACTCTAAATTGCCCATGTGTGTGAGTACGCAGAAGGAACTGGCCACCCTACTGCTGCAATTCTGGCCAAGTCAACCAAACATGGTTAGGCAGTGATGACGATGAGGCACTTTTATGTCTAAGGAAAGAAAGTGTCACTAAATGAGGCATGCCAGCACAAACTGAGTCAGGTGTAGCAAAAGTTTATTCTGAGAGCATGATTTGAAACAATAACATGAAAAAAATATCACCCACATTTTACATTGTTTTTCTAATTTTGCCATAAACATACGTACTACTTAATCTATAATGTATCCATCACCAAAATATTATACTGTAAAACAACCTATAAATGACTTTGTAGGTCAAATAAATGTTATAATGCCATTTATTAATTAATATTTCAATTTTCACATCAAAGTTTATCGCTGATTTTCTCCAAACTTGATTTTTTGTTATGGGGATGGTGATGATGATGAGGATGGCAGTGAGGATGATTATGATGGGGATGATGATGGGGATGGCGGTGGTGATGGTGGTGGGGATGGTGGTGGTGATGATGATGGGAGGATGATGATGATTATGATGGGGAAGATTATGATGGGGATGGGGATGATGATTATGATGGGGAGGATGATTATGATGGGGAAGATTATGATGAGGATGATGGGGATGGGGAGGATGATTATGATGGGGATGATGGTGATTATGATGGGGAGGATGATTATGATGGGGATGATGGGAATGATTATGATGGGGATAATGATTATGATGGGAATGAGGATGATGATTATGATGGGAATGGGGAGGATGGGAATGATTATGATGGGGATAATGATTATGATGGGAATGAGGATGATGAGGATGATTTTATTTATTTTTATTTATTTATTTAACTTCGCCTATTAAAATATAAGCTGGTGCCCACAACAGCTTCACCGATTACTGTGGGCCCGAAGGGAAAAAAATAAATAAATAAAAAATACATTAACCATTCCACACAATTAACTGCAGCAACTGACTGCAGTTACCAAACTACGGCTGGTATTGCACTTTAAACAAATAGTTTTCCAAGTATGAGGATTGTCTACATCATAGTTAATCAGTCGGGCAGAGTTATAATATACATACATCAGGCTCTTAAACTGATTTAAGGTTAAATTAGGCTGTTTCAGATTAACAGGAAGGACATTCCATGTTCTGATTCCTTCTTTATAAGAACATCGCTGAAAAGTCAGAGTTCGGCATTTACGAGATCGATAGTTTCTTTATCCAGAGTTCCTTGATCTTGTTACTCTAGTACAGGGGTTCCCAAACTTTTCCATGCCAAGGCCCCCCAAACAGCATTAGCTTCTGGCCGGGGACCCCCTTTGCAAACCCACAGACAATGCTACAAAATATGTAAAGAAACATCAACATTTAGAATGTTTTCTCTTTTATTCAACAGTCAATAATTGTTACATTTGTTTAGCATAAGAATATTATTAACTAACATGTTTTCAACACAAATATTTTCGCACTGAACAATAAACTTTTCAACAAACTGTTGATAAGAACAGCACAAAAGAAATCAAACCACTCTCAATTGTGTGTGTGTGTGTGTGTGTGTGTCTGGGAGTGACAAACGGTTTACACTAGTGGGAGGGATGGGCTTGGTGGCTCCTACATAGTTTGTCAACCCTGGGCTTAATCTCCGTCAGTGCCATACGCATGTCGTTGTCCACATGTAGACATGCTCTGTTTGGTTTTGAGTACCTTTAAAGTTGAAAAGCCAGACTCACACAAGTAGGTTGTTGCAAAAGGGAGAAGGCATTTCAATGCCCTGTCAGCCAAGCTGGGATAGTTCTTTCTTACATGTAGCCAGTAGTTAGACAGGGGAAGAGCCTCAAAGTCCATTTTTAAATCCCCTGAGTTTGTCATCTCAAATCGGCTCCTCCTGTGACTTTAAGTCCAGACTAGAACCGACACCGGGGGCAAAGGGGTTCCTAACCCAGTTTAAATGTGTGTTTTTGAGGTCAGGGAAATAGTCTTTGAAATATCCTTGGAGGTGCTCCAGGTGGGACTGGATCAGTGGAGAGACGGAGCCCAAATCATCACATAACAGCAGCTCCTGGTGAAGTAGTGGGAACATTTCTGTAACTCCCTCCTGGAGCTTGTTTGACCACAGCATGATCTTTTTGGAAAAAGCACGCACTTTGTCTTGCACCTGGAGTATGTACGCGTCACGTCCTTGCATGCTTTGATTCAGTACATTTAGATGCTAGAAAATGTCTGACATGTACTGTATGCAAGTTTGCGGATCCAGGTTGCATTGGTGAACCGATCTGCCAGCTGATGCTTTTCAGATGAGAGGAACTCTGCAACCTCCCTCTGCAGCTCATAGACACAGTTCAAAACTGCGCCCCGTGACAGCCAGCGCACGTTCGAGTGAAGCAGCAGACCCTCAAAACGAGCGCCCATCTCATTACAAAGCAGGGTAAACAGTCTGTGTTTCATGGGACGGGCTTTAATAAAATTCACTACTTGTATAACCTCCTGTAGTACCTGATTCAACTCATTATCCATCCTTTTTGCGACCAGTGCCTCGCGATGGAGCATGCAGTGTGTGGCCACTACATGCGGGGCCTTCTGCTTAATGAGAGCGGTCACTCCACTGATCTTCCCGGTCATTGCCGCGGCTCCGTCCAAACACACCCCCACACAACGGGTCCAGTCCAATCCGTTAGACTCAATGTAATCATCCAAAACTTGAAAAATGTCTTTCCCAGTAGTTCTTCTTTCAAGTGCTTTACAAAATAGTATTTCCTCCACAAATCTTTCCTGTGAAATAAATCTGATTTACACAAGCAGTTGGGCCGCATTGGATAAATCTGTGCTCTCATCCAGCTGAAGTGCGAAGTATTCGCTGGCTCTCACCTGCTCCAACAGCTGAGCAGATACGTCTTGAGCCATGTCACCAATCCGTCGGCTCACGGTGTTATCAGAGAGTGGGACAGCATCGATTTTTTTTTTTTTTGGCAGCATCCTCACCAAGCAATTCTCGGACAATGTCTTTGGTGGCTGGTAAAATCAAATCTTCTCCAATTGAGTGAGGTTTTTTAGCATGAGCAATGTGGTACGAGGCAAAAATGATGCCTTCAGGGCCCGCTCGGGGACAGTAGCTTGCTGGGTGAATGCAGCAGATTGCCTGACCAAATGCTCTTCTTTGCATTTGAAGAAATCTACTGTTTTTTTTTCGGCATCTGTCGGATGTTTTTGTACCAAGTGATGCTGAAGTTTTGAAGGTTTTAAGCACTCGTTTTACAGGGTCTCCAGACAGAGGACACATTTCGGGCAATCATGGCCATTTTTCTGTATGGCTGTAAAGCCATACTTAATGCATGCTGCCTCATATTTTCGGATTTTAGTTGGCCAGGACTTCTTAGTTTTTTTTCGCAGCAGTGTCCTCCACAGCAGGGCTGTTGGTTTGTTCCTTCGGTCTCTTCTTAAAAAACCTGTCCATTTTGCGCTAGCAATACGCTAGTTTGAAGAGCAAAGCAGCTTGATAAATGGTGCAAACCGCAACGTCACAGGTAATCAGAGAGATGAGCTTGGCGAACAACATTTCGATATGATGTATTATTATTAATAATTATTTTATAATAATGATTAAAAACTAATTACAATATATTTAATAATTATTAAAAAAAAAATTTCGCAGTTTTTTTGTTGTCGTCCCTCCAACTTTGAGGCCCCCCTAACGGCCCCCCAGGGCCGTTGAAGAAGACCAGGTCCAAAAACTCATGCCAATAAGTAACAGGTAAGAGTTCAGTAGCAATCAGCCTGTCCTTATAGCTTTCAGAACAGATGAAAGGAAGATTGAGGATGAATTTTGTTCCGTGTCTCTGAATGCGTTCAATTCTCTGTATCAGGTCGATTGACTGAGTACACCACACCTGTGTTGCGTATCCAATAGCAGGTCGTACTATAGTTAAGTAGATGGTCCGGTGTATATGATAGCTCTGTAATTGACTTGCGCAGCGTCGTGCAAAGCCGAGCAATTTATTGGCTTTAGCACAACGGTCTAACATGTTTGGTCCACATCAAATTGCAGCTAATCCAGACACCAAAATATTTTTCAGCTCATGTACCATATCTTCTAAGGTCTTACCATCCAGTTGATAAGATGTTTCTACAGGATTGATTTTTCTCGTTATCTGTTGACTTTTACACTTATCTGGGTTAAAGAGAAGGCCAGAAGTTGTAGACCAGATTTCACAGCTATTTAGATCTTTTTTTTTAAAGATTTTTGGGGCTTTTTCCACCTTTATTGGATAGGACAGTGTAGAGACAGGAAATGAACAGGAGACAGAGAGGGATTGGGAAATGACCTTAGGTTGGAATCAAACCTGGGTCCCCGGAGTTATGGTATGGCACCTTATCCACCTGAGCCACGACGCCCCAGCTATTTAGATCTTTTTGAAGGGCAGCATTGTCTGAGATGGAGTCTATACAGCTGAAGATCATGGTGTCATCAGCAAATGCGGCACACTTGGAATTGCTTACGATGTCAGGCAAGTCATTTACGTACAGCAAAAACAGGATATGCCCGAGAATCGAGCCCTGAGGAACTCCAGATGTAACAGTTTTCTCAGATGATGTTACCCCAAGGACAGTTACCCTTTGTCTTTGGTTGGCAAGATACGACTCCAGCCATTTAAGGAGGTTTCCCGATATGTTAAAACTGCGCATCTTTCTAATCAGAGCAGCATGGTTCACTTTATCAAAAGCTTTGGTCATGTCCAAATAAACAGCATCAATCTGCTTCCCAGCATCCAGGAGAACTCCAATGTGCTCGAGCACTTCGATGAGTTGTGTAGTACAAGAATTCCCTGGAAGGAAGCCATGTTGTGCATCATTGATTAACTTCAATAAGTGATCACGTATATTGATGACAATACATCGGTCTAGAATCTTCGAAACTAATCGGTAAGAGGGAAATCGGTTGATAGTTTTCAACCTGGGTTTTATCGCCCTTTTTATGGATGCGTACGATGTTAGCCAGCTTCCAGAGCTAAGTGACACGTTAAATAGTTGGGTGAGTGATGGAGCGATCTCTTCAGCTACCCCTTTTAGCAGGCGAGAGGTGATTCCGTCAGGGCCAGCGGCTTTGTTACTATCCAGTGACTTAAGAACATCAAATACTTCACTCACGGACAGACATACGTCTATCAGATCTAAACCTTGAGATGAAGCTTGGGTGGAAGAAAGATCTTCCAACATTCAATGACTAAAAACAGACGCAAAATGTTCATTGAACAGTTCCACTACTTCAGGTGGTGTAGAGGCAGTTTGAACACTGGAAGAATCTCTAGCTGTATCTTGGTTGCATCCCCTAACGACATGTTTCGGTACACTAGCCGCTTTACTGTCGGTCTTGAAGACAGACCAAAACCTTTTTGGATTAGCCTTGAGGTCTGTGACCAGAGAGTTGAAGTATGATTCTTGGCTCTCCCTTACCATTTTCTAGACCACTGCGCATAGTTTCTTGAACTTTTCCATGAGGACTTCGGTTAGAGAAAATTTCATCTTACAGTGAATTGTTTCCTTTTTCTTGATGGCGTGAAGAATATCACTAGTTATCCATGATGATGAATGTCTACCTTTTAAGCCTTTTAGTTGGAATATAGTCTGTCACAGCGGCAAGAAAAGCGTCCTTCCATGCCTCCAGTATGAGTTGATGTCTGTGTTTAGATGTTCAACACTAGTAAAGTCAATGGCAGGGCGCAGCAAAGGCCGTCGAATTATGATGAAGCCCCATTATGATGGGGATGATGATAGGGATGGGGATAATAATGATGGGGATGATACCTTGAACATTTTGCTAATCTCTCTGGATTGGCTCCACAAACTTTAATCAATAATAATTAAGTGTAAATTTAGAATATCCAATAAAACAACTTTTCATCTTATCTGTTTGTTATATTTAATGACACCATTATAGGCTCTTTGACAATGTGTACGGTGAAAGTTTTAAGCAGAACTACTTAAGAAAGTGAAAATATTTTTGTCCAAGAGCGTATAATAACTCCTGTAAAACCCTGTTTATCTCCCAGAACAATGTGCACAACATGGGGAAGATTCCTGAGATCAAGCTGTCTCCATCGAGCAACTGTTTAAGAAGCAGAGCTGAGATCCAGAGCCCCGTTACAGATGTCCTACTGCTCGGACTGATGCTCTCACTGATTCTCTTGTAACATCTTCACCAGCCAAACATCAGTCAGACTCCAGCTGTAGAAAATAAACTGATTTAACTGTATATGACTGATCGGAGGATATTTGCTGGTTTATATCAATGTAGATTTTTGTTCAGAATGAAACAAATCATGCACAAACCTGTTAAAGATTTACTGTCGCTATTAAATCAAACACAGTTGTCATTATGTGAATCAGCTGCAGATGAATCTGATTAGTGTTAAATCTAAACTGTGCTTCTGCTGCTACAACTTTATTTTGTCTGTTTCAACTGCCAGTTCAAACAAAATGACACATATATAGTCAATATTAGAAAGTAGACTATGGTTCATGACCTACAATTCACATTGTGTGTGTATATATATTTGAAGAAATGTAGACCAGGACATGCAGATTTTTGTGTCTGGGCTGTTAGTTGCCTATTGGACAAGCTGGTTCAACAACCCAAGAAAGAAAATAAACCCTAAAACAAATGTTAAATAACACTGCAACATCCAGACCTGTAAAATCAGGAAATAAACTACAATCTCTCATTCAGGAAAGTGCCACATGTTTGCTAATCAGTAATAAATTAATTTGACACAACTGTATTGGAAGGAAAAAAAAAACACTATCCATCCATTAGCTAAATGATTTATCTGTCATGGTTGCAAGGGAAGCTGGAGCCAATCCCCACCAAGTTTGGTTGAAATGCAGGGTTCACCTAGTCTGGTTAACACCAGACCATATCACAAGTGAAATATGGTCTGGAATCCGCCTATTGAATTTCTCGTAAGGGAGGTGTGGTTTACGATAGTCAATGGCCATTTATTGGACGTTGCAAATGTCTATCATTTGGCGTATACGTAGCCCATGGCCAATCATGGCAGTTGTACCCGGTGATGTAGTTAGAGCGACGAAGAGGCGAAGAAGAGAAGGAAAGAGAAAGAGAAGGCAAAACAAAAATAGGAAAACAATGGCACCGAACGATTACTGCCATTTGTGCAAGACAAATATGAGAGAAGCTGGTTTGGTTAGTTTGGTTCGTATCGCTCGCTGCCATGTTGAATGTGATCCGTAAACAGTCCCAAATAAACTACAAGCTTCCGTTTGTCGAGTAGTACGCGTCACCGTCTTTCCACCCCTCCCCACTCTCTGATTGGCTCCCTAACTCAGGCGAGCCTTTAGACCATAGTTTCCGTGCTCTCTTTTCAGATCGGAATGATTGTGCAAAGCAGCATGGGATTTCCCAGGCTAGGGTTCACCCTGAGCAAGTCGTCAGTCTATCCCAGGACTACACAGACACGAACCACCATTCAACATTCACACCAGTGGGCAATTTAGACTAGCCAGTTGACCTAATCTGCATGTCTTTGGACTGTGAGAGGAAACCCATGCACGCATGCAAAGAACATGCAAACTCCATACAGAAAGCCACCACTCAATTATGAGGTTTGAACCCAGAACCTTCTTGCTGTGAGGTGACAGTCATAACCACTGCACCGCCCACCACACACTAATTCAGTACAAAAAACTTGATCCATAATTCCTGTTAACGCATGTGACATGTCTTTATCTACAAAACAGCTTCAGAAACCCAGCTCAAGCTTGGCTGCTTGCAGAAACTCTCCCACCTGCGCCACACCATGAGTTCCACATCAGAAATCATCACTTTCATTTCTGCTTTACTTTCTAAGAAAGGTTTTTACAAAAACAGTCAAAACCTGTGATGCATAAAAGTAGGGTTTCAAAGCATGGAAACAAGTGAAGGAAGTCATAATCTAAATTTATGGTACTTTTACTACTACATTATAGTTACATTTAATTTATATTTAAACAGATAAAAAGTAATCATGACAAATTGCTGTGGTGTATAAGAGGAATTAAACACTACAGGATGTGTAAGGAAAGGAAGCAACTTGCATTTATTTGACAGAAAATTAGTTTTGAGAGTTGTGGGTAGGCCAGGTAACGGGATGAGCCTGACTGACTTGGAAAACCAGTCCATGATGTTTGTATGGTTCTGTGATGAAATTGATTGCTAGGTGGGACCAAGGGCGTTGGGGTGTGGGGAGCAGAATCAGTTTACCTACTGGAGGTGCCCGGGGTACCTTAACCTGGGCACAAGCAGAGCAAGAAGAGATGAATCAGTTAATGTCCGTGTGTATGTTCATGTTCTGGTGGGGTCGGGGTGTTTGAGAATAGGACCTGAGGTGAAGGCAGTTTTGAGCTGGGCGAATGCACTTTTGGCTGCCAGGTTCAACTGGAGGTGCTTAGGCCCCTTCTAAAGTAGGGAAGTGAGGGGAGCTGTAATGGAGCTGAAGCCCTGGATGAAGCGCAAGCAAAAGTTGCAAAACCCAGGAATCATTGGAGCTCCTTGGGTCAGAAAAGGCCAGAAGTTTGCTAACTGTAGTGCGAGACCATTCAGTGCTTTAAAGGCCAATAATAATATTTTATAACCAGTGCGAAGTTTGATGGGGTGCCAATGCAGTGTGGAGAAGGGTTGATGTCATCATATCTTCTAGTTCTAGTCAGGACTCTTGTTGCTGCATTTTGGACTAACTGGAGCTTGTTTATGCACCTACGGTACTGGAACATCTAGACAGTAAGGCATTATAATAATCCAACCTAGAGGTAACAAAGGCATGAACTAGTTTTCCTGCATCGTGTGACATTATGTTCTTTATCTTAGCAATATTTCTGAGATGAACGAAGGCTATCCTCATAATAATATTGACATGAGTTTCAAATGAAAGACTGGAGTCAATGATCACCCCGAGGTCTTTTACTGCTGCATGTGAAGAAACACAAAGGCCATCCAGAGTTACTATGTAATCAGAAAACTTATTCTAGCTGCATGTGGTCCTAGTACAGTTAAGTAGAAGGAAGTTAACCAGCATTCAATGTCTAATGTCCTTTACACATTCCTCAGTTTCTTTCAGCTGTTGTCTCTCATCTGGCTTTGCTGAAACATACAACTGTGTCTCATCAGCATAACAGTGGAAGTTAATACCATGTTTATGAATAATATTATCCAGAGGTAAGATATATAAAGAAAAAAAAAAGCAGTGGGCCTAAGACAGAACCTTGTGGAACACCAAACTTTACTTTAGTCAGCATAGAAGTGTCACCATTTACATCAACAAACAGATAACCAGTTAAACAAGACCTGAGCCAGGAGAGGACTATTCCTTTGACTCCCACAACACTTCCTAGTCTATCAAGGAGAATGGCATGATCAATCGTGTCAAAGGCTGCACGAAGGTCAAGCAAGGAGGCACAGCCCTGATCAGAAGCCAGTAGTAGGTCATTTACTACTTTAACCAGTGCTGTCTATGTGCTATGATGAGGTCTAAATCCTGACTGATGCATTTCATGGGCGTTATTCCTATGTAGATATGAGCAGAACTGCTGCGTCACAGCTTTTTCTAAGATCTTGGAGATAAACAAGTCAAGTCAGTTTATTTGTATAGCACTTTTAACAACAAACATTGTTGCAAAGTAGCTTTACAAAAAAAAAATCAAAACTCTAAATATATGAAGTAATTTTATCCCTAATAAATTTATTTATCCCTAATATGAGCAAGCCTGAGGCGATGGTGGCAAGGAAAAAACTCTTTCAGGCGACATCATAAGGAAGAAACCTTGAAAGGAACCAAGGTTCTAGGTGAATCACACATCTTAATCATTTCGGACACAACTATCAGCACTATTTCTTTCCGTAGACATGGACTTGGTCTTTTCTTCTTCTCCAAACATTGCATCAAGGCTTTTGGCAGCTTTTGCCATGGAATCTGAAAACTTTCCACCCAGTTTACTATAATATCAATCACTTGCTAGGAGATGGTGAACATGAAGAAGAGTATGATGAGGATGGAGGGGAATGGGCATTGGGCTGTTCCATCCTCTCTGTGGAAGACATTTTCATTCAATCTTAAGCAATTTTTTTTTACACCTAAAAATAAGGAAAATGTCATTCTGGAGTATGATACAGATAACTAAACTTTAAATAAAGTGAGTGAAATGTCACTAATGTGTCACTGTTAAGTCTTCTAAGTTTAAATAAACTTATGATTCTTGGACCAATCTTGCACCAGTTCTCTTGCCTGGACTGGCCTCAATGCTGACAATAAGTCAGCTTCTCGGAGGCAACATAAATCAACTCGTAGTGATTGCAATGTCTCTTCTACTAATTTCATACATGGGATTGGCAGACCTGGCAACACCACCGTCACAGGACTGGTTCAACTATTCTGCGCCAGGTTATGCATGACTAATTTGGAAAAAAGAACATACTAAACGACCTGCAAACGTTTCAAGTAATATCTTATAGCAAGAGTGACAGAAATGTATGTTTATCATGCTTGAAACTGGAACAGGTTGTTCTGATCACCATTTGTTTTGGCTAGTCAACATAGTCATAAGATTATGAGCCTGATGAGTTATGTAATGGTACAGAACATCTCTTTTCTTTCATACAGCAGTGTAGTCAAGTTTATTTTTATAGCACTTTTAACAGTAGGCATTGTCGCAAAGCAGCTTTACAAAATTTTAATCACTTTAACATAAGCTAATTTTATCCCTAATCTAGGAACCAGACTCAAAAGGGAACCCATCCTCATTTGGGTGATAACAGATAGCATGATAACATTTTTAACAGTTTTAACATGAAGTCTGTTTCGCTGATGTTATAAGTCTTCATTGATGCAAACTTGAGTGCAAAACTGTTCATGACAACTGCAGTCCTAAAGTTAGCAAGTCAAACGTAGTCCTCAGCCATAAAAGCATTATTATAAGTGTCCAGAGCGTCTTCCAAGTGCGACTTTCAACTGTCCATATGGGGCTGTCCTCCACAGGAGCGACGTGATGAGACTCCAGCCAGACATAGGGCACCAGGAGTCTAAACCAGTGATGTAATGCTTCATCACCCATTTACGTTATATATAGATAACTTAGTTTCGTCAATCACATCATCCTCATCCAATCACAGAGCTACAACACATCCTTGAATGTGAATATATCCTCATGTTTGTCCTACAATAAACTAAGAAACATCTCTGAACAACTGTGTCTGTGTCAGTGACTGTTTGCTCCCAGATTGATCCGTCAGCCAGAACTCAAGTGGCTGGACCTATCTCAACGAAGAGAACTCCATCGCGGTATCCACAAAGTATCTGAAGATACATCAAGTTTCTCTAAAGGTACAGATTTCCACACATACAATACGCGCAATAAGAATATGCTGAGAACAGTTCAATCCAACACCAACCAGGGTCTGTGAAGATCTCAAATCTTGTGTCTACACAGCTGGAACTCCTTACCTGATGACATTCAAAGAGCGGTGAAAAGTTTCTTCATAGTAAATAATTAGGGTTTTCATCTCATCTCATTATCTCTAGCCACTTTATCCTGTTCTACAGGGTCGCAGGCAAGCTGGAGCCTATCCCAGCTGACTACGGGCGAAAGGCGGGGTACACCCTGGACAAGTCGCCAGATCATCACAGGGCTGACACTTTTGCCGCTTTTCCACTACAAACGCGGCTGAGCCGTGCCGTGCTGAGTCGAGCTGAGTTGAGCTGAGCGGGGCTGTTGGAGTTGCATTTCGACTACAACCGCGCTGAACCGTGCTGGCTGGAAGTGGGTGGACATATTGGGTGGAGTTAGCGAAAGTGGGTGGACGTCACGTGATGTCGTTAAGCAGCACAAACAGTGACATCAGTGACAGTGGCGGAACAAGTCAGAGCCGGGCCGGGGGCGGGGCAAATGACCGGGCCCTTTATTAAAGCTTATCATAACATCATTTTAGGCTACAAAATGTCCGCAACAGCGGTGTTTACCAATTTCAACACTACCGGGTGCAACTATGTTATTTAGTAGTACATCAAGTCCTTCAAACGAACATGTAACTCAGAAACAAAAAACATTAGGATACTGTACATGGCTCATAATAAAACATCAATAGCCTATACTGCGCACATTATTTGAAGGGCATACGAATGAGCGCTCAGAGGTTGCAACGGTGACAGGAAGAGTCAGAAATAAAAGAAGGGCGGTGCAAACCTCACTGAATGCACTGTGTTTACCAATTTCAACACTACAGGGTGCAACTGTTATTTTGTACATTAAGTCCTTCAAACGAACATGTAACTCAGAAACAAAAAAACAGGTGACATACTGTACATGGCTCATAATAAAACATCAATAGCCTACTGCGCGCATTATTTGAAGGGCATACGACGAGCCTTGCGCTCCGCGAACTCGTGCACGATGCTCTGTATATCACTGATTCAGTGAGCTTTTAAGCAGTAGTCTCACGACCCGAATAGTAAACAATAAACATGGAGGACATGGAGTCGTTAGTGTTGCTGGTCTTGGTGCTGTGGCTTGTTGTCACCGACAACGCGAACAGATACTGGCAAGAGCGTATAGACGAGGCGAGGCGCAGAAGGCTTCAGAAATTCTCGTAATTCGTAATTCTCCTTCTTCCGGGTTTGCGGTGTTTACAGATCCCAGCGCGCTCGCGGGGCGTGTGTGGGCATGTGAGGACACTCCTCCTCACCAATCAGTGCACAGGGGAGTGTCTGCTCACGCCCCCAGCCTCACTCGGCACGGTTTGGCTCGCTTCAGCCCCACTCCAAAACCGTGCGAGTTTTAGGGGCTAAGCAGGGCTGAAGCGAGCTGAGTCGTGCTGGTTTTTGGTAGTCGAAACGCGAGCCGTGTCGGGCTGAAGTGAGCTGAAGCGAGCTGAAAAAGGGTAGTGGAAAAGGGCCAATAGACACAGACAACCATTCACACTCACATTCACACCTACGGTCAATTTAGAGTCACCAGTTAACCTAACCTGCATGTCTTTGGACTGTGGGGGAAACCGGAGCACCCGGAGGAAACCCACGCGGACACGGGGAGAACATGCAAACTCTACACAGAAAGGCCCTCGCCAGCCACGGGGCTCGAACCCGGACCTTCTTGCTGTGAGGGACAGCGCTAACCACTACACCACTGTGTCGCGCCAATTAGGGTTTTGTTCTTTTAAAAAAAATATATATATATATATATATATATATATATTTATTTTATCGATATTGTTTTTTTGTCATTATCATTCTTTTTGTCATATTTATTAGAATATTTACTTAGTATAGTTTTCAGTGAGGGCGGCACGGTGGTGTAGTGGTTAGCGCTGTCGCCTCACAGCAAGAAGGTCCTGGGTTCAAGCCCCGTGGCCGGCGAGGGCCTTTCTGTGCAGAGTTTGCATGTTCTCCCCGTGTCCGCGTGGGTTTCCTCTGGGTGCTCCGGTTCCCCCACAGTCCAAAGACATGCAGGTTAGGTTAAATGGTGACTCTAAATTGAGCGTAGGTGTGAATGTGAGTGTGAATGGTTGTCTGTGTCTATGTGTCAGCCCTGTGATGACCTGGCGACTTGTCCAGGGTGTACCCCGCCTTTCGCCCGTAGTCAGCTGGGATAGGCACCAGCTTGCCTGCGACCCTGTAGAAGGATAAAGCGGCTAGAGATAATGAGATGAGATGAGTTTTTAATGATATGTATATGGGTCCGTCTCAGAAACTGGTCTCTCATTTGGGACATTATGGTCAAAAAATAAATTTTCTAATTTTACTTTTTTTTTTTTTGCATTTACCGAACACTCAGTATTTCTTTTGTCATGTTTAATAAGAATAAAGATAATATCTTGCTTTATCTGGCCGCCACTGTGGAATTTTTTTTTTATTACAATTCAAATGCTTTTGTAAAATTGATTTCCATATAAAATAACTCCATCATGAAGAATTAAAGCCCCTCCTTCACAGATGAGTGAAAATATTGAATAAATTTCCTCTTTTTGATCGCTTGGGTTAAAAATGCCAAGTTATGATGACTGAATTGATTATTCACTTAAATATGAATAATATGATACATTTTGGGTATTTGATATGGCGAAATAGGACACAATGGAAAAATCAAGAACACACCTGAAAGATGAGAATAACGGTGGTGGTAAAAGAACAGCGACTGTACCGACTGAAGGCACGTGAGCAACAGGACATCACTACCGCACCGGACGGAGCGCGAGGCGGAGGCGGGGCAAAATGACTGGCCGTAGATTCTATCAAAAGTTCGATCTAAATTGACCGTGGTTGCAAAATATTGGCCAAAAATACGAAAACGCTATGAAATATGAAAGTAAGATGAAAAAGAAACATTCTATTGCCTTATACTGCAAGACTAAAACAAAATAAAACTGTCAAAACTCACCTTTTCAGTGATAACGTCCGAACAGATCACCCGCGTAACAGAAAGACCGCAAATGGAAGCACGATCAACTTCTAACTGTTGGAGTGGAAAATTCCATTCTACACACGCAAATTGTTAATGCGTGTCCTTCCCCGCACACAAATAACATGCTACGGTAAAAAATAGACCACGACTCATTTTATAGCTCAGAAATTCATACAAGACCAGCTACCATCGTAACATATTCTGTAAGAAACATATTCTATACCTAACTTTCAGCTTTCGTTTTAAAAAACAAAATCGCAGATTTATAACTACATTTTTATACGGCGTAGTGATTTTAAGTTACTACTTTTGGTGAGGTCGTGACCTTGACCCTGAGGCTTTCCATTTAGATCAAAACACACGATCGTATTGATTTCGGGTTTGCGGAAAATGGAGTTACGACGGTGATGAAATATTTTGCATGATGTTTTATTACGGTTATGATTATTCTGTGAGCGCACCAATCCTTAGGTGGATAAAGTTACAACTTAAAATACAATTAGTGATAACTGTAGACTTTTCAGTGGACTACAACCTGCGATGTAGTCGACCATTTATCATGTCCCAGATCAAGCCGCCATTTTTCAACAAATTTGCAGAATTTTTGCCAAATTCTGAATAGAGTATTCACATCAAAGATTTAGTTTTATCTGTATTATTTCTTTCATCATTTTATTTCAAATTAAAACCAACATCACCATTCAAAACCGTATAGTTTATTGACTGAGTATATTTAGTGGGCTACCCCCACAGTACCCAGTTTCTGAGACACACCCATATATATTTTTTCAACTTTTCCAGAGCCCTACTGAAAATCATATTGTATGACGTACAATATGTTTTACCTCGTGTTCATACCGTTTTTGGTAAATGTTTTTTTTTTTTTTTTTTAAATACACTGCCATCGTTGAGTGGAATAAGCTAGGTTCTGATACACAGAAGCTCAACAGTTTAAAATGTGTGAACAAAAAAGTTTTGATAATTTTATATCTGTATCAGAAGACATTTGTTCATTTTTCTTAATATGTTACGTTTTTAATATAATATGTTTAGTTTAAGTTATTTTTTTTATTGTTTGCTGTATTTTCTAATTCTTTGTATACCCTGGTTATTTTATTTCCACTACACAGAGGACCTCAATGGAAATAAGTCTTCTATTGGACTTTTTTGAGTAATCCTTGGATTAATATACTGTGGTACAATTTTTTTTTACTCATTCACCATTGTGTATTTTACAATTTGAGAATTGATGCATCTAAATGTACTTTTTTTTAAAATACCAAATAAACAAAACAAAAAAAGTAGGTTTTCTGAATAAAGATTCCTCTGAATAATAATAATAATAATAATTTATTATTATTAACAACAAGTGTTGCGGCGGCACGGTGGTGTAGTGGTTAGCACTGTCGCCTCACAGCAAGAAGGTCCGGGTTCGAGCCCCGTGGCCGGCAAGGGCCTTTCTGTGCGGAGTTTGCATGTTCTCCCCGTCAGGGCCGGCTCTAGGCGAGATTGAGTTTTGGCGCCCCCCCCCCCAAGAAAAAAAAACCCTCTAATAACATCTAAATAACACTTTAATCTCATCTCATCTCATTATCTCTAGCCGCTTTATCCTGTCCTACAGGGTCGCAGGCAAGCTGGAGCCTATCCCAGCTGACTACGGGTGAAAGGCGGGGTACACCCTGGACAAGTCACCAGGTCATCACAGGGCTGACACATAGACACAGACAACCATTCACACTCACATTCACACCTACGGTCAATTTAGAGTCACCAGTTAACCTAACCTGCATGTCTTTGGACTGTGGGGGAAACCGGAGCACCCGGAGGAAACCCATGCGGACACGGGGAGAACATGCAAACTCCGCACAGAAAGGCCCTTGCCGGCCCCGGGGCTCGAACCCGGACCTTCTTGCTGTGAGGCGACAGCACTAACCACTACACCACCGTGCCGCCTACACTTTAATCTAATCACTCTATTACTATTAAACAATGTACGGTGCATGGACAATAAACAAGAAGTCATTTTTATCTTTTTCATTATTGTTATTATTGTTATCATTATTCACATAAAGTGTCACAAAGTAAAATGACCACACAAATTCAATATATATCTCCATATAATGGGCAAAAACTCTTCCGCACCCTGTTCAAAGTGTAGTGCATGGACAATAAACAAGAAATTATTTTTAGTTTCTTTTTTGCTATTAAAAGTTAAGTCATCTCTGAAGAATTAACAAATTAAATGAATAAAAAATTCTACAATTCTAAATTGTGCAAACTTAAGCACCCTAGGACATCAATGGGCTGTATTTTCAAACAAAAGTGCTATTATGGGTACTTTATTATTGAAGTAACATTACAATGGGACTCGTCTGGTCTTCCTAATGGCAAATTCCTTGATAATATCATCAAATGATATTTCTCTTGAGATCTCTTGGTTGATGCTCATCAGAGCAAGCCCATTCAGACGTTCTTGACTCATTGTTGACTGTCTTCAGCAGTTTTAATTTTGAAAAGCTTCTTTCAGCAGAAGCTACTGTCACAGGTAGTGTAACAGCAGAGGTAAGGAGCGCGTATTTCTACATCCCCAGCCGCATCAGAGGTGTTGTAAAAAAGGTTTTCAACCTTTCATGAGCCAGGGCGCACTTTTTTCAATGAAAAAATCTCAAGGCACATCACCAATAGAAAATGTTGACTGAAACTAAAACGCTGTTGCCAATATTTACAATATACAGTCATTCTATAATTTTCCACGGTCAAAAAAAAAAAAAAGTCAAAGTCCTTCCCACGCCTTACAGTACCTGGTATTCCTAGGCAGTCTCCCACTCAAGTACTAACCAGGCCCAACCTGTATGTGGCGCATCGGGTGGCGCCGATCTCCGTTTCCATAGCCCTCGGCCTCTCGCCTATTACATAGCTAGGGTTACAGTGGGGGACTAGTCCTCTGGTAACCACGAGAGTTTAACTCCCCATGCACATCTGTATTGCAGCGTGCCTTGCCAGATGGCGGTAGGCACCATTTTTATGATGGTCTTTGGTATGACCTGACCGTGAATAGAACTCACGATCTCCCGATCGAGAGGTGGACACACTACCACTAGGCCACTAGTCGGTTAATTTTCCACGGTACACTTGGTGATCTCTCACGGCACACTAGTGTTCCGCAGTACTAGAGTTCGGCAGCGCAGTGGTTGAAAACACTGTACACCACTGATGCACTTGGTAACATCTCCATTCAATAACTCCATCCCTCCTTTTTGGTGGGGTTTTGGTCGCCCTTGGCGCCCCTGGGCACACTTTGCGCTCTAGGCAATTGCCTAGGTCGCCTATAGCAATCGCCGGCGCTGCTCCCCGTGTCCGCGTGGGTTTCCTCCGGGTGCTCCGGTTTCCCCCACAGTCCAAAGACATGCAGGTTAGATTAACTGGTGACTCTAAATTGACCGTAGGTGTGAATGTGAGTGTGAATGGTTGTCTGTGTCTATGTGTCAGTCCTGTGATGACCTGGCGACTTGTCCAGGGTGTACCCCGCCTTTCGCCCGTAGTCAGCTGGGATAGGCTCCAGCTTGCCTGCGACCCTGTAGAACAGGATAAAGTGGCTAGAGATAATGAGATGAGATGAACAAGTGTTGCCAGGCAAAACAAACCTCGCCTCATAGCACTTATGATGAATATGAAGGAAGAGATCACGAAAAAACGATTTTGACCTTGTGGATGAACATACTTGGCCAATAAACATGGTTCTGATTCTGATTCTCTGCTGCACTCAGCCAATCAGAACACACTGTACTGCGCAACATTCTTACAGCATGACGACATAGTGGCTACCGCCTCTATATTAAGCAGTAGCCACAAAATCCTTGACCGGATGACCCCCAATATGTTGGCGGTTCTATTTGAGACCAATGTTCATCTATCCTGAAAGTTTCATGAAGATTGATCCAGCCATTTTCCCGTAATATCATTAACACCCCCCCACACCCAACAAACGCTCGTTCGTGTAATTTCCTCGGGAATTACACTGAGATGTCAGCATTCTCCAGCCAGCTGACTGTGTCCATGTCCAGTTTCATGAGACCATCAGGCCCATGGGATGGCCTGAAGACTGGGCACTCCTGAAGGATGTGGGCAATTGTCTGTGTGCGACCGCACTGGCAGGCGTCGTCCTCACTAGCTCCAAGTGTCTTGAGGAAGGCCCATGCAAGGATGATGCGAAGTATTACGCCGCGTCTAGTGCACCTTACAGAGCCTTGTTTCCTGTATTTGTTGACCTCCTGGTTTTTCGACTCCTGTTTCTCGTCCCTTGATCTTGTATAGTTTTGCCCCTGATATTCTGTCCGCGCCTCGATTGACCTCCTGCCTGTTTCCTCGATTACAACTTTGTCTGCTGTTTCGGACTGTTTGTCTGTTATGTGCGTTTCACGCACTTTATGCTCATATCGCACTGTGTATTATTTAACATATCTGCATTTACATCCGCCTCTCCCCCACACACACACTGACAAACTGGGTTTTCGCGCCCAAACCACAGGAAGTCCATACAAGGTTATAGAAACCCTAATGAGGCTGAGGTGACAATCTAGTTAAAAAAAAAAATGTTAGAAAAATTACAGTGGGCGCTTTTCTAATATTCTTATGCGGCTATTGAAAAAAAATGTATGGTCCGACAAAGGGAGGTCACGGGCACCCCCCCAGCTACGCCCCTGAATTAGATGAATGCTCCTTCCCAAGTGCAGGAAGAACTGACTTAAAAACTCCTTTGTCCCTCACGCCATCAGACTGTACAACTCCTCTCTGGGGGGATGGGGGGGTGGAAGGGTAACAGGACGACAGAGGATGGGAAGGAGCAGTAGCCTAGCCTAACAATAAGTTCAAGTTTTATTTGTCACATATAATTACAAGTAATTACAGTGAAATTCTTATGTACCTTAGGTCGTTGAAAGTATAAAAATATATAGATGAGATAAATTAAAAACAATAGAAATAAAGGGGGGAAAAACCCTCTAAAACTATATTAATGAATGGAAACATGGCAGAGATGTGATGATTGTGTGGTTACGAGTCCTTAAAGTCCAAAGTGCAGTCGTGCATAGTAGTGTACCTTGTTATCATTATAAAAGAGTTCAACAGTCTGATGGCCTGGGGGAAGAAGCTCCTCATCCTCTCAGTGTTGGCCTTCAGCTGTCGGTAGCGTCTCCCTGAAGGCAGCAGGGAGAACAGTCTATTATTTGGGTGGCTGGGGTCGCTGGCGAGCTTCCTGGCTCTGTCCCTGTAGCGGTTGGAATAAATATCCTGCAGGTTAAGGAGGGTGGTCCTGATGGTTCTCTCAGCAGAGCGAACAGTGGTGTGCACAGACATTTTGGGGGGCAAGTGCTCTGGGGGGAAAAAGGGCACTTTTTTGCACATGTGGAACACCTTATTATAAAAGTCTGAGATTTAACCCTCCTCTTGTGTTCGGGTCGCCACTGACCCGTTTTAGTTTTTAAAGGTGTAAAACAACCACTTAATGTTAATTTATTACATCAAGGCTTTTTGACTTTGCCAGGAATCTCTAGTTGAACAAAATAGAAAAAGAAATTTTTGTTTTCCTAAATCTGAAAATGGTCTAGCAAAAAATATAATACTTATGTGCAGTTGTTTCTGTATGCGATGGGCTACTTCACGACAAAATAATTACAGCTTGGGCTTAGAGGGCAAACAATACATTTTCACTCGATTCATGTGTTAGCTGGCTGGTGGGGCAGGGGAAGAGCTGACTGACTGCCCGATGTGTTGTCTGCACTACGACAAGGCCGTGGCTTCCAGGACGCTACGCTGCTGCAACCTCCCATTGAATGCACTGCACGCTTGTTCACGTGACAGAGCAAGAGAGACAGAGGTCCGGTGTGTGTGCGGAGGGGGCACACATCGGGACATTATTTTCACACACGCTTTTAATCCCGTGGCTTTTCTAAAAGAGCATGTTGACATTGGCCTCAGTAAACTGTAAAAAAAAAAATTCAAAAGGGCACTTTTTTGGACAGAGGGCAGAGGGGCAGGTGCTTGAGCACCACCTCGTGTCTATCTGTGCACGCCACTGAGAGCGAACCACCTGGTCTCTCCTGGTGATGCTCCCACTTAGGACACTCTCAATAGTGCAGGAGTAAAAGTTCCTTAGTGCCCTGAGTAGGAGTTTGAAGTCCTTCAGTTCTCCTTAAGAAGTAGAGGCGCTGGAGGCCTTTCTTAACCAGCGTGTTGGTGTGACAGGACCAAGAAAGGTCCTGTGAGATGTGGACACCCAGGTATTTGAAATTGCCCACTCTCTCTACCTGGGCCCCGTTGATGCAGATGTGTTGGAGGTCTCTCGGCTGCTTCCTGCTGAAGTCCACCATCAGTTCCTTCGTTTTGCTGATGTTGATTGTGAGGTTGTTCTCCTCACTCCAGTCCGCGAGATATTTAATAAGCAATACCGGACAATGTGCAATATCTCTCCTGCTGGCCCCTTCCCCCATATCTAATCCTTTTTCTATTTGTATATGTAAATAATTTAATTTATCTAGAAGTTTTTTCTCTATTTTCTATTCTCTGTTTATCCTGTAATGATGCTGCTGGAATCTTAATTTCCCTGAAGGAACCCTCCCAAATGGATCAATAAAGTTCTATCTGATCTAAAATGACCGATGGGTGTGGTAATATGGCGGCCAGATGGCGTCACTCTGACAAGCCAAAGAGCATCCAGATGATTTACAGAGCGACCAGGGCACAAAAAGCGTTTTTTTTTTTTTTAAAGCTGTCGTCAGAAACAAATAGATTAATAAGATTAACTCAGGCGGCACGGTGGTGTAGTGGTTAGCGCTGTCGCCTCACAGCAAGAAGGTCCGGGTTCGAGCCCCGTGGCCGGCGAGGGCCTTTCTGTGTGGAGTTTGCATGTTCTCCCCGTGTCCGCGTGGGTTTCCTCCGGGTGCTCCGGTTTCCCCCACAGTCCAAAGACATGCAGGTTAGGTTAACTGGTGACTCTAAATTGACCGTAGGTGTGAATGTGAGTGTGAATGGTTGTCTGTGTCTATGTGTCAGCCCTGTGATGACCTGGCGTCTTGTCCAGGGTGTACCCCGCCTTTCGCCCGTAGTCAGCTGGGATAGGCTCCAGCTTGCCTGCGACCCTGTAGAACAGGATAAAGCGGCTAGAGGAGATGAGATGAGAAGATTAACTCAGGTTATTACCGACAGGGGAAAACGAGTCATATATGCCAGTCGGCTCTTTGAGTCATTCTCAGTGTTCAACGAATCAGTCGACTCGCGCATATGCATAGTGCATCTCAAAAAATTAGAATATTGTGAAAAAGTTCAATATTTTCCATCAGTTATTTAAGAAAGTGAAAATGTTATATATTATAGACTCATTACACAAACTAAAATGTTTCAAGCATTTTTCTATTTAAATTTTAATCAGTATGGCATACAGTACAAAAACATAAAAAAACCCATCTCAAAATATTAGAATATTTCATTTCGAGTTTGAGTAAAACAGTATGAACACAGTGTATCTCTCGGTCTAGTTCAGTACACACAACCACAATCATGGGGAACACTGCTGACTTGACTGTTGTCCAGAAGATGATCCCTGATGCCCTCCACAAGGAGGGTAAGCCACAAAAGGTCATTGCTGAAAAGGGTGGCTGGAAAAGGTGCACAAGCAACAGGGATGGCTGCAGTCTTGAGAGGATTGTCAAGAAAAGTTGATTCAAGAACTTGGGAGAGCTTCACAAGGAGTGGACTGAGGCTGGTGTCAGTGTATCAAGACCCATCACGAACAGACATCTTCAAGAAAGGGGATACAACTTTTGCATTCCTAATATCAAGCTACTCCTGAGCCAGAGACGATGTCAGAAGTGTCTTATCTGGGCTAAGGAGAGAAAGAAATGGACTGTCGCTCAGTGGTCCAAAGTCCTCTTTTCAGATGAAAGTACATTTTGCATTTAATTTGGAAATCACGGTTCTAGAGTCTGGAGGAAGAGTGGAGAGGCACAGAATCCAAGGTGTTTGAAGCCCAGTGTGAAGTTTCCACAGTCTGTGATGATTTGGGGTGCCATGTCATCTGTTGGTGTTGGTCCACTGTATTTTATCAAGTCCAAAGTCAACACAGCCATCTACCAGGAGATTTCAGAGCACTTCATGTTTCCATCTGCTGACGAGCTTTTTGGAGATGCTGATTTCCTTTTCCAGCAGGACTTAGCACCTACCCACAGTGCCAAAACTACTACCAAATGGTTTGCTGACCATGATATTACTGTGTTTGATTGGCCAGCCAACTTGCCTGACCTGAACCCCATAGAGAATCTATGGGGTATTGTCAAGAGGAAGATGAGAAACACCCGACCCAAAAATACAGATACGCTGAAGGCCACTATCAAAGCAACCTGGGCTTCAATAACACCTCAGCAGTGCCACAGACTGATCACCTCCATGCCACACCGCATTGATACAGTAATTCATGGTAAAGGAGCCCCAACCAAGTATTGAGTGTATAAATGAATATACTTTTCAGAAATTGGACATTTCTGTATTGTAAATCCTTTTTTTGATTGATCTTAGGGAATATTCTAATAATACTGGATTTCTGATTTTCATGAGGTATAAGCCATAATCATCAAAATTAAAACAAAAAAGGCTTTAAATATTTCACTTTACATGTCATGAATATAGTTTACCTTTTTGAATTAAATTATGAAAAAAAGGAACTTTTTCATGGTATTCTAATTTTTTGAGATGCACTATATCCCTTTTCTTTTGATCCATATCGCGTTACCTTTGTAGTGTAATTTCATCCAAAAACATTTCCAGTGAAACATCTTTCCAACACAAGTACTGTTCATTTGTGTGAATCACTCATTCTGACTCGTGTGTTTGACTCAGCTGTCACAACGCGACTGGTTTCAGTGAGGCCCATTTCATTAATTGAGGTCCACTGTACATTTCATTAATTAAAAGTACAAGCAATGAAAATGAAAAAAAAACTGATTTTAGAAGAAAAGAAGAAAAAAAAAAGAAGTGTCGTTTGGGAGTCGAGTCTTTTGTAGTGAGCCGAGTCAAATGATGTGACTCACTGAACAGAATGAGTTCTGGTTACCTGCTGCTGCACGCCGGAAATCTCGCAGACAGCCTGAGAGAGACATGGCGGACACTTCCGGAACTCCTCCAAACTTCTCCTGGGTGGAGGTGAATAAAGTGGCAGGACTTGCCTGGCCTTCCAGCCCAGCTCATTACCAATACTTAGTGAAGAATGGGATTAAACACCTGGTGTGCTTGTGTGAATCCAAACCGCCGGGTTCTGAGAGCTGCTCGGATCTCACACTGCACCACATCGCCATACTGGACTTCAGCCCACCGAGTCCGAGTCAGATCCGCACCTTTCTCTCCATCACTGAACACGCTGACACAGGACAGGTGAGAGTGCAACACACACACACACAGTGGTGCTTGAAAGTTTGTGAACCCTTTAGAATGTTCTATATTTCTGCATAAATATGACCCAAAACATCATCAGATTCTCACACAAGTCCTAAAGTAGATAATAGTGATGTATCGGTCGCGAACGATCCGGTTCAAAGAGCCGGCTCTTTGAAGTGAACGACGGGAGCCGGCTCTTCGGTGGGAGCCGAATTAGTTTTTTGTATTGGTGGGACATGGCGATTCATTTCCGCCAGTTCGTTCATGTCGGTCAGTTCAGCAAAGAAATTCGTTCGTTCACTCGTTCATTTTGATGACGTCACGGCAGAGGTGCCATCCACAATAGATTTTCATACATTACAATGTGCTTGAGAAAAAGATGGAAGAAAAACATTATCCTAGCATTATCTGAAAAAGACTACATAAACAAAGCTCTGAAAGTTAATTAAATGTAGATGAGAATAAAGCTGTTTTTATATTTATTATATTTATTTTAGTAGAGCCATGGTCTGCCGGCTATGCAGTTGTTCTCTCAAACCCATTAAGCAAAAAAAAAAAAAATTGCTTATTTAAGGCTGCTGGGCCATAGAAGGTTCACGCTGCACGCTACACGTTCACGTGAAGAACCGGACCCTGGGCCATTAAACTTCATGCTTGGATGTTCACGTGTTGCGTCTGTTCTACTTTGACCGAGTAACCAACAATAACCAACAATATGGACTCTTCGGATGACGACGATTGCCTCATTCTGCTTTTACTGAGACAGAGGAAGAGAAAAAGGAACAGAATTTGGAGCCAAGAACACTTCCTTCTGAGAGAAACCCGTGGTGAATTTCACCGAACATTCTATAATCTGCTTGACAATCCCGATGAAGAACTATTTTTCAATTATACCATTCAATTATATTTTTTCTGAAGTTTTCCCCTGAAAGCATAGAGTTATCTCCCTAGACCCGTTCTGATTGGCTGGCGCGGCGGTGACCGCATGCATTGACTGGAATTTCCATCTTCACGCCTAGAAAAAAGTGTGCATGTTCATTTCACGCTTCACGCGTGAAGTGTGCAGCGTGCAACGTGAACGCCGTTCTATGGCCCAGAGCAAGTCATGCTACGTTTGTCCACTTTTCTTTACACGCGTGCAGCGTGAACCTTCTATGGCCCAGCTGCCTAACAGCAACACTCATTTCAGAGAATAACATGCACCCCCCATCCGCACCCAAGTTCATGTTAAAGACCAACGGAATATTCAACTCTCGTCCCAGCCGGGGCGAAGGGGTGGGGGGGGAGACTTATCGTGATGGTAAAAGTTGTGATAAATCAAGTCACTGTAAAGTTAATCTGAAAAGGTAAATAAAGTTCTTGTAATTTTTATATGTATTCGTACTGCCTACATTGTTTGCATTGTTTCTTCTTGAACTGGTCTCAATTTTAAAACTCACAATTTACAATGACCAGTCAATTGTGTACTGTATCTGGCGCTAGCTCCGTCCAGTACTACTCTGTCAACAACGAGAGAGGTGGTGGTGTTGCTGAAAAAATGAATACAAATGCTAGTTCTGAATAAATAAGTAGTGGCAGCCCGCTGTATCTTATTCTCTCTTTTTTTAAGTATTATTATGAAATTGTAATAGACATGCATGCCCCCCGCCCCATAGTGGTGCGAACTTTCTGATAATGGTATCTCCCAGTAGGCAAGGGAAATAAAGTAAAGCCAACTACGATAGATCCAGACTGTTTCATGCAGTTGTTCAAACCCATTAAGTAACACCCATTTTGCTCATATTCAACAGCAACGCTCATTACAAAGAACAAACCACTTTATTATAAATTGCATTAACATTAAAAAAAACGAACACAGTATGCCGCGATCTCCAGAGCCATGTTCTTCATTGTTTATCACAGTCATGGAAACCGTTGCTATGCGCCCAGCCCAGTATGGCAGCAGGCAGGCTGGCTGCTGGCTGTTCGTTCGTTCGCGAACTGCTGAGCTCGTTCGCTGTGAACTGAAATGTATTGCTGAGTGAGAGCTCTAAATTGTAAACTAAAGACCTGGCATGTGTCAACGCTCTGATAATAGGGCTCAGATAGCCCTTAAAGAAGTAAAGTGGCGCTGCTCTGCACAGATCAAAATGCAAGTTGGACGCCCTTCTGCTACTGAACAGATCCTGCTGATTCGCCAACGACCGAGATTCAGCGACCGCCCTGCTGCCAGTGAGCAGAGACTGCTGATTCGCGAACGACCGAGAACGAGAGGCAGCGCGAACTAGTTCTAGTCGTTCACTTCGAAGACTCGTTCAAAAAGAACGGTTCGTTCGTGAACGACACACCACTAGTTTTTTGTCCTTAGGTGCCTCAGAGAGAGAGAGAGACTTTCACAAAAAAAGTTGCTGTCCGATTGCGTCTTTGTGTTGTCTATTACCATTCAAAGGAAAAAAAAGTAGCATGGTGTACACCTACTTTTTTTGGTTGGGGGGGTTGATGTCATTCACAGCTGCGAAAATACGAAAATTGGTGTCATGCTTAAAGGGATAGTTCGGGATTTTTGACATGAATCTGTATGGCATCCCCATCAATAGTGTCGTGCAAACACACTGACTTACCCCCGACAGCATCCTGTGAGTCCAGTTCTTGTCCAGTTTTGGTCCAGACGAAAGTAGTCCGGCAAGTTTGTTGGGGTCACGAAAGTAAAACGTTTTTCGTCTCAAAACAGTATGTGTTCAAAAGAGTGATATATTTGCATCACAAAACCTTTGCCAAATAAAAAGTCAGACCTCGAAATCGCTTGGCACTATTTCCATGTCAGGGAAAAAGAAACTACCACTGCTGCCTATGTAGTGCCCTATGTATACAAATAGGAGTCATTCAGGATTCAGCCATGTTTTTGCTCCGTGTCATGGCTGAATCCTGAATGACTCCTATTTGTATAAATAGGGCACTACATAGGCAGCAGTGGTAGTTTCTTTTTCCCTGACATGGAAGCGCACTTGTATACTGAGGAGGAAAGCAATTTGCATTACAGCCGTGAGGCGGCTCGGCTCAGCTTTCCCTTTCGGGCGCTCTCGTTTTCTGTTAGAATTTGGTAAAGAAAAAATAAATAAATAAATATTATTTACCAGCTTACCGGGTCCATGAACATAAATCTGACAGCTAACAAGGTCAGGATATAAACGAATCGAATACAAACCACCCGCCGGGACTCCTACTTATGCGGCTCCAGCTTATCCTTGAAGCTGGAGCCGCAGCTGGATGAAGCCGGCAGCGCGCAGGAAAATAGTGCCAAGCGATTTCGAGGTCTGACTTTTTATTTGGCAACGGTTTTGTGATGCAAATATATCACTCTTTTGAACACATACTGTTTTGAGACGAAAAACGTTTTACTTTCGTGACCCCAACAAACTTGCCGGACTACTTTCGTCTGGACCAAAACTGGACAAGAACTGGACTCACAGGATGCTGTCGGGGGTAAGTCAGTGTGCTTGCACGACACTATTGATGGGGATGCCATACAGATTCATGTCAAAAATCCCGAACTATCCCTTTAAAGCTGTGGAGCGCAGGGGAGAGGAGTCTGATATTTTATTTAATATTTTCTCATTATCTCTAGCCGCTTTATCCTTCTACAGGGTCGCAGGCAAGCTGGAGCCTATCCCAGCTGACTACGGGCGAAAGGCGGGGTACACCCTGGACAAGTCGCCAGGTCATCACAGGGCTGACACATAGACACAGACAACCATTCACACTCTCATTCACACCTACGGTCAATTTAGAGTCACCAGTTAACCTAACCTGCATGTCTTTGGACTGTGGGGGAAACCGGAGCACCCGGAGGAAACCCACGCGGACATGGGGAGAACATGCAAACTCCGCACAGAAGGGCCCTCGCTGGCCACGGGGCTCGAACCCGGACCTTCTTGCTGTGAGGCGACAGCGCTAACCACTACACCACCGTGCCGCCCCTATTTAATATTTTATTTAATAAAATATTTTGTTGCACATTGTTCTGTTTGTGTTAAAATAATTTCCAACTTTGCTTCATAGTTTCTTAGGCCTGATTTATACTTCATAATTTATTTTGTGGCATTTTGTTCAAGGTCGAGTGTGAAATAAAGCCATAAAGGATAAACAGTTGATGTCTTCTGTGTATTTTATATTGGTAATATATAACAGTTTTGCATTATGTTTGTGAGAAAATAATTTATTAATTGGTAAGTAAGTTTTATTTCTATAGCTAGAACATTGTTACACTGCTATACTTTACAAAGCTTTACAATGGCTACAAAAACTAAAAAATAAAATGGAAAACATCCTATTGATAAAATATAAATAATAATGTAATTAAGTAACTAGTTAATTGTAGCAATTAAATCAAAAATAAAATCTCAGGAGCCGTTTGGGAGCCAAAAGAGCCGAAATTCCCATCACTAGTAGATAAAGAGAACCCAGTTAAACAAATAGAGTAGAGTGGGGTAATACGCCCCCGGCCTGTTTTACCCAAAATAACCACCAGATGGCGCAAAGTTACATTTCTATTGTTGCTATGGACTGGCTTGACAACGGGGATATACAAATATCCACTGTGGATCGCATATCAGCAACGCAGCGGAGAGAAATCAAATTTCATGGTAAGTGATATAATTTTCAGATATCAGTAAAACTGTATTTAGATAGCTGCTGTTTCGTCAGATATCACAGCTGTGTATGTGGTATGAGTAGACAAGTCAGTACGTTAAAAAAAATACATTAGGTATAAAAAGTTGAATCACATTTTGAAAGTAAGACCCTTTTTTGTAAAAGTGTAGTCTGTGGGGTAAAACGCCCCCTTAATGGCGGGGTAAATGGCCCCCAGGGGGCATCGTTTCCTTTTATCATAATTACTGTATTTCATACATTTCTGAATAGCAGATACATAGTTTTTAATAACATCTCGCTTACCTGGTTGAGTAAAGCAAGTAATTTGAACTTGATATTAAAAATAATTGAAATTTAAAAAAAAAAAATTGAAATTAAAATGCGAAATATAATAAAATAATGCAGCTATTCATTAATTCAGGGATATTTTCTTGTTTCTTTCACATTATAGGCTTAAGTAAACACTTTTGCTATCCAAACAGCTTTTTTTGAGTGAGGGGGCCTTTTACCCCACTGGGGGGGGGGGGGGGGGGGTAAAAGGCCCCCTTGGCACAATGTTTTTGTAAAAAAAAAAAAATTAAAGTATTAACTTTAGGCAAACTTTAGGTGGCATTATTGTTCATGTCACTGTTGTCAAAAACTGTGATTAAAACTAAACACATGGTTCATTTCAACTTGGAGAAAAACTGAGTTTTCCTTAAGGGGGGCTTTTTCCCCCACTCTACTCCAAGACAAAAATATTACACTTGGTCATTTATTTATTGAGGAAAATGATCCAATATTACATATCTGTGAGTGGCAAAAGTATGTGAACCTCTAGGATTAGCAGTTAATTTGAAGGTGAAATTAGAGTCAGGTGTTTTCAATCAATGGGATGACAATCAGGTGTGAGTGGGCACCCTGTTTTATTTAAATAACATGGATCTATCAAAGGCTGATCTTCACAACACATTTGGCACGAACAAAGGAGATATCTGAGGACCTCAGAAAAAGCATCGTTGATGCTCATCGGGCTGGAAAAGGTTACAAAACCATCTCTAAAGAGTTTGGACTAGGGATCGACCGATATGTTTTTTTCAGGGCCGATACCGATAATTATGGAATTGGGATGCCGATAACCGATATGTGCAACCGATAAATGTAAACATTACCTACTGTATAATTCACATGAAATTAAACATAGCACACACTGACACAGACCTTCATATCCATAAAATGTATGTTTAATTGTAAAATTGAACATGAAATTTTGTGCAGGGAGATGCCAGCAGCATTTGTACAATAAAGTCAAACATTAGTTAGAATAAAGTGAGAAATAAAATAAATATTCACCAGTAAAAAAATAAATCACTCCCTACTATATTACAGCTCACCATTTTCAGTGGAAAATAAATGAAAATACACTCTGGATTCTTTTACACTAAGAACTAAGTAAGACTTACCAACTTCAAGTAGTTTTTAAATAACAAATCAAGTGTAGGGAGCTGCCTGCAGCATTTTTTAAAAAGTAAAATCAAACATAAAGTAGGCTATCACTCCCTATTATGTAACAACTTAACAGGTAACCATCTACATTCTAATGCTTTTAATGCCCAAGCCTAATATTCCCAATTTAGGAGGATTATATTGTAGTAAAGGAAGCATTACATGTAGTTTCAGCGAGACTAGTTGGTTGTAGGCTAATTCAAGTGCTTCCTTCCGTAAGCTAAGTTTGCCTGGCTACACAGATGCAAATGGACAATTTTAACGAGTAGTAGATGAAGAATGTAAACATATAATGATGTTGTGCTTTTGCAACTTGTGTGTTTGTGACTTACTACGGCAAAAGCAGCGTGTCCTTACCTTGAAGTGGGATCTGCTTCTGCCCGAGTGCCCATACGGCCGCCTTGAAACAGTTCACAGCGTTTAGCTACACGTGTCGATTGGCTATATGTCTTGTGCCAAACAAATCAGATGTTGTGGTGGGCGGGACCGTGTTCTTGAACTCAGAGAGGCGAGTGCAGGAAAGGACGTGCAGTGACAGTCACGTTAGGAACGAAATGGCTGCAAAAAGGCATGTTATTGGCATATCAGTGGAAATTATGGCCGATACCGATAACCCTAAAAATGCAGAATATCGGCCCGATATATCGGCCAGGCCGATTATCGGTCGACCCCTAGTTTGGACTCCACCAATCCACAGTCAGACAGATTGTGTACAAATGGAGGAAATTCAAGACAATTGTTGCCCTCCACAGGAGTGGTCGACTAACAAAGATCACTCCAAGAGCAAAGCGTGTAATAGTCGGCGAGGCCACAAAGGACCCCAGGGTAACTTCTAAGCAACTGAAGGCCTCTCTCACATTGGTTAATGTTCATGAGTCCACCATCAGGAGAACACTGAACAACAAATGGTGTGCATGGCAGGGTTGCAAGGACAAAGCCACTGCTCTCCAAAAAGAACATTGCTGCTCATCTGCAGTTTGCTAAAGATCACATGGACAAGCCAGAAGGCTATTGGAAAAATGTTTTGTGGATGGATGAGACCAAAATAGAACTTTTTGGTTGAAATGAGAAGCGTTATGTTTGGAGAAAGGAAAACACTGCATTCCAGCATAAGAACCTTATCCTATCTGTGAAACGTGGTGGTAGTATCATGGTTTGGGCCTGTTTTGCTACATCTGGGCCAGGACGGCTTGCCATCATTGATGAAACAATGAATTCTGAATTAGACCAGTGAAAATGTCAGGACATCTGTCCATGAACTGAATCTCAAGAGAAGGTGGGTCATGCAGCAAGACAACGACCCTAAGCACACAAGTCGTTCTACCAAAGAATGGTTAAAGAAGAATAAAGTTAATGTTTAGGAATGGCCAAGTCAAAGTCCTGACCTTAATCCAATGGAAATGTTGTGGAAGGACCTGAAGCGAGCAGTTCATGTGAAGAAACCCACCAACATCCCAGAGTTGAAGCTGTTCTGTACGGAGGAACGGGATAAAATTCCTCCAAGCCGGTGTGCAGGACTGATCAACAGTTACCGCAAACGTTTAGTTGCAGTTATTGCTGCACAAGGGGGTCACACCAGATACTGAAAGCAAAGGTTCACATACTTTTGCCACTCACAGATATGTAATATTGGATCATTTTCCTCAATAAATAAATGACCAAGTATAATATTTTTTGTCTCATTTGTTTAACCGGGTTCTCTTTATCTACTTTTAGGACATGGACATGTCCTAAAAGTAGATTATGGACATGGGATCAGAAAACTTATTTATAAGCAGTAGCCCCATGGACCCATAGGGTACCCAGAGGTGGACAAAGTACCCAACTTTATTACTCAAGTTAAAGTACAGATCCCACTGGTTAAATGTTACTCCAATACAAGTGAAAGTTGGACAGTCAAATTTTTACTTGCGTACTGAAGTACTTGCTTTTAAAAAAAAAAGTATTAAAAGTACATTTTCTGTCACAATGTTTATTGCCACAACGCTTACAAAACCTAATGCCTCTGAAGCCACCAACTGGATTCACTGACTAGCGCATAGAACCTGTAGAGCTGACGCTCCACCTGACATGCTAGCAAACTCTTTTCAAACTCGGTCATATTGGGTAACTAACGCTACTAGAAAAGAAAGATTTCTACATTGTTTATTTGGCAAGATTATGCGAAAACATATTTCTGAAAGGACTTCAGATAAGTTAACATTATTCATGTTAGCGCAACTCCATGCCATACTTTACATGCTAACTAACAGCGTCCAAGTTAACTAGCTAAATCCATAGAAAGTCATTTGACTACAGCAACTGCAATGTTATCGCTAGCTCTAAAAGCACAAACAACTTCATTGCAAGCTTTCTCTTGGAATAAAACGTTTACATCCCTCAATATGCTTCCGCAGGTTGGACGGCGAGTTTTTGTAGGCCGTGATGTGGTTCGTTTTCAACAAACAAAGCAAACATTTAAAACAAAACGACTTTAATCCTTTTAGAAAACTGAAACATGGGTTCTAGGTATAGTCATGGGTGCGTGCATTCTCCAGAAGAACCGCCTCCTTCCGTTCTGCCATCAACTGATCGTGTTAAATAATGCTGCGGAGAAATCAATGAACTTGATTTTATCCAGTGACGTGACCCTAGTGATTACTGATAGACTGTCTCAGTGTCACCTGCGATAAAACCAATCACGTTTTGGAAAAGAAAAGAAAAAAAATCCACTTTCAAAGCTGCTTCATAGTAGGGCCATCCTTAAAAAAAAATCCGTTTCCTGTCCACTGGGTGAGCAAAAAAAATTTTCAGTCGGGAGGGAGGGATTTTTATATATATATATATATATATATATATATATATATATATATATATATATATATATATATATGGATGGATAATAAATCGCAATGCTGTGTTTGCTTTTTCTTTCAGTACTTTTTTTTATTACAAAAGCAGACACATTTAATAAAATATGTCGGTTTAATCAACTGAAACTTGTACAAAAACTTTAAGTTAGCATTTTAAATGCTGACTGCAACATTTGCAAAACTTTTACAAAGGTACTTAAAATGTCCGACACACGGACTTTTTGTAGTTCTAAATCGAGCGTTAGGCCTAGTTCGGATGAAATTACACTATTAAAATGATCACCGAATGATTTGTTTTTCTGAATCTTTACTATTTTGTTGTTCGCTAGAATACCATTTTGCGATTTCACACTTAAGCAAATGTTTGAAAACTCCGGATCTCCTTCCTTCATGGCGGCTGCCATTTTTTTGTGCCGCACGGCGCATGCACAGAGCTGATTCAGTTCTATATTCTGCGTGGAATGCAGGGCTTTCCACAAGCGCCGGCTGCCGGCCATACAGCCGACTACACAATCAAGTCCAGCCGGCTACTTTAATGACTATTATTTTTGTAGCCCACAGGCTCTAAATATTAATTTGTGATTTTAATAAAATTTAAATGTTTATCTAATGGACTGACAATAATGTCAAACTGAACCGCACTCATTTAAGTTGTGATTCGTGCTGTTTGTACCGATAATAACCACAAATTCCCCGCCGACTTCGTTGATCAAGGGAGAGTAACTCATCCGCGGCCCCGACATGCGGTGTGTGCGCGCACTCGGCGGAGGCAGTAGTGTGTCGGGGCTGTCGGAGGGAACAGAAGCAGAGATAACGCTTATTTTGTTTCCGGTAAACCAGTCTTCTCTCGTTCAATTACGTGCTGGCATCAAAAGACACCGTTGGTTGTAAATGAAACCAAACTGAGTGGTTGGAGTGTATTTTCATACACAAATGGAGAAATGTTCGCTGAGTGTGTAATTGTGTCGCCCCACTGCAGACCGTTGTCGTTGTTAACCCTTTGGTGACTGACCCCTTGAAAATGGTTCCTCCAGGAACCATGACGTTTCAGTTGTCAAGACAACGGAAAAACTAAAATACAAATACAAGAGCATTTTGTTTTGTGCACAAGAGCATTGTGACGTATCTTTCTGTTTTTGTATTTTAGTTTTTCCGTTGTCTTGACAACTGAAACGTCATCGTTCCTGGAGGAACCATTTTCAAGGGGTCAGTCACCAAAGGGTTAATTCATAGCATGCTCAGCTGCGTGAACGTGTCATGCACCGAAAATAAGAGATTTACAAGCCAGGAACGCCTCATGTTGCAATATGCAAGAAAAGAAAGAAGATTTACTGCCATTTTACTTTGTATTTGAGTAAAGTGAATAAATAAATGGTCTGTGGAAAATACATTTAATCCTGGGAACTGCGTGCACAGGAGTTTATTTTGTGTTTACCCCCCCGGCTGGCTACTTATTTGTCATGGCTGGCTAGTATGAGCCTTAGTGGAAAGCCCTGGGAATGCGGAAATGTCAAGTTCAATTTTAGATTTACGAACCTGAAAAAAATGTCAAACCCGGCGTTAAAAAAAAAAAAAAAATTCAACCGCACAAACGGCACTCACCCGGCCGGTGGACCGGAAACAGAACCTTTTTTAATAATGGCCTAACCACTAGGCCAACTCGCGGTTGATTTTATCTATATTTATTCTAATTACATATAGCACCTTACTGCTGTCTGGTTTTAATGTTTATGTTCTGAACTGTTTTTTTGAGGAATTGTTTTTATTTGGGCCTCATGGAGTGCTATCTGAATCTCGTCATATTGTTGTTTGACTCCAATATAATGACTAAAGCTGTCTGATCTGATAAAACAGGGAGAACAGGTTTCCCTTCAAACACCTGGTGTTCGTACAAAAAGTTCTGGTACATAAAAATCTCCCGTGGACAACGTAGTGTCATAGCTCAGGAGCAAGTGGCTTAATTCGTTCAACATGTCTTCCACTCCTAAAATTACAACAAGATCCGGAAAAGCTGCAACGAAATGAACAAGTCGTTTGTCTTTACGTGCAGTCGCTTGCATATTTATTCAGGAATCTTTACTCGGCCTTTCTTCCGTTTTGTTTTTCTCTTTGAGGTGATGGATTTGACGGACGTTCCGTGATTTCCGCTGCCTTTTCTGTGGCTATGGACTCTTTTTGTATAATTTACGGGCACTTCAGTCCGTGTTGCTTTTTACCGTCTCCTCCATCTTTTCAATGACTGAAGGCTTTGGGCTTACGGATATTTTTGTTTGCTTGATGCAATTTCCGTGTGCCTTCGGTTTAGATATATAGATCCATCACCGATGTAATGCAACATTGCGCTGTTCTTAAAGTTTGGCGACAACGGGACGTGAACTTCTTTTCTATGTCAGTCTTTGGGTGAAATATGTAAACTCCCCCCCCCCCCCCACTGTTGCAAAAATGGCATTTCAGAGTTGTGTTCTCTGTCTATTATTAGATGTTTCACATCTTCTATCGAAAGACTCGTCTGCCAATCAGTGACTATTGGCTCGACTTTATGAGTATCTGCCGCTTCTACCTTCATCATCAGCAGATAACGTCACCATGGAGACAGTCTTTGTGACATCCGTGTTGTTGTTCCGTAGACTTGGAGCGACGTCCGTAAAATTAACCATCCGTGATGCATCATCCGTATGAAATCCGGAATATACTGGTTTACGCATGTGCAAAAAACCTTGACTTTTAAACACTTACCATGTCTTGCAAAAGTATTCACCCCCCTTGGTGTTTGTCCTGTTTTGTCGCGTTACAAGCTGGAATTAAAATGGATTTTTGGAAGCTTAGCACCATTTGATTTATACAACATGACTACCATTTTAAAGGTGAAAATTGTTCTTTTATTGTGACACAAACAATAAGATGAAAAAACAAATCTGGAGTGTGCATTGGTATTCACTCCCTTTCGTATGAAACCCTGTAGGGGGGGCTGCCATGCCGTAGCCATAAGAACCATCTTCCCCCTTTCACTGTACAGCATTGAACACATCAATCCCTGTACTTGATGTCACGTTCTATCTCCGCCCATTCTTCTGACTCCCTATGATGGTATTGGATACAGAGATGATACCGGATACCAAATAGAGTGACATCACGACTGTGCTTAAAGGGATAGTTCGGGATTTTTGACATGAATCTGTATGGCATCCCCATCAATAGTGTCGTGCAAACACACTGACTTACCCCTGACAGCATCCTGTGAGTCCAGTTCTTGTCCAGTTTTGGTCCAGACGAAAGTAGTCCGGCAAGTTTGTTGGGGTCACGAAAGTAAAACGTTTTTCGTCTCAAAACAGTATGTGTTCAAAAGAGTGATATATTTGCATCACAAAACCGTTGCCAAATAAAAAGTCAGACCTCGAAATCGCTTGGCACTATTTCCATGTCAGGGAAAAAGAAACTACCACTGCTGCCTATGTAGTGCCCTATGTATACAAATAGGAGTCATTCAGGATTCAGCCATGTTTTTGCTCCGTGTCATGGCTGAATCCTGAATGACTCCTATTTGTATAAATAGGGCACTACATAGGCAGCAGTGGTAGTTTCTTTTTCCCTGCCATGGAAGCACACTTGTATACTGAGGAGGAAAGCAATTTGCATTACAGCCGTGAGGCGGCTCGGCTCAGCTTTCTTCGGATAACAGACGGCGCACTCTCAGTCGCCAAGCAAGAGCGATCTCGAGTAAGGCTGGCATCTGGGCAATTGTTAGTCTTAGTTGTGGCTAGTTAATGTGAAGAGGGTCGTTTATTTGAATTCATTCATGGTTTAAATGTACGCATTTTGATTCACATGAAAGTCTGTCTTAAACCGCGTGTTGTTTGATTTGCTTTGTTTACTATCTGTATTTTAGTTAGATCGTGCATGCGTTCTCTCTCTCTCACTCTTTTTAACTCCCTCTGTCGCACTACACTCCTCTCACATTTTAACATCCACTCGCCCCTACACTGAACACTTGCATATAGCCTATTACTTCTGATCACCATTCGTGCCTTAGTTATCATATTCACTGCTGATTTCTTACTCTGTTTATTACTGGTTATTATTCTATTTATTACTGACTATTGCTCTATACACTACTGATAATCTCTTGTATATATTGTATCACCATTTATATTGAATTATTCCTTGGCTGCTATTGTTGCTATATCTGATCAGTATTAGTTTGCTAATTTGTGTCCGCTATTTCAATAAATGGTATCTTTGGAATAAACTGTGTCCTGTCTATTGCTACAACATTCACTGAGTGCCAACCTCTGCCAAACAAGTATTCTAATTGCCTTCGCCCATTTGGTTGTTATATGAATGTTAGAGATCTAGAGTAAACGTATTACATTAGAGCTACAATACTCACTAAAACTATAGCAACATCAGGTTATTCCATTGATTTTAATAGTTTAGCTATAAACTATTAGACACTTGAATTAATGATTAATGAATTTATGAGACTGATCCCTTTTTATACGAGACTGATTCGATAAGCCTATTGCACCTACAAACCCCTAAATAAGAGCTGGTCCAACCAATTCACTTCATGAATCACATAATTAGTTGATTAAGATCCACCTGTGTGCAATCAAAGGGTCACATGATCTGTCACATGATGTCTGTATAAATCAACCTGTTCTGGAAGGCCCCTGGCTCTGCAACACCATTAAGCAAGCAACATGAAAACCAAGGAGCCTCCAAACAGGTCAGAGACAAAGTTGTGGAGAAGTATACAGTAGATCAGGGTTGGGTTATAAAAAATATCCCAAACTTTTAATATCCCACAGAGTGCCATTAAATCCATTATAGCAAAATGGAAAGAATACGGCACCGCTACAAACCTGACAAGAGAAGGCCGCCCACCAAAACTCTCAGACCGGGCAAGGAGGGCATTAATCAGAGACTGGAGTATCTGTCCATAGGACCACTTTAAGCCGTACACTCCACAGAGTGGGCGGGGCTTTATGGAAGAGTGGCCAGAAAAAAAGTAATTGCTTAAGAAAACACGTTTGGAGTTTGCCCAACAGCATGTGGCAGACTCCCCAAACACATGGAAGAAGATTCTCTGGTCAAATGAGACTAAAATTGATCTTTTTGGCCATCATGGGAAATGCCATGTGCGGCGCAAACCCTGAGAACACCATTCCTACACTGAAGCATGGTGGTGGCAACATCATGGTGTGGGGATGTTTTTCATCTGCAGGGACAGGAAAGCTGGTCAGGACTGAAGGAAAGATGGATGGCACTAAATACAGGGCAATTCTGGAGGAAAACTTGTTTGAATCAGCCAGAGGTTTGAGACTGAGACGAAGGTTCACATTCCAGCAGGACAATGACCCGAAACATCCTGCTAAAGCTACACTGGAGTGATTTAAAGGGAAACATTTAAATGTCTTGGAACGGCCTAATCAAAGCCCAGACCTCAATCCAGTTGAGAATCTGTGGCATAACTTGAAGATTGCTGTACACCAATGCAACTCCTCTAACTTCAAGGAGTTGGAGCAGTTTTGCCTTGAGGAACGGGCAAAAATCCTAGTGGCTAGATGTGCTAAGCTAATAGAGACATACCCCAAGAGACTTGCAGCTGTAATTTCAGCAAAAGGTGGTGCTACAAAGTATTGACTTTGGGTGGGGGCAGAGTACCTATGCACACTCCAGATTTCTGTTTTTTCATCTTAATTTTTGCTTGTCACACAAAACAATGTTCACCTTTTAAAGTGGTCGGCATGTTGTGTAAATCAAATGGTGCTAACTCTCCAAAAATCCCAAAACAGGACAAACACCAAAGGGGATGAATACTTTTCCAAGACACTGTAAAGCTACTTATAATAGCTAATCATATGGCTGCACTTGGGCGGCACGGTGGTGTAGTGGTTAGCGCTGTCGCCTCACAGCAAGAAGGTCCGGGTTTGAGCCCCGTGGCCGGCAAGGACCTTTCTGTGCGGAGTTTGCATGTTCTCCCCGTGTCCGCGTGGGTTTCCTCCGGGTGCTCCGGTTTCCCCCACAGTCCAAAGACATGCAGGTTAGGTTAACTGGTGACTCTAAATTGACCATAGGTGTGAATGGTTGTCTGTGTCTATGTGTCGGCCCTGTGATGATCTGGCGACTTGTCCAGGGTGTACCCCGCCTTTCGCCCGTAGTCAGCTGGGATAGGCTCCAGCTTGCCTGCGACCCTGTAGAAGGATAAAGCGGCTAGAGATAATGAGATGAGATGGCTGCACTTATGTGCATTATTATAATTAGGGCTTGTACTATTGATATTCATCCCGTTTAAATGCTGTACCGGTACCCTTTAGTCAATGAGCAGGTTCATGGATTTCACCAGACATTGGTCATTATTTCTCTTTGGGAGGGTTAATGGGCTTTTGATGGAATGTACCCCATTCCTTAACCCCACTGAAAGTCTTTGGGATGCTAGAGAAGAGTTTCCAGAGTGGTTCGATTCTCAAGTCGTCAGTGTGAGACCTTGGCGAAAAATTAATACAACTCTGGATGGAAATAAATGTGACGTTGCATAAAGTTGTTTCAACCTGTTTTTTTTTTTTTCTTCTTCTTTGCGTTCCTCAGGCAGTTGCAGTGCACTGTAAACATGGCCACGGGCGTACAGGAACCATGCTGGCCTGCTACCTGGTGAAAACGAGGAAGATCTCAGGAGAGGAGGCGATTAAAATGATCCGCTCACTTCGCCCGGGGTCCATAGAGACGCGTGAGCAGGAGAGAGCCGTGCTGGAGTTTGAGCTGTACCTCAATTCAAAGACTGCTCTGTAAACACTGAGATACAAACAAACACCAACCTGAATACGGGCACAAAGTTTATGGTAGTGTTCAATCTTTTTCGAATGAAGATGTCTGATCACGATGATGATCATTTCTCTGTGATTGAGTTCGCGTTTTCCGAAGCAGTGATGCTTTTTAACATGAGTACGCTGTAATGAGCTAGCACTCAGCTAGCACCCCTCCCCCACCCTCAAATAAAAATTGTAGATTAGCAGACGAATCAAGAATGAATGACAGTTGTGTAGGTCTTTTGAACTCTGATATTAACTGACCCCTGGAAGCCCCACCCCCTTTCAACATCTTACATTCGTCTCAGTTTTCCAAATGCCGTAATTACTAGGTGTAATTCACACTTGAACGCCACCACAATGTCGTAATTACAACTCAGGAACCTGCGTTTTTTCTATAAACCCCTTCCTTTCCAACTTGCATCTGTCAGTACAAAAGTGAGATTTCAGCGGTAATCTTTGTGCTGTATATGGTTGTGGTCAAAACAGCACTCGTGACCGTGGCACGTTCCGATTTTTTTTTTTAGAATTCCATCCGTGATTGGGAAAGAGGGCGAGGAAACTCTGAGGCTTAGTACAGAGAGACGAGATGAGCAGGGCTGATCTAACAGAGGCTAAAACCAAAACAGCTCGTGTTTGCAGGAATCATTTTATCTCAGGGGAGATTCAAAAGCTTTCTCGATAACATCATGGAAGAATTTTATTTCGTGTTGCCAGAAGTCTGCTATAAAATGAGCGTTCTCTTGTCGCGGTTCACTCGGTCGTTGTTATAATTTTAACACGTGTATTACCATTTCGCTTCGAGGAGCGCCAGCAAAATTATACGATAGAAACAATCCAGACTGGGCACCCACTCAGAACATGGGCTACGTTTCGCCCAAGGTCAGACTTGATTCTTTGGCAGCTGATCCAGATAGAACGCAATATCTGGGTACTCTAGGTGTCTTATCTTCAGAAAATGGTCGCCCTGCCATGAACTGGAAGCTGATGGATCACTGTCTACAATTCAGATCACCATGGACTAAGAAGCTGCTGTCCAAGAAATAACCCCCTGCTCCAAAACTGACACCTTCAAGCAATAACTAAAGTTTGAAGCTGATCACACAGACAAAGAAAAAGCCTTCTGGAGGAAAGCTGTATGGTCAGATGAGACAAAGATTGAGGGACACTGTACCAGCTGGCGGTGGTGGTAGGATCATCATGCTCTGGAGCTGTTTTGCTGCCAGTGGAACTGGTTCATTGCACAAAGTGGATGGAATAATGAAGAAGGAGGACGACCTCAGAATTCTTCAGCATAAACTATCAGAAACTTGAACACGACTTGGGAGTTACAACAGGACAATGAACCCAAACACACATCAGAGCTGGTTGTGGAGGATAACGCAGGCGAACATTAAGCTTAAAACAAGTCCTGACTTCAACCCTATTGAAAATACATGGACCGGGCTTATAAGTCGAGTCCATGCCAAGAAAAAGAAACAAATGTAATTGAACTCCATCAATTCTACCCTGAAGAGTCGTGAAATATCCAACCAGATTTCTGCCAGAAGCTTGTTCATGGTAAACAAAATGTTTGGTCAAGGTGACTCTTGCGAAGAGACATTTTACCCAAATATTAGGTGTGCTGTATGTATATTTTTGACCCTGCATTGATTTGAGAAAATTAAAACTTGTGCACCAAATTATGATGTTTTTCTTTTGTATGCTGTACAATCATTCTGCCACAGAAAAAGAACAGTTCAAGAAATTACTGAAAGCCCAAATATTGCCATGACGTTCATATCCAAGATGACATTCACGTCACTGTATGTAAACTTCTGACCACAACTGTATATAACACAGGGTACACTAAAGTTATGGAAACTGAAAAGGGTAAAAAATAAAATTAAATAATGGCTGTATGGAAAGATTTCATGCAATTACAAGGGATGTTGGACAAGGGAGTTGCGAAACGACAATATATACAGTGGTGCTTGAAAGTTTGTGAACCCTTTAGAATTTTCTATATTTCTGCATAAATATGACCAAAAATATCATCAGATTTTCACACAAGTCCTAAAAGTAGATAAAGAGAACCCAGTTAAACAAATGAGACAAAATATTATATTTGGTCATTTATTTATTGAGCAAAACGATCCAATATTACATATCTGTGAGTGGCAAAAGTATGTGAACCTTTGCTTTCAGTATCTGGTGTGACCCCCTTGTGCAGCAATAACTGCAACTAAACGTTTGCGGTAACTGTTGATCAGTCCTGCACACCGTTGGAGGAATTTTAGCCCGTTCCTCCGTACAGAACAGCTTCAACTCTGGGATGTTGGTGGGTTTCCTCACATGAACTGCTCGCTTCAGGTCCTTCCACAACATTTCCATTGGATTAAGGTCAGGACTTTGACTTGGCCATTCCAAAACATTCACTTTATTCTTCTTTAACCATTCTTTGGTAGAACGACTTGTGTGCTTAGGGTCGTTGTCTTGCTGCATGACCCACCTTCTCTTGAGATTCAGTTCATGGACAGATGTGCTGACATTTTCCTTTAGAATTCACTGGTATAATTCAGAATTCATTGTTCCATCAATGATGGCAAGCCGTCCTGGCCCAGATACAGCAAAACAGGCCCAAACCATGGTACTACCACCACCATGTTTCACAGATAGGATAAGGTTCTTATGCTGGAATGCAGTGTTTTCCTTTCTCCAAACATAACGCTTCTCATTTAAACCAAAAATGTTTTATTTTGGTCTCATCCATCCACAAAACATTTTTCCAATAGCCTTCTGGCTTGTCCACGTGATCTTTAGCAAACTGCAGACAAGCAGCAATGTTCTTTTTGGAGAGCAGTGGCTTTCTCCTTGCAACCCTGCCATGCACACCATTGTTGTTCAGTGTTCTCCTGATGGTGGACTCATGAACATTAACATTAGCCAATGTGAGAGAGGCCTTCAGTTGCTTAGAAGTTACCCTGGGGTCCTTTGTGACCTCGCCGACTATTACACGCCTTGCTCTTGGAGTGATCTTTGTTGGTCGACCACTCCTGGTGAGGGTAACAATGGTCTTGCATTTCCTCCATTTGTACACAATCTGTCTGTCTGTGGATTGGTGGAGTCCAAACTCTTTAGAGATGGTTTTGTAACCTTTTCCAGCCTGATGAGCATCAACGACGCTTTTTCTGAGGTCCTCAGAAATCTCCTTTGTTTGTGCCATGATACACTTCCACAAACATGTGTTGTGAAGATCAGACTTTGATAGATCCCTGTTCTTTAAATAAAACAGGGTGCCCACTCACACCTGATTGTCATCCCATTGATTGAAAACACCTGACTCTAATTTCACCTTCAAATTAACTGCTAATCCTAGAGGTTCACATACTTTTGCCACTCACAGATATGTAATATTGGATCATTTTCCTGAATAAATAAATGACCAAGTATAATATTTTTGTCTCATTTGTTTAACTGGGTTCTCTTTATCTACTTTTAGGACTTGTGTGAAAATCTGATGATGTTTTAGGTCATATTTATGCAGAAATATAGAAAATTTTAAAGGGTTCACAAACTTTCAAGCACCACTGTATGAACAAATTTTACTCTGTTTGCGGGACTACCTCCCTCTCGGAGCTTGGCAGGTCTGATTAATTTTTCCCTTTCATTGTTTAAACATACCAAATCCTTCTTTCTGTTCTACAGGTTTCTCAGATGCCCATTCAAATACAGATCATGCAGGAGGGTGTGTCTGTGAAACGCAGGCCGTTTGCGTCCAAATACCTTATAAGCCCCATGATTGTCAAGCATGTGTGTGCGCGTCCTGTTTTCATGGTATATGAGGACAATAATAGCTTTTACATTCCACACCCTCTGTATAGTAACTCTTGGCTTAAGGACTGGTGCTTATAAGGCTACATGACGCTTCAAGAAGCTCCGCAGGCGTTTATATTAAGACTTGTTCCAGCACAGTCAGCCGATCAAGACTTCATTGGTTTTTAACAGATGTTTGATATTTATGTTTGAGAAGTGCACCGTGCTGGAAAGCGTTAGAACACCCTAACGCCATGTGCCTCTGGTGTTGCGACGACTTCTGTTGGAATAAGGCTTTAGGTTTATGTTGGTTGTTACGAATGACTTATAAAAGCTGTCATGTAGCCTGAGGAACAATCAAAGATGTTTTTATTAATAAATTATCATGGGATCATTGAATATAAATGTACATTCTGATTTGTCAGAGGGTGTTGATTCATTTTCTATAACAGCTCTATGTTACCACGCTCGTTCTAATAATATTGTTTCTAGGGTTGCAAAGGGCTGGAAAGTTTCCGGGAAACTTTTGAAGGGCCGGGAATATTGGGAATTTTCAATTTTGGCATTTAAGTAAGTTTTAAACATTTCATCACCCAGAAAAACAAATTAAAACCCATGTTAAGCCTTTCTTTCAGTTATGTACCGTTTTGTGCTCATTAAGAATAGGACATATTGCTAAAGGCCAATTAATAAAAGGCTTTTAGTTTTTCAGTATTAGTATTATATTCAGATTTTTCAGTGAAAAATTATTCTCAATCATCTAGTCCGAGGGACACTTAAAGGGGAACAGAGGGCAATATATAGAGTAAATATAACAATAAAACACACATTAACAAACCTTATTCAAGACTTACAAAAGTTTTTTGTTCTAAGGTTGGAAAGTTTTGAAAGTAGCTCGAGCAAACTATTTCCGCAGTTTGAACAGCCCGCCATTATATTAATTTTATCCAATCAGAATGCACGTTCATTTTCTCTGCGTAACGCTCATGACGTATGTATGCGCCCAGTTGTGTTGGCTCATTGAGGTTGGGAATAGCACGTGTGAAATACCTGTTTCTGCCTCTTGCGACGATTTCGCAAGTCCACGGGTGGCGCCTATCTCATTGCAGCAAATAAATTCTGCTGTACTCGTGAGCAACTCCACGTTACATTTTCTGCACGAGCACCACGCCGTGTCACCTGCACGCAGACGCTCTGCCCCACGCTCAGCATCAGTATCGGTCTCATCCTCGCCGTCATCCGAGCTTTCTTCTCTTATTTCATCACCGGAGTCGAGAGTACCTCTCCTAGGTTCAAACTGGCACCCTTCTAAGCCATAGCCTGCTTGCAGTGTGTCTTGCGGGATCTCTTCGTACGATTCGACAGAGCTGTCGCTTTCACTTGATGCGCCCGACGCCATGATTACACGCTTCTCTCCTAGTGCAGTGGGTAGGGCTGACGTCACGGTCTTTTAAAAATGGCGACTCTTGTGCCGTTTAGCGTACCGATTATTATATTTACAATTACCAAGATATTTCATTGTTTTCTAGTATATAAATTTGATAGAATACTTAAGAATACGTTACTTTGTCACATCAGCAACTGTATATATTATATTTGGTACCCCTTTAATAGAAATCCAGTCAAAATTGTCAAAGGTCAAATGCGCATTCCCAAGTTCCCGACCACAAAAGTGGAGAAGGTCTTGTATCCCTGGGTCGACTACACATTTTGAATACATGTGTGTGTGTGTTGGGGATCTCTCGAATCTGCATTTGAATAGATTTCTATTAAGTGTCCCTCGGACAAGACGTCTAGTCATTTTGAACTGAATCAAATCGATTATTTTTCTAGAGTGTACCCTTTGGTAAGAATTAACTGGAAATCTAACTCATTGCATAACAAGTAGTGATTTCTAAAAATCTTGCAAAAACTCAATTTTGACCATTTTTATTACAAAATTTTACAAAACTTGAAGACTTGTCTACAGATTTAAATCACAAAGGTATCACGTCATAAAATAAGGATTATTTAAAAAATGTAAAATTTCTAATTACTAGTAGTCTTGAAATAAGTTTTGCTGCTTGTAAAATATATTAGTGCCGCTTTTTTCTTTGAATCTGGAGCAAGGCTGTTTAATGTCATTGCTTTAATAGCATTGTAGACCCGAATCGTTACTTCTAATCCGATAATTTGCAACCAAATTACTTGACAGGATACGGTTTACAAACCAGGTGCAAAACGAAAAAGGAATTCGAGTTGTTGAAGTAGACTTAGTAAACAAAAAAAGTTACAGGAAGCAGTCTTCAAAATGAGAAGTAGAGTTAAAGTTGCTTTTGAAGAGAAGTTCTCACAAAGTCGAAGGTTATTGTTTAATTCATTCAACACGTACCAGGGAAAACCCGTATTGATTTTGTAAAACATTCGGTGGTTATTAATTTTCTCAGTTGTTTAATTAGTTACATGCTTGTTTTTGCTTGTATGTTCTTCCGAACAGAACCCCAGAGAAATATCCTAATCTGAATAAAAGGACCTGATTTTTTTGCATCAATTTTTCAGTAAAGTTGGTTTTCCCGTTAATTCCCATGGACATTTTCCACTCTGAAAATTCCCGGGAATTTTGCAACCCTAATCGTTTCTATCGTAACAGCTTACACAGGGACAACAAAAACACGCCTCGGTTAACGTGGTGAAGTTTTCTGTCAGGAGATGTTTCTTTAACATTTATGGAAGGAGTCTCCAGCGTCAGCGCTTTGTAACGACATTTTCATTCACGCCGTGAGTGTTTTCAGGGAACATGTAACCTTTATTATTCTATCGACATTCACTGGATGTGAGAAATCGCATGCTCTGATTGGCTACTCTAACTACTTGGGTATCAGCTCATATCCTTGACTTGCGAGTGACGTCAAAGCAAAATAGAAACCCGGATGTCGGCCATGTTGTTGGTGATACGAATGCTGGGTCAAGCGACGCTCCAAACAAAACACAGTCATGCGTGTGCGACTCTGTTTTGTTTTTCCACTGCTTTAAGCGTCGTTTTAGCTACGCCATATCTTTGTGCCGTATATGGTTGTGGTCACAACAGTACTCGTGACCATGGCACGCTCCGATTTTTTAGAATTCCGTCCGTGATTCGGAAAGAGGGCGAGGAAACTGAGGCTTAGTATGGAGACGAGACGATCAGGACACTTCGTCCAATCACCATTTTGTCCAAAGCCTTTTTCATACGCACTATCAATTATTTTATATTTCAGGTATTCCGGTGTTCACGAACGAAGCCGCCGTGACAGCGCTGTTCCGCGCCTGAAGATTTAATACGATCCAGCCGGAAACGTACACATGCACGGGCCGACCTGGTTACCCCCTTTAGTGTCGAAGCGCACATACTATGGCACTCATTTCCTTTACAAAAATGTGTTTTCCTTCGGTCAAATTCCATTGAGAATTTCTCCTTTTTTTCAAACAAATACCTGAAATATAAAATAATCGATAGCGCGTATGAAAAAGGCTTTGGACGAAATGACCTGTATTCGTACTCGATGGTCGGTAGAAGTGTCTTCAGAGAAGTCTGACTTTTTTAAGGTCAAAACCCACACACATCGATCTCCTCTTTGTATCGAATCTTCGCTCGAGCATTCAAATCGCGGTAATACTGAAAATTCAGCTTTGTTTACAGACACGCTTTCAGTACCTGCAATTGTAGTCGCTTTGTACTGTATATCCACAATCATGCTGGACGCTCATGACGTACTGTAGCACATTTTGATTACATGGCTGCAAGTCATCTATAGAGATCTTGCAGTCACGTGACCGGAAAGTACACAACCGCCATCTTGTCGGTCAAAAACACCGCTGAATACTGCTGCACTCGTGTACAGAATGGATCAATTTCAACCGACGGACTACACGGCTCATTTTTCTAATGAACAGATAACTAGATATGTGTCTAAAATAAACGATCTACAGATTAGTGACCCTTATGGCTTTCCGGACGGAGTTTTCACGACCGGATTTTGAACTGCCAGCGGAATACCCGGACGTGTATAATTACCTCATTAACTTTCCCTCGCTGTTCAGTGGTGAAGCACTGCGTGCTTATAAATCTCTGGACAGTTATCTTTACAGAAATTCAGGATTTGTCAGCGACTCAGATGTGGCATCTTGTAAACAAGAATCCTCATTGGACGGGTAAGTCACTTAAGTATTGAGTATAGCACTGACCAGCCGATTATAGAATAGAATAAGGTAATTCCAGCTGTAATTCCAAATCGTCCGTGTTGTTTACCATGGATCTGGCGTTGGAGAGGTAGAGGCTTAGCAGTGGAGGTTTGAGTGGCTGTTTTCTGAGCTTAGTCAACAGGCCGGCTCTGCCTGCAGCCTCGCTTTTGCTTCCGCTCCCGGTGCCGCCTCCTTCGCTTCCGATAACAATCCACGGAGACCCCGCTGGTCTCGCTATTTCGTCCGGAATGTTGTGCATGCGATGGAAATCGCTACAAACCGTCATTTTCTGCTGGAAACCAATGTCCAGTAAGTCCATACGGTTGTAGTGGATATTGAAGTCCGGTACAGACGAACAACACGCAAAAATACACACAAAAAACGTGCACAGGTAGGGAGAGCTTGTAGCCGCAGCCGTTGTAGTAGAATTGTATATAGTAGGGTTTTCCAGAAGAAAAGGTAGAAGTAAAAGCAGAAGTAGAAGGCGGAATATGGCGTTTGACCGACAAGATGGCGTCTGTCACAATCTGGATCGGCTGTGACGTCACATGCAAGTGCTCCATACCGCGAGTAGAGAAAAACAAAATGGCGGAGCTTGTTGCTGAACAAACTGAAGACGAAATAAAAACTCGACTTGAAAACATGGTAAGAAAATTATTACTACAGCATTTTTCCTAAATTGCTCGTCATTTTGCCGGTTTGTTTGCATTCTAAGCAGAAACGATTTTGTCGGACGGTCTGGATAAAGTGCTTTTTTTTTTTAAATCGAATTTGCAAAAAATCAAAATAAAGTTATTTCACTCAATCTCGTCGTACATGGCTTATAGCCGACTATCAGCTCATATACGACTCGATTTTGTGGACCTTCTCCAACATTAAAGTAAAAACAGATAAAAAATAAACCATGGTTATTTCAACCGTCATCGACAAACCGCTGTGGTACAAGAGGAAAAAAAAAACGATCAAGATTGTGTTTCACTCTTACAAATAATACACTTTTTTTTTTTTGTAAAATCTGAATTTATTTATGATTTACAAAATCCTAACATGTAACAACCAATAAAATGAAATCAAATAAACTCTTCCTGAACCTAAAATGATAAACGTATGAGTGTGTATACATGTCAGTTTACATTTCTGAAGCAGAAATCAAAGGTGAAAGGATATCGACACTGTAGTGTTACGTATTGGTTGAATTTACAAAGTGTGTGTATTGTTGAAGAAGAAGAAAAATGACGAAAGAAAAAATAATAATAATAATTTACACATACACCAGCAAGTCCAGAGTGTCAATGCAGATCTACAACCACATGGTCAACTTTAACTCCAATACTGTGATCGAGGGAAATGGAGCTAAATTCAGGAATGATGTTACATCATCATCATCATCAGGGCTGGTCTGAAAATCATAAACGAAAGGAACAAAAAAAAGATGAAAATCCTTTTTGTTAATCAAATTTCCAACTTGCGTGGATCAAAGAAACACCTGCGAAAGCAGGGCTTCTGTGCTCGTCTCGCTTCCTTTCACGTCTTTAACCTCAGCTCAACTATCACACGTCCTTTCGGTTCACCTCACTTCACTTCACTTCACTTCAAATCAAATCCTTTGAGAAGAATAAAAAACTAAAAGTGGGAAAAATAGAAAACTATTATAATAGAAAAATATAAAACTGAAACTTTCGCTCTCTCTTGAATTAGAATATAAACACAAACCTCCTCTTCTCCGTCCGGAAGCCAGAGGAAGACCGACGTTCGACGAGATTCATCATCAACTCTACTCTTAAATGTTCAAATGTTTACAGACACTCTCCGACTGCTGTTTCCTGGCAGACAGGAAACCGGTCCGAATCAGAAATGCTCAGAAAACGGGAAAAAATAAATCAAGTGTGGAAGCTTGCTGATAAAACGCCACCATAAAACGTCCCAATGTTAGAATTAATCAGTGATTTTTAAAAAATAATAATAAAATATGAAGCGAGCACGTTGCTTTTTTTCCCTTCCCCTCTCAGAATTGACATTTCACAAACCAAAAAATACGCCATTGCAGATCCATTATTAATAGAATTAAAACATTTGTACAGTGCTTTATTATATATCTGATACGCTGGAGGGAAAAAAAAAAATCACGCAGTATTGTGTCCTGACGCTAAAATTATACTTACTGCTCCAGTTATGCCATACAAATCAAAATTAATTTGGGGGAAAAAAAAAACAACAAAACAAAAAGACAAAGAAAAAGCGAAGCTCCGGCTGAATCTCTCTCTCTCTCTCTCTCTCCAGTGCTGGGTCAGGGATTCGTGTCGAGTCCTGCTAAAAATCTCTTCGCTACTGTTTCGTGTTCAGTTCGTTCTCCAGCTCCGTGAGCTTGCGCGAAGCCTTGACTTTGTTGGAAACCTCTTTTCCCTGTGAGAAAAGTCTCTGACGCTCCTTAAATGTGAGATTCTCCGGTGCTCCGGCTATCGAGTTCTCCTGGTCTGGTCCACTGAAATGAAAACAAACATCCACAATTTCAGGCTGAAAATGTGTAGCTGGAGACTAATAAACAGATATAGTTTTACTGGTCTTAATATATTAACCAGTAACTCTGAGATTAAAAAAAAAGTCCCAACTGTGAAATTTTAACGCACTATCTTGCGATTGCAAGAAAAGAATGTGGAGCTGTGTAAAAATAATTATTACATAATAAAGGTCACAATTGTGTGAAAATAACTCCCAATTGTGACATATAAAGGACAGTCACTTAACTTGAGAAAATAAGCTCCATGAAACCTTGCAATTAGATAAACGAGAAGGTCGCAAATGTGCGACATTAACTCAAAGAAATAACAAAGAAAATAACTTGCAATACCAAAAAAAAAAAAAAAAAAGGCACAATTGACATATAATATTCACTGGCAGTTTCAAGATTAGAAGAGTTACATGAAAATTATATAATGAACTCGCAATTGTGTGAAGAAAGGCGCAGCTGCGTGAAAATAACTCGCAATTACGAGATGTCAGAGATTAGTCAAAGGAGCAAGAAAAAGGTTTGCATCAAAGTGACTCAGAATTATACGAGAAAAGACGCAGTTGCATTAAAATAACTTGATTACGAGATGCAAGACGACGCAGTTGCGTTAAAGATGAGTCACATTAAAGTAAATCAAATTACGAGATAGAAGTCACAGTTGCATTAAAGTAACTCACAATTATGAGATAAGACGACGCAGTCGCATTAAAGAAAAAGTCGCATTTGCATTAAAGTAACTCAAATTACGAGATAAAAATTCACAGTTGCATTGACGTAACAACTGAGATAAAACAAGACGCAGTTGCATTGAAGTAACTCAAATTATGAGATAAAAATTCACAGTTGCATTAAAGTAACTCAGTTATGAAATAAAACAAGACGCAGTCGCATTAAAGTAACAATGAGATAAGAGACGCAGTTGCACTGGAGTAACTCAATTTACGAGATAAAACAAGACGCAGTTGCATTAAAGTAAAAGTTGTTGCATTTGCATTGAAATAACTTAAATTACGAGATAAAAAGTCACAGTTGCATTCAAGTAACTCTGTTACGAGATAAAACAAGACGCGGGTGCATTGAAGTGGCTCAAATTACGTGATAAAAATTTGCAGTTGCATTGAAGTAACTCAATCACGAGATCAAACAAGACGCAGTTGCATTAAAGTAACTCAATTGCGAGATAAAAATTTGCAGTTGCATTAAAGTCAGTCAATTAGAAGATAAAACAAGACGCAGTTGCATTAAAGTAACTCAATTAGAAGATAAAACAAGACGCAGTTGCATTAAAGTTGTTGCATTTGCATTGAAGTAACTCAAATTACGAGATAAAACAAAATGTGGGTGCATTAAAGTAACTCAATTACAAGATAAAACAAGACGCAGTTGCATTAATGTACCTCGATTACGAGATAAAACAAGATGCAGTTGCATTACTGTACCTCAATTACAAGATAAAACAAGACGTAGTTGCATTGACGTAACGCAATTACGAGATAAAATAAGATGCAGTTGCATTAAAGTAACTCAAATTACGAGACAAAAAAATGCAGTTGCATTAAAGTATCTCAGTTACGAGATAAAACAAGACGCAGATGCATTGAAGTAACTCAATTACGAGATAAAACAAGACGCAGTTGCATTGAAGTAACTCAAATTATGAGAGAAAAATTCGCAGTTGCATTGAAGTAGCTCAATTACAAGATAAATCAAGATGCAGCTGCATTAAAGTAAAATAAGTCACATTCGCATTAAAGTAACTCAAATTATGAGATAATTCACAGTTGCATTAAAGTAACTCAGTTATGAAATAAAACAAGACGCAGTTGCATTAAAGTAACAATGAGATAAGAGACGCAGTTGCACTGAAGTAACTCAATTTACGAGATAAAACAAGACGCAGTTGCATTAAAGTTGTTGCATTTGCATTGAAATAACTTAAATTACGAGATAAAAAGTCACAGTTGCATTCAAGTAACTCCGTTACGAGATAAAACAAGATGCGGGTGCATTGAAGTGGCTCAAATTACGTGATAAAAATTTGCAGTTGCATTGAAGTAACTCAATCACGAGATCAAACAAGACGCAGTTGCATTAAAGTAACTCAATTGCGAGATAAAAATTTGCAGTTGCATTAAAGTAAGTCAACTGCAAGATAAAACGACGCAGTTGCATTAAAGTAACTCAATTACGAGATAAAACAAGACGCAGTTGCATTAATGTACCTCAATTACGAAATAAAACAAGACGTAGTTGCATTAAAGTAAAAGTTGTTGCATTTGCATTGAAGTAACTCAAATTACGAGATAAAACAAGATGTGGGTGCATTAAAGTAACTCAATTACAAGATAAAACAAGACGCAGTTGCATTAATGTACCTCGATTACGAGATAAAACAAGATGCAGTTGCATTAAAGTAACTCAAATTACAAGACAAAAAAATGCAGTTGCATTAAAGTCACGCCAATTACAAGATAAAACGACGCAGTTGCATTAAAGTATCTCAAATTACGAGATAAAACAAGATGCAGTTGCATTAATGTACCTCAATTACAAGATAAAACAAGACGCAGTTGCATTGAAGTAACTCAAATTATGAGAGAAAAATTCGCAGTTGCATTGAAGTAGCTCAATTACAAGATAAATCAAGATGCAGCTGCATTAAAGTAAAATAAGTCACATTCGCATTAAAGTAACTCAAATTATGAGAAAAATTCACAGTTGCATTAAAGTAACTCAGTTATGAAATAAAACAAGACGCAGTTGCATTAAAGTAACAATGAGATAAGAGACGCAGTTGCACTGAAGTAACTCAATTTACGAGATAAAACAAGACGCAGTTGCATTAAAGTAAAAGTTGTTGCATTTGCATTGAAATAACTTAAATTACGAGATAAAAAGTCACAGTTGCATTCAAGTAACTCCGTTACGAGATAAAACAAGATGCGGGTGCATTGAAGTGGCTCAAATTACGTGATAAAAATTTGCAGTTGCATTGAAGTAACTCAATCACGAGATCAAACAAGACGCAGTTGCATTAAAGTAACTCAATTACGAGATAAAAATTTGCAGTTGCATTAAAGTCAGTCAACTGCAAGATAAAAATTGGCAGTTGCATTAAAGTAAGTCAATTAGAAGATAAAACAAGACGCAGTTGCATTAAAGTAACTCAATTAGAAGATAAAACAAGACGCAGTTGCATTAATGTACCTCAATTACGAAATAAAACAAGACGTAGTTGCATTAAAGTAACTCAATTACAAGATAAAACAAGACGCAGGTGCATTAATGTACCTCGATTACGAGATAAAACAAGATGCAGTTGCATTACTGTACCTCAATTACAAGATAAAACAAGACATAGTTGCACTGACGTAACGCAATTACGAGATAAAATAAGATGCAGTTGCATTAAAGTCACTCCAATTACAAGATAAAACGACGAAGTTGTATTAAAGTATCTCAGTTACGAGATAAAACAAGACGCAGATGCATTGAAGTAACTCAATTACGAGATAAAACAAGACGCAGTTGCATTGAAGTAACTCAAATTATGAGAGAAAAATTCGCAGCTGCATTAAAGTAAAATAAGTCACATTCGCATTAAAGTAACTCAAATTATGAGATAAAAATTCGCAGTTGCATTAAAGTAACTCAGTTATGAAATAAAACAAGACGCAGTTGCATTAAAGTAACAATGAGATAAGAGACGCAGTTGCACTGGAGTAACTCAATTTACGAGATAAAACAAGACGCAGTTGCATTAAAGTAAAAGTTGTTGCATTTGCATTGAAATAACTTAAATTACGAGATAAAAAGTCACAGTTGCATTCAAGTAACTCCGTTACGAGATAAAACAAGATGCGGGTGCATTGAAGTGGCTCAAATTACGTGATAAAAATTTGCAGTTGCATTGAAGTAACTCAATCACGAGATCAAACAAGACGCAGTTGCATTAAAGTAACTCAATTACGAGATAAAAATTTGCAGTTGCATTAAAGTAAGTCAATTGCAAGATAAAAATTGGCAGTTGCATTAAAGTAACTCAATTACGAGATAAAACAAGACGCAGTTGCATTAAAGTAACTCAATTACGAGATAAAAATTTGCAGTTGCATTAAAGTAAGTCAATTGCAAGATAAAAATTGGCAGTTGCATTAAAGTAAGTCAACTGCAAGATAAAACGACGCAGTTGCATTAAAGTAACTCAATTACGAGATAAAACAAGACGCAGTTGCATTAATGTACCTCAGTTACGAAATAAAACAAGACGTAGTTGCATTAAAGTAAAAGTTGTTGCATTTGCGTTGAAGTAACTCAAATTACGAGATAAAACAAGATGTGGGTGCATTAAAGTAACTCAATTACAAGATAAAACAAGACGCAGTTGCATTAATGTACCTCGATTACGAGATAAAACAAGATGCAGTTGCATTAAAGTAACTCAAATTACGAGACAAAAAAAATGCAGTTGCATTAAAGGTCACTCCAATTACAAGATAAAACGACGCAGTTGCATTAAAGTATCTCAGTTACGAGATAAAACAAGATGCAGTTGCATTAATGTACCTCAATTACAAGATAAAACAAGACGTAGTTGCATTGACGTAACGCAATTACGAGATAAAATAAGATGCAGTTGCATTAAAGTAACTCAAATTACGAGACAAAAAAGAATGCAGTTGCATTAAAGGTCACTCCAATTATGAAATAAGACGAGGCAGTTGCATTAAAGTCACTCAATTATGAGATAAAACAAGATGCAGTTGCATTAAAGTAACTCAAAGTACGAGGTAAAAGGAGACGCAGTTGCGTTAAAGTAACTTGCAGTTAAGGGATTAGAAAGAGTTGTAAATGTGCGATATTAAGTTACAGTTGCCTGAAAGCTTGCAATTACAAGATAAATAATTCTCAATTGCATGACTAACTCGCATTAAAATAACTTGCAATTAAGAGACTTAAAAAGTCACAAATGTGTCCTATTAATATTTTAGATGTGTGTACACATTGTATAAAAATTTACTAAATTAAAAAAAAAAAAAAACCCTTCATTTGATATTAATTCAGTATTTCAAGATGGATATTTTCACGATAAAGTGACAAACCCAGTGATTTGCGAAAGACTTGCAGAGCCGCTGTTCCGAGGGTTTTTCCTTCAAGTGCTCGTAACGAAGGTGTTCGCGAGAGCTACTCACCCTTTCGTCCATTTCTCTCGTGGGTCCTTGTAAACTTCTCCTGATCCTACAACTCCCGTCGTGTTTCCAGTGTACGAATTAAACCCTGTTTTCATTTTGGTAAATTATAAAAAAAAACAAAAAAAAAAAACAGACAGTGAATGACAGAATATACATATCACACCGCATCATGCGAATGACATACGCTTTTAGGGTTTTAACGTCTTCCAGAAGCTTCTGGGTTCAAATTCACGCCGTAATGATGTAAATCTGCATCACACGGAGCACATACTGTATAATTACAGTAAAATTAACATTCATATCAGGCTTTTACATGTAACCCAGGAGCTTTTGGGAGCAGTTCATCAAGCTGCCTTTACCACAGACTGGAAGCTGAGCAGCTGGAATACGCTGGCGGGGTTAGTACCAGAACGTTCTGAAGCGGGTCTGTGGGTCGCCAGTCTTCAGTGGAGGTCAACTGAGACAGTTTGAACATCCTGACATGAGCTCTGAACATGACGCTGACCTTAAAATGCACTCGAAACAGGGCTGCACCAAACCAATCGAGTTTTTAAAAATCTCGAATACGATACGGTTAAAGGTTTTTGATGGTTATCAGCCATCTGATTGGTTGAAGGACGCTCCAGTTGGCATGATGTACCTGATACGAGGACGTCTGTAAACCAAGGAAACACTGGTTCAAATATTTCTCTTTAATATCAGCCGTTTCTTGTGCAACAAAAAATAATTCCGTTAAGTATTTCCGTTGCTATTCAACAAAATAATGTTGTTGGGGGGGGGGACAAACAAACAAAAAAAACAATTGTTGAATCAGTAAATTAGCTGCTAGTCTGAAAGTTTCATTCGCCACCCGTTTAGAGGTGTAACAGCTAATATTGTTACTCTAACTGTTATGAATTATTAGTATAAATATGCAGGTGATTATAGAAAATCGTGCGTGCTGATTGGTCGAGAAATTCGGATTACTTCTTGATAATCACCTCACGTGACTCGGCAAAATGGCGGCTGATCGCTTTACAAATGATGAAAGAAAATGCTGTTCCTAAAAGCACTAAAGATGCTACGAAGTTTGGTCTAAAACTATTCAAACATAACGTGGAATTATGGTTATCGATTTCAAAAGAGGATTTGATGCGACTCGGCGTAAACAAGTGACGCAAGTCTGCGCCGCACCGTTATAACAAATTGTAAATAAAAACAGAATGCAATGATGTGGAAGTTTCAAAATTCCATATTTTATTCAGAATAGAGCATAGATGACATATCAAATGTTTAAACTGAGAAAATGTATCATTTAAAGAGAAAAATTAGGTGATTTTAAATTTCATGACAACAACACATCTCAAAAAAGTTGGGACAAGGCCATGTTTCCCACTGTGAGACATCCCCTTTTCTCTTTACAACAGTCTGTAAACGTCTGGGGACTGAGGAGACAAGTTGCTCAAGTTTAGGGATAGGAATGTTAACCCATTCTTGTCTAATGTAGGATTCTAGTTGCTCAACTGTCTTAGGGCTTTTTTGTCGTATCTTCCGTTTTATGATGCGCCAAATGTTTTCTATGGGTGAAAGATCTGGACTGCAGGCTGGCCAGTTCAGTACCCGGACCCTTCTTCTACGCAGCCATGATGCTGTAATTGATGCAATATGTGGTTTGGCATCGTCATGTTGGAAAATGCAAGGTCTTCCCTGAAAGAGACGTCGTCTGGATGGGAGCATATGTTGCTCTAGAACCTGGATATACCTTTCAGCATTGATGGTGTCTTTCCAGATGTGTAAGCTGCCCATGCCACACGCACTAATGCAACCCCATACCATCAGAGATGCAGGCTTCTGAACTGAGCGCCGATAACAACTTGAGTCGTCCTTCTCCTCTTTAGTCCGAATGACACGGCGTCCCTGATTTCCATAAAGAACTTCAAATTTTGATTCGTCTGACCACAGAACAGTTTTCCACTTTGCCACAGTCCATTTTAAATGAGCCTTGGCCCAGAGAAGACGTCTGCGCTTCTGGATCATGTTTAGATACGGCTTCTTCTTTGAACTATAGAGTTTTAGCTGGCAGCGGCGGATGGCACGGTGAATTGTGTTCACAGATAATGTTCTCTGGAAATATTCCTGAGCCCATTTTGTGATTTCCAATACAGAAGCATGCCTGTATGTGATGCAGTGCCGTCTAAGGGCCCGAAGATCACGGGCACCCAGTATGGTTTTCCGGCCTTGACCCTTACACACAGAGATTCTTCCAGATTCTCTGAATCTTTTGATGATATTATGCACTGTAGATGATGATATGTTCAAACTCTTTGCAATTTTACACTGTCGAACTCCTTTCTGATATTGCTCCACTATTTGTCGGCGCAGAATTAGGGGGATTGGTGATCCTCTTCCCATCTTTACTTCTGAGAGCCACTGCCACTCCAAGATGCTCTTTTTATACCCAGTCATGTTAATGACCTATTGCCAATTGACCTAATGAGTTGCAATTTGGTCCTCCAGCTGTTCCTTTTTTGTACCTTTAACTTTTCCAGCCTCTTATTGCCCCTGTCCCAACTTTTTTGAGATGTGTTGCTGTCATGAAATTTCAAATGAGCCAATATTTGGCATGAAATTTAAAAATGTCTCACTTTCGACACCTGATATGTTGTCTATGTCCTACTGTGAATACAATATCAGTTTTTGAGATTTGTAAATTATTGCGTTCCGTTTTTATTTACAATTTGTACTTTGTCCCAACTTTTTTGGAATCGGGGTTGTGTGTGTGTGTGTGTGTGTGTATATATATATATATATATATATATATATATATATATATATATATATATATATATATATAAAATCACCAGTATAGTTTTATACTAAAACCATTATCCCCCTCAGGCTCAGTGAATATTAACTGAACTTTAACGAATACAAAAAATGGATATATTGTGAACGCAAACACACAACATACCTGCAATTTATATTGTTCTCACTCAGTCAGCACTGTTATCCAGAGCCGATCCTGGGAACACTGGGAGTGAGGCGGGAATACACACAGGATGGAATTCCAGTCCAGCTCAGGTGGTGCTGGTGTTGTTATTAAAAGAGAAGATTAAACTGGAACTGAGAGCATGGAGTAAATGTTCTCAACCTACCCAGGATGATAATGTGTAATATTACATCGACACGAGTGTTTTACTGGGAAACACAGCACTCGTATTTTTCATACGAGCTCCATCCGGGACATGGAGAACCAAAACCAGGACATAAATCTTTATATGTAACTCGTGAGGAAATCGCCGAGCGAGTTGTTTTGATAAATTTGGGTACTTTTTGTTTGTCAGTGTGTCGATATAATAAAAAGAAAATCACATGTTGGCTTGAAGTTATGAAGTTTATCTTCTCGTGTTGAAAAACTCGGATTTTTCAGACGAAATACATCACAGATCTGCGTGACATATTTAAATAATATTGGCTGGTGTTGAGTGGTCTATCAGATATATTCCATTCAGCTAGCATGATACTGAACGAGTCGAAGACGAGTAGCTGAATGGAATATATCTGATAGACCATGAAAAAAGCCAGCCAATATTATAATAATAATAATAATACATACATACATACGCATTCCTTTCGGGTGTTCAACACGTCTTTCTCTTTCAAAATTATCTCAAAACCTTCCATTTTTTTTAACGAAGCAAACCTGGCGGACATGCTTGTTTACAAATCATCACAGTCGCTCGCTAGCGCGGAAGTGACACATCATGTTGTCTTGACAACCATGCAATATCGTAAACCATATTCAACGCTCGTTCTCCATTGGGTAGAGTGACGTAATACATGATGTGCTAACAATATTGCGTGCTGTCAAACCAAACGAACCCTGCTAGAAGGGAATAGAACATGTTTTTACTCCATCAAAAAACAAAAGTGGCCTGTATGTGTAATAATTCCCAATATTTCACTCTGACGACGTCACTCCCAGTGTTTTCCCGCTGGCTGGAGGTGCGTTGTCAAAATAGCAAACCGATTCAAAGTTAAAATTCTTTTCATTAACTTGCATATTTTTTTCCCCTGGATGTGTCCATATAATATAAAGAACATTACACGGTGGTGCGAAGATATGAAGTTTCTCATGTTGAAAATATTTTCAGTCGTTTGCTTCGTTCACTCGTTTAAAAAAAAAAAAAAAAGATATTCGTTACCATTTCCCATGGTTCTATTTTTAAAACAACTACTACTTACTGTAAGATGGTGGACAATCAGAACAGCAGTTGAACAGTTTGTTGAAATGTCTCTCAAAGTGCAAAGACTGGACTGTAAAGTTATTTTCCCACAGAGGTTTCATTCTTTGTAAAGTAAAATAGTGCAGTGTTCAGAGAACAGGATCATTAGATCAGCTGTAACGCTGAAGGGGCGGTTCATTAAACATCCAAACTAGCCGCTAGTTTACAGACTCAACAGCATATTATTATTGCTAATTTAAAAAATATATATATTGCTACTTTATAAAAGTAACTCACAGCGGAACTACTTTTTGTAGCGGATGAAATGGTCAGCACGTGGAAACGCTGATATTTGAAACAATCCTCAATAAATTGTTTCCTTGAGCTCGGGTCATTTTGTTATTCGCGACAACAAACTCCTTGTTGTTTTCTATTGCTGGGTTTCAGTCACGTGACTTTTCTTAGCCGTTTTACCAGAAGTGAAATAGCTGGTGGTCTAAACGGCTGCTGTAGTGCAAACAGCTAATCAGAGTATGCTCGTAATCTAGAAGCCACTGCTGGCTTTAGATATATTCACAAGATCGCTATGTGCAATGGAAAGAAGGATTTGATTTATCATACGATTCAGTCGAGTTCCCCGACATCTCGAACTATCTGGTGTTGCAGACGTCCTTCTACACCGCAAAACAGATGAAAGCGTGGAAGAGTACGGAGGCGTACAACTTTTTTGTACGTGGCTGGGTAAAGGACCTCGCTATCAAGTCGCTGCCCAATGAATCCTGGATTGTTTTGTATAAGCTTTTCAATTGCGTCTTTACAACGAAGCGCAAACAAACAAACCAACAGTTGGCTTGATTCTCACTCGTCTTGGCTCTTATCTCTCCGCTAAATCATTCACAAAGATCATCAGAAACCCCTTTAAAGACCTGGATCTTAGTTAAACAAGACGGAGAAGAAGTGATCACGGCGCATTGTAACTGTACGGCTGGGGAAGAATTTTGTCGCGACCTTCGTGCATATGGACTTTGTGAGGAGGAAACAAAGAAACAGCTGGAGAATCAGCTTTAGCGCTTCGAGACTTAAAAAAGTAGCGTAAAATAACGACACATAGCAAGAAAAGTACTTGGAAAACACTAAGGACAGAGCTGAGAGGGAAATACAAACCTTTCACCAAGTGATCGCTGCAAACTCCAGCACGCTTCGACTCGGCTCCCTTCGATTTCACCGAAAAGCCGCCTTTCTCCACGCCTTTTTGTGAAATCCTGTGTTCGTTCAGCCTTTTTTATAAGTTCACAGGAAACCCTGAAAAAACTTTATCAGTTTCACGGTTTGATCGATTCGCTACAAACAACGCAAGCGTACGGCATTTTTCATTCGACCGATGAACCTTCTCCGTACAAACGCTTTGTCAACTGAGCTCTGGTAGACCACCAGCTAAAGTTTTGAATAACTCATGAGGCGGATGTGATGTCACGTGAAACCCAGCAACAGATTAAATAAATGTTTTTAAAAAACAAACAAAAAACCCCCCTTACAAATCACCCAAGTTTTGGAGTTGATTCTTCACAGTGGATAAAGTTCATGAGCAGAGGAGAAAGTGAAGCGAGGAGAGAGAAGAGATTTCCCTGGCACTGTCTTTCTCCACGCTACCAACACCGACAGTATGTTGTATGGACTGTATTTTTGAGATCGCAGGTACTGAAGAAGTTCACGCGGTCTGTTTAGCTAGCGTTAGCTCTCCAAGTGATGTTGATCACGAAATTGAGGTGTCAAAATTTGCTGTCCTATCACTGGAAAAAAAAAAAAAAAAAAAAAAAAGAGTTTATTATGTAGTAGAGCCCTGCACTCCCGTGGGAGTCCCGCGGGACCCGATGCAAAGCAGTGCAGCGCGGGACAAATTTTGAAAGCTCATTGCGGGCGGGAGGGGTAGTGCACAATGCGGGCGCGGGCGGGAGAGGTGATAAGCTGCAGTCCCGCTAACTAAAAACGTGTTTAAAATAAAATTTATAAATTATTAATTTATGTCTGTCTATCATATATAATTTGTGCTGGATATTTTATTTGGCATTAATAAAAACATTTTAAGATGCCTAAATTTGCGGATGTGGTCTAATCTCGCGTACGTTTCCGATTCCTTTCCGCTCTTCCGTGTTTGAGATCTCCGATCATGGCAGAAGAGCAGAGCTCCTCTAGTGAAGCTCACAATGGGTATCTCTGTAAAGCCTCAGCTGTGGATGCCGCCTGGCAACGCGCACCCTCGCTACGTGCGCTAGGTGAAGGATCGGTCAGTGGGGAGCTCAGCTAAGCTCGGCATGTTTAATTCCCCAAGCCAATGACAAGAACTTTCGTGAGAAATAACGCGAACGTCTGCATCATGCGGGATTTGTGGGCGGGAGCGGGACAAAATATGGCAGGCGGGAGCGGGACTGCACAATGCGGGAGCAGGCCTGAAAATTCTGTACCGTGCAGACCTCTATTATGTAGTTCATAATTTCGCATTATTATTTTGAGTTGCAGAACTGAAACTAAAGAGTCAAATCCATTGGGTTCTAATCTCTGAATCCATTACTGGAAGCTTCTGGAAATCAAACTGCTGTAATAATAATAATACCCGAGTCTTCGTGATTTAACGCAGTTAGCTGAGAAGCATCCGGTTTCCTTCTTGCGTGTGTGTGAGTAAACTTCTCCAGCATGACGCTCTATATTTATTAAAGGTGTTGAGTTTAAAATACGCTTGGTAACTCTAACCAACTCTCCTCAAGCTTCTGTTGCCAGTTTGGGGACAGACATCGTTGGCGTAATGGATGTGGACAGTTTGCGTCCTGGGTTCTATGTTTAAAGGAGATCAACTTGTCCCCAGTTCACCCCACGTGTGTGTGTTTTCATGTACAAGATCGATTCGACAGAATCTGGTTTAGTCTCGCAAACCAGACTCCCAGCTACCATTGGTGTGTCTGGTACCTTTCTTCGTAGGCAAGAACCGCCCACTTTCGCTCCAAGCGGCAATGTATATGAACATTTTTGAAAACTGATTTTTTTCCTCCCACTCCCCATCAAGTCCACCAGTTTCGAATCACTGGAAAAGCTTTTTTTTTTGGAATGAAAACATGTCCTGCTCTGAAAGTTTACCGCCACCTACTGGGCTGGCATGCTCATGCAGTAGTCCATGATAAACATCTGTCCAAGCTACATGGACTACGTGAACCAGACCCACCTAGATGGGACTCCGAGCTAATGACACAGATTTGAAGTTTGTCCCGGGTCGTTTATTAAAAAAAAAAAGGTTATGATGGCAATCCTGAAAGAGGAGCTTTCTTGTACATTTTTTCGGCTAAAATATCGCCAAGATTCACTTCTGCGTGAAATCAAGGCTCCTTGTTACAAAAAAAAAAAAAAGGTGATTAAAAATGCTCAGTTGGGACCAAAATCAGTCATCGCCTCCAGTACCTTTGAAAGAAGAAAGCATGTTGTCATGATTCAAACGACCCCTGTATAGAACTTGATAATTATTCAATTGTTCATTAATTCTTTAACGATCTGCAGAAGTAAGGATTTAACGTTTATATTTTCAATGTATTTTGATGTGGTTGCTTGGTTACAAAATGGAATTTTTTTTTTTCTTCCTCAGTGCATATTTTAGTTATGGATTTATTGAGCATTTAATGTCGCCGTGGTAACAAGGAAAAACGTGCATGTAAATTATGGTTTAAAAAAAAGACAGAACTTCAAATTTCACGGCTTTAACTGGATTGCTGGCCATAAGCCAGTTTGAATGATGTCATTTGATCACATGATTACAGCACTAAAGCAACTCACTCATCGAGGCTTGCTATCACAACCTTCGAAGAAACTATTTATTGTAGATTAAAAAAAAAAAAAAAATCCATGATGGCGCTGGTCATTGGGCCTCTTGACCCGTGGACTAAACTAGTCCGGCGTGTGAGACTAAATCAGATTCTGTTCAACCGGTTTATGGACACTTCCTGTACATGTCACAAACACCGGTCACAATTTGTCCGTTTTCATTTGGGACGGGAATTTTTTTAAAACTCCGTATCGGATTGGTGCATCCCTTGTATCTCTATTGACCACGTTACAGAAATCCAAGCCCTGAGTGACTGATAGCATTTCTCTAAGCTAATAAGTTTAAACACTGCTAGCCTTCACAGTGACCTCCACCTCTGACCGGCTCAAGGCATCATCTATCAGGCTCGCGTGTCCGTGTGTCTGTCTGTCAGGGCGAGGAACAGTGAGTGCGTCTCCATCTACAACCTCTGGATACCAATCTTATTCTGCACGGTGGTTGTGGTGATGTCACAACCGCCATCCAAATGCATGTTGAGGTTCTTGGATGATGAAATGGACTGGGAAGGGCGGGGTGACGGGAGCAGACACAAACACACTGACGCCTGTGAGCCACTAAGTCACTCCGCTGACGGTTGCTCGGATTCAACAAAAACGCTGCGGCGAAACTCGGTACGTTTTATACCACAGTGCTGTTGATTAATTTTCTCTAACAGCAGCTCTGACGGTAGTTTGAGGTTTAGATCAGCGTGCTCGTTTATATTTGGTGGTAACGGCTCATTCACACGTACGGACGCTTCCGCACAATCCAAGAAAACGGTCAGAGAAATGTAATTTATTTCACAAATAAAAATGTTTAGTCGTTTATATATGGCGAAGTCTCCAGTGTCAGAGCCCCCTTCGGACCCCCCCACTATGGCAAAGACTTCAGGATGTAGGATTTGTGCTTTATTGTTAACATGACAAGATGTGCGTTTTTAATTATTTAGACCCTTTATAGCTGCTGTAATGGAAGTAATAACAGGAAGTAACCTGTTTCATGGATGTTCCACATCGATACATGGAACAATAAATGGATAAGTTCAAATTAGGCTTGCAAATCACAGCCAACCAATTCATGATTAGCTACATAGTATTTTTGAAAAAATAAATTAAATGAAAACGTTATTAGAAAAAAAATGCAACGTTTATTTTCCTAATCATCGACTTAAATCTTGTTTTCTTAAACTTTTAACATTTGCACTCCCACCATTTGCTTCTCTTCATCTTTCAGCCGTCTGTAAAAGGAGAGCTCGGATATCTCATTAAATTGATTTGTACAATCACGCAGCAGCTCTTTCCCCTTTTTGATCAGATTTTTGCACGTTTTTCCCAACATTCGAGCTGGGTTACTTCCGCCTACAGTGAAGTCAGGTGTATTCCCGTGATTCCTGCTGTCTAAACAACGTAATTACGGCAAGGACAATCTGAGATATTACGCAGCCTGATCGTTTTCATTTCGAATCGCCGGATGATACATTGTTACATACCTTGTGTAAACCGGTTAAAAAAAAATTGTAAATGCTGTGGTATAAAAGGAATAAAACACTCGAGGACATCCTATGGGAAAATAACAACAGCTCAGAGTGGGTAACAGTCACTCAGCTTTGCAGTGTTGATTAATTTCCTATAAGATCACGCCCCGTCGTGTTGTACTCATTCGGTAAACTTGTTTTCTCCAGTTTAGAAAGTCCCTTAGCTCAGTGGTCTGGCCACCGCCAGCGGAGTAACGAATGGAGGCGATGAGCAGAGCCCGGAGCCTCAGGTGCTGAAAGTTCACCTGAGGCTCCGCTGGCTTCTGAGGTGGAAGGAGGAGTTCAATATGCAGCGCTGATGCGACAGACACACGGAGACAAGACAGAACAGGACAGGACAGGACAGCACAGACAGACAGACAGCAGGTAAGAGCAGTGCAGCGGACAGATTTAAGAGAGCAGAGCAAAGCGCAGGCAGTAACCAGCAATGGATACGTGATCAGATTAATCTCGTCAGTCTGAAAAGCGAAGGATGCTGCCACAGCGGGATTGTGTTTTTTTTTTTTTTAAATTGGATAAGCAAGGTTAGTGATTTGTCCTTTGATTAGAACAAATGGCACTCTGATTGCAACAGGTCCCACTTGATGGGGGGGAATACAAAGCTGATTGCAAGTTGCATGCAAGATCAAATACACTGGGCATCTTTGTTAATCCGGGATGCATCGTAGGTGTTTTTGTCATGCATGGCTGTTTAAAACGTTGGTTGTTTTGTAGAACTTTGAAGAATCTTTTTTTTTTTTTTGCACAGTACTGAAGGCTTTCAACTTCCCCAACCTTCTAGGTTTCATTACAGAGCAAAGAAAACACAACCCATGCAAGTTTACTCAATTGAGAACCAAACGCATCTTTAAACAGCCATGCCGCAAAGCACGTGCCTCGTATGACAGATCTTTTCCCCCTTTGCCAAGTGTGCAGAAGTAGTCTGAGGAGGGCTGCTTCTGTGCGCCCGCCACAGCCAGTGACAGAAGCCAGCGTCTCATTCCCCTGAGCCGACAGCGGATGAGCAGGAGTCTGCGGAGGCCTGAGCCTTCCCCAAAGCAAACCACATACCCACACACTCACACGCACACACACACGCACACGGGATGGCCGGCAAAACCAACAGTACTCCGGAGTGAATTTAGAGGACAGGGTTAATCGTGGGCTTTATCGATTGCTTTTACACCGCCAGGATGATTGGAGGAAGAGGAATTTGGTAGGACAAGAGGAAATTTGGACAGGTGATCAAAAAAAAAAAAAAAATCTGATTGTCTACTGAAAAACAAGGAAGGTGAGACAACACACAGCGACAAGGAAACGAGAAAGCCGAAATAAACAAAGTAGGGGATTGGAGATCTACGGAATTTATACAGAGATGAGGAAAATTTGAGATTTGAGAATTACCTCTCATTGGGGGGAAAAAAGGAACAGGAAACAAAAAGGAAGACTAAAAAACATGAACCAATAAGAACGGAGGAGGTGTGGGCGGATATGAGGCCCTCCTCTCTCCTTGGCGTCTCTACCTTTGGGTTTGTTGGGAAAGGGAGGGGCTTGCCCTGCCTTGGGCGCAGTACTGTTGGCATTGGCCTCTGCAGGCAGCTGGAATGAGCTGGACAGAAAGATGCCGTCTGAGACGGGGCGGGGCTTGCGCGCAATAGGCGGCGGCGGGGGCTTTTGGGCAGGCACAAGGTCGCCATAGGACTTCCGCGTAGCAGAGAGCTTAACCTGACCTGCTAAGCCTGCATCATCCTCCTCCTCCTCCTCCTCCTCGTCATTGTACGAGACAAACTTGGCAGTATATAAGGTGTCGGGGGAGATGACCTGGGTTTTGAGGTACGAGGTGTTTCTCTGAGGCGGGGTCGGAGGAGGGTTGGTGGTGTTAGTGGCAGGAGGGGGGGGCTGGTAGTCCCGGGGGAGAGGAGGTCTGTACAGACCAGGCTCGTCTGGCGTCAGCAGCTTGCGCTCGGCCTCCTCGTGCTGCCGGCGCCGCTCCGCCTCCAGGCGGGTGTAGTACTCCTCTTCCTGTCTCCTCTGAGGGGAATAGGGGAAGAGCCAGTTAGAGCCGCCTCAGCTAGCCTCACCAGCCTCTGCCTGCTCATCTACCTGATTTGCTCATCGACTTTGCAAAACCATACAATGATGCTTGAAAGTTTGTGAACCCTTTAGAATTTTCTATATATTTCTGCATAAATGTGACTGAAAAAAACATCAGATTTTCACACAAGTCCTAAAAGTAGACAAAGAGAACCCAGTTAAACAAATGAGACAAAAATATTATACTTGGTCATTTATTTATTGAGGAAAACGATCCAATATTACATATCTGTGAGTGGCAAAAGTATGTGAACCTCTAGGATTAGCAGTTAATTTGAAGGTGAAATTAGAGTCAGGTGTTTTCAATCAGTGGGATGACAATCAGGTGTGAGTGGGCACCCTGTTTTATTTAAAGAACAGGGATCTATCAAAGTCTGATCTTCACAACACATGTTTGTGGAAGTGTATCATGGCACGAACAAAGGAGATTTCTGAGGACCTCAGAAAAAGCGTTGTTGATGCTCATCAGGCTGGAAAAGGTTACAAAACCATCTCTAAAGAGTTTGGACTCCACCAATCCACAGTCAGACAGATTGTGTACAAATGGAGGAAATTCAAGACCATTGTTACCCTCCTCAGGAGTGGTCGACCAACAAAGATCACTCCAAGGCGTGTAATAATCGGTGAGGTCATAAAGGACCCCAGGGTAACTTGTAAGCAACTGAAGGCCTCTCTCACATTGGCTAATGTTCATGAGTCCACCATCAGGAGAACACTGAACAACAATGGTGTGCATGGCAGGGTTGCAAGGAGAAAGCCACTGCTCTCCAAAAAGAACATTGCTGCTTGTCTGCACTTTGCTAAAGATCACGTGGACAAGCCAGAAGGCTATTGGAAAAATGTTTTATGGACGGATGAGACCAAAATAGAACTTTTTGGTTTAAATGAGAAGCGTTATGTTTGGAGAAAGGAAAACACTGCATTCCAGCATAAGAATCTTATCCCATCTGTGAAACATGGTGGTGGTAGTATCATGGTTTGGGCCTGTCTCGCTGCATCTGGGCCAGGATGGCTTGCCATCATTGATGGAACAATGAATTCTGAATTATACCAGCGAATTCTAAAGCAAAATGTCAGGACATCTGTCCATCAACTGAATCTCAAGAGAAGGTGGGTCATGCAGCAAGACAACGACCCTAAGCACACAAGTCGTTCTACCAAAGAATGGCTAAAGAAGAATAAAGTTAATGTTTTGGAATGGCCAAGTCAAAGTCCTGACCTTAATCCAATGGAAATGTTGTGGAAGGACCTGAAGCGAGCAGTTCATGTGAGGAAACCCACCAACATCCCAGAGTTGAAGCTGTTCTGTACGGAGGAATGGGCTAAAATTCCTCCAAGTCGGTGTGCAGGACTGATCAACAGTTACCGCAAACGTTTAGTTGCAGTTATTGCTGCACAAGGGGGTCCCACTAGATACTGAAAGCAAAGATTCACATACTTTTGCCACTTACAGATATGTAATATTGGATCATTTTCCTCAATAAATAAATGACCAAGTATAATTTTTTTTTGTCTCATTTGTTTAACTGGGTTCTTTTTATCTACTTTTAGGACTTGTGTGAAAATCTGACGTTTTTTTCGGTCATATTTATGCAGAAATATAGAAAATTCTAAAGGGTTCACAAACTTTCAAGCACCATTGTATATGACATTTTCTTTGAGTGAGGTTTCATATTCAGGCAGGAAGCCACGTACTGCTCCCTGATGGCTTCGACCATTGGGAAATTTGATAAACATGGAGTCGTGCTGCATTCCACCGTACAAGGAAGATGGAACGAGTCGCTTCTGATCGGTATATCGCGCATGCTTATCGCAAAATGATGCTTTACATTTGAATCGTTAAATGACCTCCGAAAGCATTTAGTGCTGAAATTTTAGACGGTCTCAACGCAAAACCTTCACTTGCAAATTCTCGAATCCGGTTAAGCACCAGGTGTTGGAACCTGCCCAAGGTTTCTTTCCATTTTTAGTGTTTAGAGGACAGTGGAATGCAGCATCAGAATCCACACAAGTCCAATTATTATTCATTGATAAATCTCTGCCTACGTGGTGATGTCATCAAAATCAGACGCTGTTCAGAGAAGTCATTCCATCGTGTTGGAAAATTACAGAAAGTCTTTCGAGTGATTAATAATGACTCTTGTACAATATGACCAGAGTGATGAACTGATGAGGTATGACACCCAAACACCTGAAAGGATATCGTGATTAAAATTTCAAATCTGGATATTCAAATATGGTCCTGAGGATAAACACAGAGATCAGCATGTCCTTCAAGAAAACCTGAAGTTTTATATAAATGTTTTGGAGCTTGATGATTATGATAAATCTCCAGTTCTACATTCTTCGTTTCCTCATGGGTCCATCAGGAGGCGCCAGAAAGACGAGTACAACTCCTACTAAAGTGCTTAAACAAATGGCCCTGGTTTTAACCGATGTGGAAGACGTGCCTGATTGGTGTTTACGACTGGCATTTTGAGGTTTTTCACAGGAAGGGCTGCTCTGGTCTCTGTACATGGATGACCCTGGGTTAATGTGCAGTGACGACGTCACTGATGACGGAATGAGGGTGGACTGGGACGGGTCGTTCCAGAACTACGTCTCCAAAACAGCGTCGGGTGAAATGATGGTTTCCCAAAGAAACGTTGGACTCTATACTATAATAATAATAAAAACCTGACAAGTGACTCATGCATTTTTTTTTTCCTTTTGGGTGGGGACACATCAGAAACACAGGACAGGGATCACTGTGAGAACATGCAATTGGACATTAGGTCTGGGCTCTAAATTTTCAGTGGTCTGAAAGTGACGCACAGGCATGGCCACACACTGAGATGAGATTCCCACTTAGCACTTGTGATGAATGATGGACGTTCAGACCGCTGGGAAATTTAATAGCCCAGTGAAACATTTCATAAGCATTTGAGACCGTGGATATGTAACACGGAGGTGCTACACAAACCGAGCTAACAACCTTCTACGTTCCGGCTAAAAATGCTTTCAAGCGATACTCGGAGGTTCCCATCAGCACCTCATCTGTATAAAATCGCACTAAACCTTTAACAATGTTATAAAACCTGAAATTATGCAGCATAACGTTATTTTTGTCCCTGATAAAACAGGACTAGTGTGAGGAGTCCTTATGAAGATAATCCACTGTTTTGCTAGCAAACCAGTGTTGTAATTTCAGATCAGAGATGGACGATACTTTTAAAGGTGGGTTAAAGCTACAGTAAAATAGTTGTGAACTTGAAGCCTGGTGATTAAACAAAGTCCTGCTTGATCGTTGCCTATGATATAACTGAAACACGTACGTTTGTAAATTCAAGTTTGTCCTCAGCTATTGGTTGCTAGCTATCCTGTCAACCTTAAACTGTTTTTCCTTCATTTTAATAAACCTTTTTAGTCGCTTGAATAAGTTCTTGCACAGTGGGAAAATTCTCCATATTTGATTTTCTGTGCTGAAATCAGAACATTAGTGCAGCCAAAGGTACTGGTTAATGAAGCAAATTCCATGCCAAAGTTAACTTGCTTTGAACCCAACACTTATGCTGTGTCTAAATTCGTTCCCTATTCGCCATAAAGTGCACTATTTGAAGTGGAACTATGTTCTAATTATCGTGTACTACATTATTATTAACAGGACCACGAGCTGGCCTAGTGGTTAGCGTGTTCGCCTCTCGACCGGGGGATCGTGAAGAGGTCGGGTCATACCAAAGACCATCATAAAAATGGTACCTACTGCCAGTACAGATGCAAGTGGGGAGTCCAGTACTGGGACAGGAGACTGCCTGGGAAGACCAGATCCTGGTGCGGGAGGGACTTTGACTTTTTGACATTAACGTGTACACTATATGTTAACTGATGTGCACAAAGTATCACAAAAAAAACAGTGATTTTTTTTTCCCTTCTGACAATTTGAAGTGGCGAATTTCACATAAACATGAATAAAAATGTTTAAACACCGTTGAAGTCCGCATTGGCTTTTAATATGTTTGTGTCTGTATGGGATTTGGGTTGCTATGTAGTTTGTACTGTTTGGATTGTTTAACGATGACGTGTACTCACCGGTCAGGGTTGTATAAATTCGGTCCGGTGCCTCGCTCATTTCTGCTCGACATAGTGTCCTGTTTAGAGTGGTCACTAGTGAACGAGTGAGTGAGCGAGAGATTCGAGACAGCCCAGGTTTTGCTGATAAAAAGATAGTATGCCTGGGTTTTTAGGAAGAAAGGGATACTCAACATCTACGGTGGATATAAAAAGTGTACACACCCTGTTAAAATCCTAGGTTTTTCTGATGTTTAAAAAAAAAAAAGACCACGATAGATATATAATTTCAAAACTTTTCCCACCTTTAATGTGACCTATAACCTGTCGAATTCAATTGAAAAAACTAAACAAATCTGTTAGGCGGGGAAAAACAAAAAATAAAAAAACGTACAATACGCTGGTTGCGTAGGTGCGCACACCCTTAAATTAATACTTTGTTGAAGCATGTTCTGATTTACAACCCCAATTCCAAAAATGTTGGGGTGCTGTGTAAACTGTAAATAAAAACATAATGCGATAATTTGCAAATCATGAAAACCCTATAGTTCATTGAAAATAGTACAAAGACAACATATCAAGTGTTGAAACTGAGAAATTTTATTGTTTTTTGAAAAATATATGCTCATTTTGAATTTGATCTCAGCGACACATTTCAGAAAAGTTGGGACAAGGGCGTGTTTACTACTGTGTTGCATCACCTCTACTTTTAACAACACTCTGTAAACGTTTGGGAACTGAGGAGACCAATTGCTGTAGATCTGAAAGAGAAATGTTGTCCCGTTCTTTTCTGATATACAATTTCAGTTGCTCAACAGTTCGGGGTCTCCTTTGTTGTATTTTGCACTTCATAATGCGCCAAATTTTTTAACTGGGAGACAGGTCTGGACTGCAGCAGGCCAGTTTAGCACCCGGACTCTTTTACTACAGAGCCATGCAGTTGTAATATGTGCAGAAAGCGGTGCCTTCCCTGAAAAAGATTTAGTCTGGATGGCAGCATATTGCTCTGAAACGTGTATATATCATTCAGCATTAATGATACCTTCCCAGATGTACAATCTACCCATGTCATGTGCACTAATGCCCCCTCATACCATCACAGATGCTGGCTTTTGAACTGTGCACTGATAACAAGCTGGATGGTCCCTCTCCTCTTTAGCCTGGAGGACGTGGTGTCCGTGATTTCTAAAAAGAATTTCTACTTTTGATTCGTCAGACCTCGGGACAGTTTTCCACTTCGCCTCAGTCCATCATAAAAGAGCTCAGGCCCAGAGAAGGGGGCGGTGTTTCTGGATATTGTTTATATCTGGTTTTAACTTGCATTTGTGGATGCAGTAATGAACTGTTTTCACAGACGATGGTTTTCTGAAGTGTTCCTGAGCCCAGACAGTGATTTCCACTACAGACACGTGTCTGCTTTTAATGCAGTGTCGCCTGAGGGCCTGAAGATCACAGGCATCCAATGTCAGTTTTCAGCCTTGTCTCTTGCATACAGAGATTTCTCCAGATTCTCTCAATCTTTTAATGATATTATGGACCAGAGATGATGTGATCCACAAATTCTTTGTGGTTTTACATTGAGGAACGTTATTCTTAAATTGTTGCGCTGTTTGCCCACGCAGTCTTTCACAGAGCAGTAAACCCCGCCCCATATTTACTTCTGAGAGACTCCGCCTCTCTGGGATGCTCTTTTTTTTATACCCAAATCATCTTACTGACCTGTTGCCAATTAACCAAATTATTATTATTTTTTTTTACCATTATGCAACTTTTTCAGTCTTTTGTTGCCCCGTCCCAACTTTTTTGAAACTTGTTGCTGACATCAAATTCAAAATGAGCATATTTTTTTTTCCAAAAACAATAAAATTTCTCAGTTTCAACATTTGATATGTTGTTTTTGTACTATTTTCAAAGAAATATAAAGTTTCCATGATTGGCAGATTCTCATATTCTGTTTTTATTCATGCTTTACACAGCGTCCCAACTTTTTTGGAATTGGGGTTGTAATTACAGCATTCAGTCTTTTTGGGTCGGAGTCTATCAGCCTGCCACATCTAGACTTGGCAATATTTGCCCACTCTTCCTTGCAAAAGCGCTCCAAATCTGTCAGATTGCGAGGGCGTGTCTTGTGCACAGCCCTCTTCAGGTCACCCCACAGACTTTCAATTGGATTTAGGTCTGGGCTCTGGCTGGGCCATTCCAAAACTTTTTTGGGGTCATTGTCGTGCTGAAAGATGAAATTCCTCTTCATCTTCAGCTTTCTAGCAGACACCTGAAGGTTTTGGGCCAAAATTGACTGGTATTTAGAACTGTTCATAATTCCCTCCACCTTGACTAAAGCCCCTGTTCCAGCTGAAGAAAAACAACCCCAAAACACGATGCTGCCGCCACCATGCTTCACCGTGGGTATGGGGTTCTTTTGGTGATGCGCAGTGGTGTTTTTGCACCAAACATACCTTTTGGAATTGTGGCCTAAAAGTTCAACCTTGGTTTCATCAGATCATAACACATTTTCCTGCATGCTTTTGGGAGAGTTGAAGGATTTTTTTTGCAAAATTTATCCGGGCCTGGATGTTTTTCTTTGACCCTACCTCATAGTCCAGACATATGGAGAATACGGGAGGCTGTCATCACATGTAGTACACAACCAGTACTTGCCAGAAATTCCTGCAGCTCCTTCAGTGTTGCTGTCGGCCTCTCGGCAGCCTCCCTGACCAGTTTTTGTCTTGTCTTTTCATCAATTTTGGAGGGACGTCCAGTTCTCGCTAATGTCACTGTTGTCCCATATTTTCTCCACTTCTTCTTGATGCCTGTCTTCGCTGTGCTCCATGGTATATCTAATGCCATGGAAATGTTTTTGTCCCCTTCTCCTGACTGATACCTTTCAACAATGAGATCCCTCTGATGCTTTGTAAGCTCTCTGTGAACCCTGGCTTTTGCTGGAGGAGGCAACTGAGTAAATCTCTGAACTTTATTTGGGGTTAATCAGAGTCATTGTAATTGATGGCGGGTGTGAACCCAAAAACACTGAATGCTGTAATTAAATCAAAAGGTGCTTCGACAAAGTATTAGTTTAAGGGTGTGCACACTTACGCAACCAGCTTATTGTACGTTTTTTATTTTTCCCCCTAACAGATTTGTTTTTCAATTGAATTGTACAAGTTATAGGTCACATTAAAGGTGGGAAAAGTTTTGAAATTATTTATCGTGGTCTCATATTTTTTACATCAGAAAAACCAATCATTTTAACGGGGCGTGTAGACTTTTTATATCCACTGTACATCAAGTGGCGAAGAGATTGTTCTCCTCCTCGTTATTATTATCTATTCTTAAATATAAACTACAGACTGTAGTCCTCTCCTGAATACCTCCACCACTCTGTCATTATGAAAAGGCTGGAAGTGAAACAGTGTAAGGTCATGTTTTTGAGCGTGACTCTCCGGGGTGTCGAGCGCTCTCAGGTCACTCAGCCTGGTGTACCTTCTCCTCGGCCTCTCGTCTGGCTCGCTCCTCTTCTCTCCGGCGTCTCTCCTCTTCCTGCTTGGCTCGTTCCTCCGCCTCGCGCTTACGGATCTCCTCCAGCTGCTGCTTCCGTCGCCGCTCCTCATCCTGCAGCTGATGACGCACACACACATGCAATGTACACGCATAATATGAGCATTTCTTAATAACCATTTGTTGCTATGGTTCTTCACAAACTTATCCTAATAGTGGCAAAGTGCATCTTAATTGCTGTGTATGTCAGAATTAATGATGCGTGCTTTAACCATTTTGGCTATTCGAATATCCACATCGTTGGTATGTTATATCTGGTTTTTAAATCACACGCTTCACCTAAAACCTTCTGTTTTTAACCCAATCTAGGTATAAATGAAGACGGTGAGCGGAAGTGTCCTTAATAATGTTTAAAATAAAATTCACTTTTCTTTTCACTGTGGCATGGGTGTTGGTTTGAGTATTTCAGAAGCTGCTGATCTCCTGGGGTTTTCACACACAGGATGGTGCGAAAAACAAAAAACATCGAGTTGAGTCAGTGAGCGATAGTTCCGTGGGTGGAAACAAATGTCTTGTGGGTAAGAGGAAAATGGATAGATTGGTTTGAGCTTTTTTTTTTTTTTTGCCAGGAAGGATATCCTTGTCTTGCGAGCGACGTCAAAGCAAAATAGAAACCCGGATGTCGGCGGAGATACAAATGCTGGGTCAAGCGACGTTCCATACAAAACAGTCACGCATGCACGATTCTCTTTGTTTTTCCGCTGCTTTAAGAGTTCTTTTAGCAACGCCATACCTTTATGCTGTATATGGTTGTGATCACAACAGTACTCGTGACCGTAGCACGTTGATTTTTTAGAATTATATTCGTGATTCAGAAAGAGGGCAAGGAAACTTTGTACGGAGAGGAGACGAGACGAGGTGAGGGGATCAGGACACTTTGTCCAATCACCATTTCATCCAAAGCCTATCAATTATTTTATATTTCAGGTATTCCGGTGGTCACGAACGAAGCCGCCGCGAGAACGCTGCCTGAAGATTTAATACGATCCAGCAGGAAACATAGACATGCACGGGCCGACCTGGTTACCCCACTTAGCATGCTCTTTAGTGTCGAAGTGCACGTACTATGATGGCACTCATTTGCTTTAGGATTTGAATGAAATGACCTGTAGTCGTACTTGGTCAGTAGAAGCGTCTTATCTTCAGACAAGTCTGCCTTTTTTTTTTTTTTTAAATACACTACCGTTCAAAAGTTTGGGGTCACTTTGAAATGTCCTTATTTTTGAAAGAAAAGCACTGTTCTTTTCAATGAAGATCACTTTAAACTAATCAGAAATCCACTCTATACATTGCTAATGTGGTAAATGACTATTCTAGCTGCAAATGTGTGGTTTTTGGTGCAATATCTCCATAGGTGTATAGAGGCCCATTTCCAGCAACTCTCACTCCAGTGTTCTAATGGTACAATGTGTTTGCTCATTGCCTCAGAAGGCTAATGGATGATTAGAAAACCCTTGTACAATCATGTTAGCACAGCTGAAAACAGTTGAGCTCTTTAGAGAAGCTATAAAACTGACCTTCCTTTGAGCAGATTGAGTTTCTGGAGCATCGCATTTGTGGGGTCGATTAAATGCTCAAAATGGCCAGAAAAATGTCTCGACTATATTTTCTATTCATTTTACAACTTATGGTGGGAAATAAAAGTGTGACTTTTCACGGAAAACACAAAATTGTCTGGGTGACCCCAAACTTTTGAACGGTAGTGTAATATGGGTCAAAACCCACACACATCTATCTTCTCTTCGTATCGAATCTTCGCTCGAGCATTCAAATCGTGGTAAAACTGAGAAAATTCAGCTTTGTTGATAGACACGCCTTCAGCGGCTGCCGTCCTAGTCGCTTTGTTGGACGCTCATGTGGCGGCACATTTTGGTCATGTGGTTGCAAGTCATCTACAGTAACTCATACGTATAATCACTCTTTACAACCGTGGTGAGCAGAAAAGCAACAGCAGACCACCACATTGGGTTCCACTCCTGCAGCCAGGAACAGGTTCCTATTAAAGTGGCTGCTGAGTGTATACTTTTTAATACAAATTTGAATTTCAAATCTCTTTCCACTAAACAGACAGCTTTTTATATTTATTCTGCGTTCATCAACTTTCTGACTCGGAACCTGGATACTCACATCTTTTAAAAAAAAATGTAAAATAAATAAAAGCCAAGATGACCAGTTTGGTTCGCGTTTCCTTCATTTAAAAAGGAGGAAAACACGAAAGCGTGCAGTTTGATTAAAATATCTTACTTTCCAATTATCCCATGCACATGATCCTCCTGTAATTTGGGATCTTAAAGTGACTCGAACACAAATAGAAAAACTTGGATGCCTGTTAACAAGCTTGAGACACATGCTATGGTTTCTTGGTCTTGTTTTGTCCTCCGGGCGCTGACGTGCTCAATAACGTCACCGAGTTTGACGCTGTTAAGAAACGTAATTGTCAAGCTGGAGGGCTGTTCAGATGAATTTTTGTCCGACTTGGAAGTTGGAAACGGTTCAATTCCCACTTACTGTGTAAATCGCACGGACTGAAAATGGATGTCTTCCGCCATTTTGTTGCATTGTGTCTCGTGATATCACAAACAGAAACAGGAGCTAGGGTACTTGTTGATGATGGGAAAGTGGGCGGGGTCAAGGTTTGGATTTTCTGGTTCCAGAAATACAGTGGGGCAAAAAAGTATTTAGTCAGCCACCAATTGTGCAAGTTCTCCCACTTAAAAAGATGAGAGAGGCCTGTAATTTTCATCATAGGTACACTTCAACTATGAGAGACAGAATGGGGGGAAAGAATCCAGGAAATCACATTGTAGGATTTTTAATGAATTAATTGGTAAATTCCTCGGTAGAATAAGTATTTGGTCACCTACAAACAAGCAAGATTTCTGGCTCTCACAGACCTGTAACAACTTCTTTAAGAGGCTCCTCTGTCCTCCACTCGTTATCTGTATTAATGGCACCTGTTTGAACTCGTTATCAGTATAAAAGACACCTGTCCACAACCTCAAACAGTCACACTCCAAACTCCACTATGGCCAAGACCAAAGAGCTGTCAAAGGACACCAGAAACAAAATTGTAGACCTGCACCAGGCTGGGAAGACTGAATCTGCAATAGGTAAGCAGCTTGGTGTGAAGAAATCAACTGTGGGAGCAATTATTAGAAAATGGAAGACATACAAGACCACTGATAATCTCCCTCGATCTGGGGCTCCATGCAAGATCTCACCCCGTGGGGTCAAAATGATCACAAGAACGGTGAGCAAAAATCCCAGAACCACACGGGGGGACCTAGTGAACGACCTGCAGAGAGCTGGGACCAAAGTAACAAAGGTTACCATCAGTAACACGCTACGCCACCAGGGACTCAAATCCTGCAGTGCCAGACGTGTCCCCCTGCTTAAGCCCGTCTGAAGTTTGCTAGAGAGCATTTGGATGATCCAGAAGAGGACTGGGAGAATGTCATATGGTCAGATGAAACCAAAATAGAACTTCTTGGTAAAAACTCAACTTGTCATGTTTGGAGGAGAAAGAATGCCGAGTTGCATCCAAAGAACACCATACCTGCTGTGAAGCATGGGGGTGGAAACATCATGCTTTGGGGCTGTTTTTCTGCAAAGGGACCAGGACGACTGATCCGTGTAAAGGAAAGAATGAATGGGGCCATGTATCGTGAGATTTTGAGTGAAAACCTCCTTCCATCAGCAAGGGCATTGAAGATGAAACGTGGCTGGGTCTTTCAGCATGACAATGATCCCAAACACACCGCCCGGGCAACGAAGGAGTGGCTTCGTAAGAAGCATTTCAAGGTCCTGGAGTGGCCTAGCCAGTCTCCAGATCTCAACCCCATAGAAAATCTCTGGAGGGATTTGAAAGTCCGTGTTGCCCAGCGACAGCCCCAAAACATCACTGCTCTAGAGGAGATCTGCATGGAGGAATGGGCCAAAATACCAGCAACTGTGTGTGAAAACCTTGTGAAGACTTACAGAAAACATTTGATCTCTGTCATTGCCAACAAAGGGTATATAACAAAGTATTGAGATGAACTTTTGTTATTGACCAAATACTTATTTTCCACCATAATTTGCAAATAAATTCTTTAAAAATCAGACAATGTGATTTTCTGGATTTTTTTTCTCATTCTGTCTCTCATAGTTGAAGTGTACCTATGATGAAAATTACAGGCCTCTCTCATCTTTTTAAGTGGGAGAACTTGCACAATTGGTGACTGACTAAATACTTTTTTGCCCCACTGTACATTTCTTTCTTGAAGCTTGTGAAACAGTCGAAAAGCGAACACTAGTAAACACTAGTGTCGGTGTATGACGTGGCTGAATTTTATCCAGAACTGCAGGAAATAATAAAACAAAAACATGCAGCGAGAAAGTCCAAGGTTTATGGTGACCCGTCACAGGTCAAAGTTCAACTAGATAAAGATAAAGCTGACACGACGAAAAAAAACTAACCGCTTTTCTGGCAGGGCAAATGTTTGGTTGCGCCATTTCCAGGTGTGTCTCTCAACACCCTGAGCAAAGGAGTCAAAAATTTTAGACTCTACAGCAAAACCGTAAATATTGGCACCTTTGCATCGAACAGCAGAAACACTGACTCATTCATACACTGGGATACATCCTGTATACACACACACACAAATCACTTCGATCTATATTTAACAAGATGGTATTTGATTATTTACGGACAAAATATAAAGGCGAAGCATCTTTTTTAAATTATTCTATGGTCAATATATACATTACTGACCTCAGATTATGTACAGTAGGTAGCTGTCATCTATGTGGCCATGCAACAGTAACTAGATACAGACTGTGACTAAAGTCAGAGTAATTTGCGCTAGCTGTTACGAACCGGGACATCTGGTCACCGTAGCCTATAGATCCGGAACGGTAAGAGATACAGAATGACGCTTAGTGAGGAAAAGTTGTGCCCTGAACAAAATTATTGAAAAAAAAAAATCATGAAAATTGATAGAGTTATAAGTGATCCAGATCAGCACCAAAAGTCATAGCAAATGTTATTCAACCCAGAATGTGAAATCTGATGATTGGTTGAAAACTGAAGGAGAAATGGCGTCCTAAAAATGTTAGAATAATAAAAATAAAGTAGAAAGATCCTGAATCCTGAGCGAGAGTAACAATTTGCGCCACCGCTGCTAGCGCAAATTAATCGGCGCTACCATGGCTGTGTAGCCATGGCAACGGGAAACGATCTAAAGATACAGTGGTGCTTGAAAGTTTGTGAACCCTTTAGCATTTTCTACATTTCTGCATAAATATGACCTAAAACATCATCAGATTTTCAAAAATATTACACTTGGTCATTTATTTATTGAGGGAAATGATCCAATATTACATATCTGTGAGCGGCAAAAGTATGTGAACCTCTAGGATTAGCAGTTAATTTGAAGGTGAAATTAGAGTCAGGTGTTTTCAATCAATGGGATGACAATCAGGTGTGAGTGGGCACCCTGTTTTATTTAAAGAACAGGGATCTATCAAAGTCTGATCTTCACAACACATGTTTGTGGAAGTGTATCATGGCATGAACAAAGGAGATTTCTGAGGACCTCAGAAAAAGCGTTGTTGATACTCATCAGGCTGGAAAAGGTTACAAAACCATCTCTAAAGAGTTTGGACTCCACCAATCCACAGTCAGACAGATTGTGTACAAATGGAGGAAATTCAAGACCATTGTTACCCTCCTCAGGAGTGGTCGACCAACAAAGATCACTCCAAGAGCAAGGCGTGTAATAGTCGGCGAGGTCACAAAGGACTCCAGGGTAACTTGTAAGCAACTGAAGGCCTCTCTCACATTGGCTAATGTTAATGTTCATGAGTCCACCATCAGGAGAACACTGAACAACAATGGTGTGCATGGCAGGGTTGCAAGGAGAAAGCCACTGCTCTCCAAAAAGAACATTGCTGCTCCTCTGCAGTTTGCTAAAGATCACGTGGACAGGCCAGAAAGCTATTGGAAAAATGTTTTTTGGACGGATGAGACCAAAATAGAACTTTTTGGTTTAAATGAGAAGCGTTATGTTTGGAGAAAGGAAAACACTGCATTCCAGCATAAGAACCTTATCCCATCTGTGAAACATGGTGGTGGTAGTATCATGGTTTGGGCCTGTTTTGCTGCATCTGGGCCAGGATGGCTTGCCATCATTGATGGAACAATGAATTCTGAATTATACCAGCAAATTCTAAAGCAAAATGTCAGGACATCTGTCCATGAACTGAATCTCAAGAGAAGGTGGGTCATGCAGCAAGACAACGACCCTAAGCACACAAGTCGTTCTACCAAAGAATGGTTAAAGAAGAATAAAGTGAATGTTTTGGAATGGCCAAGTCAAAGTCCTGACCTTAATCCAATCGAAATGTTGTGGAAGGACCTGAAGCGAGCAGTTCATGTGAGGAAACACCAACATCCCAGAGTTGAAGCTGTTCTGTACGGAGGAACGGGCTAAAATTCCTCCAAGCCGGTGTGCAGGACTGATCAACAGTTACCGCAAACGTTTAGTTGCAGTTATTGCTGCACAAGGGGGTCACACCAGATACTGAAAGCAAAGGTTCACATACTTTTGCCACTCACAGATATGTAATATTGGATCATTTTCCTCAATAAATAAATGACCAAGTATAATATTTTTGTCTCATTTGTTTAACTGGGTTCTCTTTATCTACTTTTAGGACTTGTGTGAAAATCCAATGATGCTTTCGGTCATATTTATGCAGAAATATAGAAAATTCTAAAGGGTTCACGAACTTTTAAGCACCACTGGATGAATGCTTACTAGTGACTAGTAGAGCGCGATTTACACGAGATGCGTAAAGAAGCACGGGAACCTTGGATTCATGTAATTCGAGTTGGATATTCGAATAAGCACGCACATCCCATCCCATCCTATCCTATCCAATCTAATTCACTATTTATGTTCTAAACATGACTCTTGGGTACGCAAGTGTGCCACTACTAGGACCCTTTGGCACAGCACACACACATGCACAAACACCAACATGCCGTTGTACGCTTGTGACTCCCAAGGTGAGCTTCATGTACATGCGAGAACTGAACACGAACACTAAACCACTGAGCACAAAAATGTCTCGCACAAGTCGACTCTGTAACACAATACCCTGATGTGTAAGAGGAGACGGAAAGGAAAAGAGCACGGCACAGATGAGGAGCACAGCAGCATGGACCAAGCTGAGAGACAGAGAGAGAGAGAGAGAGAGAGAGAGAGAGAGGTTTGACGCTGAGACCTGAGCATGCGGCCAGGCCAGGCGTTCGCTGCAGGAGAGAGGAGGCCAGCAGATCATGCACCAACCAGCCCTCCCTTCTCACTCTTACGTTCAACCACACTGAAACGAGAGCTTCGGAAATCCATAGAGCGTGACAAATCCAGCTCTCTGCAAATCCAGGAGCGGGTTCCTGTTCAATTTTGGATCTGATTGCATCGTTCATTGATGTCAAATCAATATTAAATAATAATAATAGCACCACATTAAGTTTATCCAGGGAGAAGGAACGACAGCGACGCACACCCCAGGATGGATTCCCTGTGGAAGCTCCCCCTTCCCGTTATAACCCTCAGATAGAGAAGAGAACGAAACCAAACGACCAACACGAGGGGGAGAGAATGAGCGAAGAGGGACACAGGTGGAGTCGGAGGTGGGGGAACAAACAAACAAACAAACAAAAACAGGAAGAGAGCGTCATTAAAGAGCATAGAGAACGTACCAAGTCTAGAACAGAGATTGCTGGGACAGCAGTCTGCTGCGGGGAGGAGGAAGAGGGGAAGAAAGAAAGAACCAAGAAAGGCATGAGAAAGAAGAAAGAGGACGTCGTGTAAGGGGAAGAGAATAGAAAAGTGAAAACGCGCTGCTGCGCTGCCAGTGACATTCCTGGGCAGAGTGGGATTGATTAGTGCCCGCGGCTCGCTTCCTGTCCACAAACACACACTTTGCACGGAACTGGCTCTGGCCCTCTCTCTCACTCACAGGAGAGCCGGCGAAGAATTTATCCATCATTCCGTCTCAAGCACGAGCAATATTTTCTCTTCGAACCCCGGGACGTGATCTCCTCTCTCAGCTGACTATAAAAGGTAAAAGATAAAACGTTCCTGCCGTCAGCCGTCGGCGCAGCTCTCGTACAAGGCTTCGATGATGATGATGATGTGTTAGACTGCAGGACCGAGACGTTATCCTGGTCTTTGGAATGCTTCATAGTCGAGGTTTTTCCGACCTAATTACCAACATGCTTTAATTTAAGCGCACTTACATTCGTCAAAGTCTATGGTGGATTCTGATCCGTATTCAATAACGGCAGCGCCGGCTCTTAAAACACGGGTTTAACGTATTTAAATAATGCAGGCTGGCGGTGAGCAGTACATTGGACATTAAAAGTCTACACACCCCGTTAAAACCCTAGGTTTTTCTGATGTACTAAATGGAGACCATGATAAATAATTTCAAAACTTTTCCCACCTTTAATGTGACCTATAACCTGTAATTGAAAACCAAATCTGTTCGGGGGAAAAACATAAAAAATAAAAAAACGGGGCGGCACGGTGGTGTAGTGGTTAGCGCTGTCGCCTCACAGCAAGAAGGTCCTGGGTTCGAGCCCCGTGGCCGGCGAGGGCCTTTCTGTGCGGAGTTTGCATGTTCTCCCCGTGTCCGCGTGGGTTTCCTCCGGGTGCTCCGGTTTCCCCCACAGTCCAAAGACATGCAGGTTAGGTTAACCGGTGACTCTAAATTGACCGTAGGTGTGAATGTGAGTGTGAATGGTTGTCTGTGTCTATGTGTCAGCCCTGTGATGACCTGGCGACTTGTCCAGGGTGTACCCCGCCTTTCGCCCGTAGTCAGCTGGGATAGGCTCCAGCTTGCCTGCGACCCTGTAGAACAGGATAAAGCGGCTACAGATAACGAGATGAGATGAGATGCTGGTTGCATAAGTGTGCACACCCTTAAACTAATACTTTGTTGAAGCACCTTTTGATTTAATTACAGCATTCAGTCTTTTTGGGTCGGAGTCTATCAGCCTGCCACATCTAGACTTGGCAATATTTGCCCACTCTTCCTTGCAAAAGTGCTCCAAATCTGTCAGATTGCGAGGGCGTGTCTTGCGCACAGCCCTCTTCAGGTCACCCCTCAGATTTTCAATTGGATTTAGGTCTGGGCTCCGGCTGGGCCGTTTCAAAACTGTTTTGGGGTCATTGTCGTGCTGAAAGATGAAATCCCTCTTCATCTTCAACTTTCTAGCAGACACCTGAAGGTTTTGGGCCAAAACTGACTGGTATTTAGAACTGTTCATAATTCCCTCCACCTTGACTAAAGCCCCTGTTCCAGCTGAAGAAAAACAACCCCAAAACACGATGCTGCCGCCACCATGCTTCACCGTGGGTATGGGGCTCTTTTGGTGATGCGCAGTGGTGTTTTTGCACCAAACATACCTTTTGGAATTGTGGCCAAAAAGTTCAACCTTGGTTTCATCCGATCATAACACGTTTTCCCACATGCTTTTGGGAGAGTTGATGGATTTTTTTTTTTTTGCAAAATTTATCCGGGCCTGGATGTTTTCCTTTGACCCTACCTCATAGTCCAGACATATGGAGAATACGGGAGGTTGTTGTCTCGTAGCACACAACCAGTACTTGGCAGAAATTCCTGCAGCTCCTTCAGTGTTGCTGTAGGCCTCTCGGCAGCCTCCCTGACCAGTTTTCGTCATCTTTTGAGGATGCAACTGAGTAAATCTCTGAACTTTATTTGGGGTTAATCAGAGTCATTGTAATTGATGGCAGGTGTGAACCCAAAAACACTGATTGCTGTAATTAAATCAAAAGGTGCTTCAACAAAGTATGAGTTTAAGGGTGTGCACACTTACGCAACCAGCTTATTGTACGTTTTTTATTTATGTTTTCCCCCTAACAGATTTGTTTTTCAATTGAATTGTACAGGTTATAGGTCACATTAAAGGTGGGAAAAGTTTTGAAATTATTTATCATGGTCTCATTTTTTTTACATCAGAAAAACTGATCGTTTTAATGGAGTGTGTAGACTTTTTATATCCGCTGTACATCAGATATTCCATTCAGCAGAAGGGAACTGTCAGGACCTTCAGAAGAGGTCCAAACATATCAGTGTTTAAAACGTTATATTTAATTTCTTACATAATTCTCTTCGAATTCAGCCACGTTTTCTATCGAACTTGCTTCAGGAATGAAAGGGTTATGCCCAGGTCAGACGGCAGAAAGGCGCATACTGCGACCTGTGATCGGTCGGGTGGCGACTGATCGCAGGTGGACGCAGGCGTTTTGCGTCAAATCCTTCGTATTGCAAGACGCAGAGTTTTTAAGCTGCACGAACAGACGCGCAATTGGCTGCGTCTACCTGCGAGTGCTGAAGAGTGGAGGCAGAAGTCCCTTGCAAATAGTCTGCGGTTCGATAAGATTTGACGCAACGTAGCTCTGCGTCTCGCCATTTCCGTTATTTATCCTGCCTACCACTACTTGAGACAAGTAGCAAGTAATCGCATGAGTAATTGCACCACTACCTGCAAATCGCACAAGGGCAAGTGGCAGGAACGGCATCATCAGTCTTGCAACTAGTTACGACAGGACGCGACCAGCCGGAAGCAGATGCAGCGAGACGCAAGTTGACGCAAACTATCTGCGTCTACCATCTCGAAAGATTTGTCTTCGCCTGCATCTAGCTGCCACTACTTGCTTCAGCCTGCGATTGGTTGCTCAAGCGTTGCACAACCGCCTGCCTCTACATGCGTCACCCTGCTATTTGCACCGATTGGAAGCGAATCGCAGCTGAAACGCGAACAGATCGTGATCCGCTTACGTCAAGCTGCCTTTACTAAAGACCCTCTGCCATTATCTTGCATCGACGCAAGACTGGTCTCGTGTCTACCCGCAATTTTATCATCGCAAGTAGCTGAAAACTAGTTGCAGCCTGCCGTCTGACCTGGACATCACTGTCCTGAAAACGTTAAAATCGAGTTATCCAGTGAGATTTTTTATTTGTGTTTGTTGTGGAAGACTTTCGAGCTGGCTCGCTCATTGGTTAGGACTTCATTGCCGGGACAGAAGGCCATGGCAGTGTATGTTTATGTCGGACGTGACGGATGAATCAGTCAATCAATCAGATTTTGATTTATCATGGGAGGGAACAAAAATTTCTCGAAGGCCAACACAAGCTTAACCGCAACAGTGCAGTCACCTTCCAGCCGGTGTAGTGTTCATCAGTAGTGTTAGCGAATGCTATTAAACTGGTCAAGCCAGTGCTATTTATCGAGAGCTACAGGCTCTAAAGTTGATTTTCTGATTAACTTCACGAGAGAAAAACAACTATCGCGAGTTAAGTGTGACTCCGCTTCATTCCACCACTGATTACTTTCCTACGCCCGCATGTGTAGCGCTTTATTCTGTTCATTTCAAACTTTTCGCCCGTATTATTTATTATTTGTCCCCTCCATGAACACTTTTAGATGCTTTTCTCTCATGTCTACTGATCGTTTCAAATACTTTCATCGTCCAATACACATCTGAGCAGGACTTCTCGAATCACATAAAATATAATAATCACTCGTCCTTAATACAGTCGCATGTTTTAAAGCTAGTGTTCAACTTTTCATCTTCAACAACTGCCCTTAGACGTCTTCCATCATCATCATCATCATCACGGAGTTTGGAGTTTATCTTTTCTTTCTCTGTACATCGAGAGTACCTACACATACTTTAAATAGCAACCAGAGCAGCGGCTACAATTATCAACGGTCCATAATTATCGACACCTTTTCAGATTTACCAATATTAAAATTTTACAAAGGTGAGTTTCAGTTCCAACAGTTATTATTGGTTAAGTAATCAACCGGAAGACCCGCCTCGCCCTTTGATCTTGTCGTCCGAGATGGAAATTTTTCCGCCCGATCAGCAACTTTTCAGAAAACGCGGACGCCATCATCGCAGGTAAGCACGGTGGAAAGATCATGGACACGTTTTTACTTCTCAAATTCACCGATATTTCATGATCTCTTTGTCGAAACCTACTTTGTTTCTTACTCTTTCATTCAACAGCCGCCATTTTGTATCTAAACGCGTGTTTGAGAAGTCACTCACGTGAGGTGTCGATAACAGTGATCACTTTCCACTAACGGTGTCCACCATTATCGACACCCTGTGGGATTTAGTGACATTTACATACAACGGTTATTGCTCGATATTTGCGTAATATTTCTGAAGTACTTTAAAAAAAAAAAAGTGCTGTGATTTATATTTTTTTTTCTTCTGATTCATAACAGAATGAAATGTTTGTAGAGTATTTGGAATTCGATTGCAATAAACAGAATTAGACCAGAATTAAATTAAAAAAAAAAGATTACATGCTTGAAATATTCAGATTTTTCGATTCCATTCAGAATTTTTTTTTTTTTTTGCGGTTTGTTGTAAATCTCTACCACGTATTACAATATCAGTAGACGTTTTAGATTTTGGTTCGAGGAATGAGATGCGACCTTTGACCTGGATTTTCACGTGGTTCCAATCTCAATTTCCTGTTGACGTTTATTGGTAAACTACAAAACTAGAAATTAATACAAACGACGACGAATGATGAACATAATGTGATCTACGAAAATCCTGAGAAAGCGGGTAGAAAGTGGAACAAAAAGATTTTCTGACGCAGGTTAAACAATTATCAGTTCATTTGTTTACAAACATTCGAATTACTTCCTCATTTACGTACGTCAGCACCGACATCGAAAAATATTTATATAAAAGATATTTTGGATTAAGTATCAGTCTGGGTAAAACAGGGATGAGAGTGGTGGTCATCAAAAAAAGCAGAAAACAAGATGGCGCCCGAAGCCAACCGGGGGGGAGGGGGGGCCTTCAAGATGCCCCCCGGAAAATTTTGAAAAATAAGGCCTTACAAACCACTTGTCCTGCAATCTGAGCTGTAGTAGATTAAAAAAAATGTCTTTTTTATATATTTACATGAAAATATGTTTCAAATCAATAGGAGTATTGTTTGAATTCAAGATAAAATCACATTCTACATTCAAGGGTATGGTTATAATTCATGATCAACAAAAACGACAAACTAAATTCACATTAAACGCAAGTTTTATTAATTACCAAAATGCTCATATATTAAATAAAATTTTAGGGTGACTGACCTTTTCTCCCTATGTCCTCATTAGTTGCATATGATTTCTTCAAAAAGTCTTTTGAAATATTTAAGTTTTCAAACTGTCAGCATTAATTCAGATTTACTGACCATCATATACATGTTCAATGTATTAAATCAAACGAATGCTAAGTTTACGGGATAATGTCTATGTACACTTTATACAATTATTTATAGTTCACAGTCACTTCTCATTTTCATTTAATCATTTCGACAACTTCTTCAGCTTTTTGGCCAAAGACAAGAGCTTGTCAGCTTGTCTCTCTGTTTTTTATACCAGCATTGATTTCACGTACCTTCGCTTCGTCTCGCTCGTCAATTGTATTCGGCATTTTGAGTAAAAAAGCCGATACGAAAGAGAAACGTATTTTTGAAGCGCAGCGACGATGAACATGTGCAAGTTTCGATAAAATAGAACAGATGCGGGTACTTTTGTAAGAACTGTTATGATTGGCTTTTGTTCTCTCTCACGCTCTTGTAAGAACGGTTATGATTGGCTATCATGCTCTCGCCAGCGATGTTTTGGCCAATTACATTGTAGATAACACGTATTCTACCGCGAGGCTTAGCGAGACTAAAGATGGCGAAAATGTAAACATGTAACATCGTCGTACATTGAGTATCACGAAGGAACATACCCCAACCCCCCTCAATAAATGAAAAAAAAAAAAAATAACGGATTTGGCATAATATAAAAAGGTTGATTTTTACTCGGAAAAAGCGGAAATCCGCCAAAAAGCGGAAAACTCTCATCCCTGGTAAAACAAATTTGAAATAAAAACTATATATGTTTCGTTAACTTAAGACCACATACCGATTATTTAAAATTTTTTTTAAAAATAAATAATCATCTGGATGTCGATAATTGTGGAACGGTGTCACATGATCTGATACGCTAAGTAATCGGGAATCAACTCGTATTTTTTTCCTCCAGTGGAAGTTTAAGTAATTATTCATGCGCAATTTACATACGGCCAAAAGATCGTTAAGGTGCCGATAATTGTAGCTACTCTGGAAAGAAGAAAAAACAATTTTGTAACCTGAAATCCTGAAAATCCTCGAGAACACACCAGATTTCAGAAGAACTAGCTGTGCTGAGACCGAGCACATGCATATAATAATAATAGCAGCAGCAACAACAACAACGAGGAGGAGGTGATTAATAGTGATCATGCCCGGTTGGTGGTCACGTGCTGGAGAGTACTGGTGAATGTAATCAGGATGAGAGTGGGTATGATCAGTCAGACTCGAGTGATGAGACGTTTGAAGCCTTGGCGTTCTTGATGGATGTAAATCAGAGATGCTGCGACGCTTTGCGAGAGCGTAGGAGTCGTGATGGGTCGGATTTGGACGTGGTAGGTTGAGATGGATCAAGCACGGGTGTTGAGGGCGGTGCTCGACATCCTGCAGCCTGTAAAACCCTCCCCCCTTGCCAGTGCAGCGGGAATCAGCAGCTCAGCATGGCAAAGCAATGACATAAGCATGGTACGGGTACACATTGCGCAAAAACATTATTAAATAAAAAAAAGACAAAAAACCCAAATCATCCTAACACCTTGAGCTTAAAAAAAAAAAAAAGATATCTGAAAAGATTGTCCTTTATTTTGTTCAGTTCTGTGTTACATGCAAAACCTGCATACACCTTTTATGGTACGTGCACACTCTGAGCGACGACGCAAGTATCTCGTACTCTTCCACATTTAACGGTAACAGCGGCGCGTTTTCTTTTTGCTTCAGCTTGTTTAGGCTGGGTGTGAAGCTTCATAGAGCTCTGTGTTACGCAGCACTCGTTCACATTTCGGAGCAATTTAGCTTAGCCAGTCCACCTCCTGGTATATTTTTGGATGCCGGGAGGAAACCCGGACTGACGGGCGAGAACTCGTCTGAAACTTCACACTGCAGAGACCAACACGAGGCTCAGAATCGAACCCCGGAGCTGTACGTTCAATTTGTCAGGACACGTTTCTTTTATTCATGTTTATCTTCATAATCATAAACTGCTACGACAAACTTTTTGTGCTTGATTTATTACTTCTTTTGTATTTCTGGAAACTCGTGCACGTGTTGAACCGAGGTCCCGATTGATCAGTGCTGGTTTTCTTTAAGGCCCCGTCCCAGAATACCGATAACTAGAGCAACTGTGAGCTACTGCTCAGTTACATGTCCCCTCACTCTCGCTTCTATCAGAATTGCAAGCGATCGAAGGAATAGGACGCTTATTATGAATGTTGACTTCAACAAATAATTAATTCTGAAACGAGAGCAGTGTTTCTCGCCGGGGATTTCAAATAGCATCCTGGTAAACGGTCATTTTGCTTCTTGAAATAGCACCAAAATCCACCCTTTGCGTTTCGTAAATACCAGGGCTTTGAACCGGTTCAAGGAACGAAAACCGGGAACTTTTTCTATTTCACATGGAACAGAAACAAAACCAGAAACTTTATTATTTTTTATGTTCCGGAACAGAAACGCTTATTAAAAATAATGGTAACCGGTTAATACCGGTTTTTATTTCGTTCCTCAAAGTTTCCGTAGCCTACAAATAAATAAAGTCATTCTTCTCCTGCGCAAGTTTCTATGACCCGCTGGGGTTCACTTCCTGTGTGACGTTCGCTGACTGAATGGAGAGAGCGGGAGGGTGGACTACTATCACGTCTCCACATCTTAAATAAGAGGTAAATATTGCAGTCTATTGTTATTCAAAAACGTCAATTTCAAACACGATATCAATATATTTGTCCACGTTAATGAGAGGCTCGCGAACATTAAATGACGTTAACCTCTGTTAGCCTATCAATGCATAGGGCCTGACTAGCCTTTGGTAACACACTAAACGAATTCTCTTTCATTTTTGGCACTTTTTCTGTTTGTGTAGATGGGAAGACATACTGAGAATCCAAATCGCCAACATTTGAAATAATAATTGTTTTGAATTATTTCTTGTCTTATTTAATGAAGGTTGTAACAGAATTAGCCTACATTTGGCTTAAGCTGGATGAGACAGAGACATAATTTTATAGCCATTTGTTAAACAGCTGACAGGGAACATAATTAACCGTTCCGGGAACAAAATTTTTTTGTTCTAACCGGTTCGGGAACGTCTATTTAATGGTGGAACCCAAAACCGGAAACGTTAAAATTCCGTTTCTGTTCGGAACGAACCAATAGGAAAAAAATTCTGGTTCAAAGCCCTGGTAAATACATTCAGTCGGTAAACAGGAAGTCGATGTGCGACGGACCTGAAAACGGTACACATGGTATAGAACCCCAAGCTGAAGCTCGGTACCAAATCTCAAGTGGCTATGATTTGTGGCTGCTGAGAAAAAGGGTGTTTCGGATGGACGGAGGTAAACCAGTATACCCCCCTCCTCCTTCCTTCCTTCCTTCCTTCGGAGCGGGGGTATAACTAGAACCATAACTCAGTCCCCTGCAGTTTATGTGGTCGGTGCTCACGCCTGGGTTTATCCGTATCTGTAAGATTGCTTCTGGAGAGAGCTTTCCAGACCTGGACCTGATCCGACATGATAAAACATCTGACCAATCAGGTCATTATTATTATTATTATTATTATTTACATCTGACGTTGTCTGAGCACACGCTATTTTATCTCGGGCATCTTCGTACCTCCTTGAAGTCACGGATTGACGGAAAATCAAAAAATAATACAAAGCACGGATCTTTTATTCACGGATGTGTGATTATTTTCCGTCAAATATCAATAAAGTAAACATATGACTGCAGGCAAGATATTTTCAGGGATGAGAATGAAAAATATTTAAAAAGTCTGAAAAAACCAGGGCGGGGCCCATGGCTCAGGGGGGCGGGGCCCAGGGGCTAATGATTTTTGGCTATTTTTTTTTATTTATTTATTAATTTTCTTTATTATTAGACAGGGATATTATTAGACAGGGAGATGATTATTAGACAGGGAGATTATTATTATTAGACAGGGAGATTATTACTATTAGACAGGGAGATGATTATTAGACAGGGATATTATTAGACAGGGATATTATTATTAGACAGGGAGATTATTACTATTAGACAGGGAGATGATTATTAGACAGGGATATTATTAGACAGGGATATTATTATTAGACAGGGAGATTATTACTATTAGACAGGGAGATGATTATTAGACAGGGATATTATTATTAGACAGGGAGATTATTAGACAGGGATATTATTATTAGACAGGGAGATTATTAGACAGGCATATTATTATTAGACAGGGAGATTATTAGACAGGGATATTATTATTAGACAGGGATATTATTATTAGACAGGGATATTATTAGACAGGGAGATGATTATTAGACAGGGAGATTATTATTATTAGACAGGGAGATGATTATTAGACAGGGATATTATTAGACAGGGATATTATTATTAGACAGGGAGATTATTACTATTAGACAGGGAGATGATTATTAGACAGGGATATTATTAGACAGGGATATTATTATTAGACAGGGAGATTATTACTATTAGACAGGGAGATGATTATTAGACAGGGATATTATTATTAGACAGGGAGATTATTAGACAGGCATATTATTATTAGACAGGGAGATTATTAGACAGGGATATTATTATTAGACAGGGAGATTATTAGACAGGCATATTATTATTAGACAGGGAGATTATTAGACAGGGATATTATTATTAGACAGGGATATTATTATTAGACAGGGAGATTATTATTAGACAGGGAGATTATTATTAGACAGGGATTATTATTATTAGACAGGGAGATTATTAGACAGGGATTATTATTATTAGACAGGGAGATTATTAGACAGGGAGATGATTATTAGACAGGGAGATTATTATTAGACAGGGAGATTATTAGACAGGGATTATTATTATTAGACAGGGAGATTATTATTAGACAGGGAGATGATTATTAGACAGGGAGATTATTATTATTAGACAGGGAGATTATTACTATTAGACAGGGAGATGATTATTAGACAGGGAGATTATTACTATTAGACAGGGATTATTATTATTAGACAGGGAGATTATTACTATTAGACAGGGAGATGATTATTAGACAGGCATATTATTATTAGACAGGGAGATTATTAGACAGGGATATTATTATTAGACAGGGAGATTATTATTAGACAGGGATTATTATTATTAGACAGGGAGATTATTAGACAGGGAGATGATTATTAGACAGGGAGATTATTATTAGACAGGGAGATTATTAGACAGGGATTATTATTATTAGACAGGGATTATTATTATTAGACAGGGAGATTATTATTAGACAGGGAGATTATTAGACAGGGATTATTATTATTAGACAGGGAGATTATTACTATTAGACAGGGAGATGATTATTAGACAGGGAGATTATTACTATTAGACAGGGATTATTATTATTAGACAGGGAGATTATTACTATTAGACAGGGAGATGATTATTAGACAGGCATATTATTATTAGACAGGGAGATTATTAGACAGGGATATTATTATTAGACAGGGATATTATTATTAGACAGGGAGATTATTAGACAGGGATTATTATTATTAGACAGGGATTATTATTAGACAGGGATTATTATTATTAGACAGGGAGATTATTAGACAGGGAGATGATTATTAGACAGGGAGATTATTATTAGACAGGGAGATTATTATTAGACAGGGAGATTATTAGACAGGGATTATTATTATTAGACAGGGAGATTATTATTAGACAGGGAGATTATTAGACAGGGATTATTATTATTAGACAGGGAGATTATTACTATTAGACAGGGAGATGATTATTAGACAGGGAGATTATTACTATTAGACAGGGAGATTATTATTATTAGACAGGGAGATTATTACTATTAGACAGGGAGATGATTATTAGACAGGGAGATTATTAGACAGGGATTATTATTATTAGACAGGGAGATTATTATTAGACAGGGAGATTATTACTATTAGACAGGGAGATTATTATTAGACAGGGAGATTATTAGACAGGGATTATTATTATTAGACAGGGAGATTATTATTAGACAGGGAGATTATTAGACAGGGATTATTATTATTAGACAGGGAGATTATTACTATTAGACAGGGAGATGATTATTAGACAGGGAGATTATTACTATTAGACAGGGATTATTATTATTAGACAGGGAGATTATTACTATTAGACAGGGAGATGATTATTAGACAGGCATATTATTATTAGACAGGGAGATTATTAGACAGGGATATTATTATTAGACAGGGAGATTATTATTAGACAGGGAGATTATTAGACAGGGATTATTATTATTAGACAGGGAGATTATTAAACAGGGAGATGATTATTAGACAGGGAGATGATTATTAGACAGGGAGATTATTATTAGACAGGGAGATTATTATTAGACGGAGATTATTAGACAGGGATTATTACTATTAGACAGGGAGATGATTATTAGACAGGCATATTATTATTAGACAGGGAGATTATTAGAAAGGGATATTATTATTAGACAGGGAGATTATTATTAGACAGGGAGATTATTAGACAGGGATTATTATTATTAGACAGGGAGATTATTAGACAGGGAGATGATTATTAGACAGGGAGATTATTATTAGACAGGGAGATTATTAGACAGGGATTATTATTATTAGACAGGGAGATTATTATTAGACAGGGAGATTATTATTAGACAGGGAGATTATTATTAGACAGGGAGATTATTAGACAGGGATTATTATTATTAGACAGGGAGATTATTAGACAGGGATATTATTATTAGACAGGGAGATTATTACTATTAGACAGGGAGATGATTATTAGACAGGGATATTATTATTAGACAGGGAGATTCTTTTGTGTAATCTGAGCTGAAGTGGGTTTTGTGCTTTGGTTTTTTGGGGCGCGCGTGCTCTCTCTGCCATGCCGATCCTGTAGGCTGCACTGACTCAGCTGAAAACTCCAGTCCTCGAGAAAAGAGATAAAAGCCCGCCCACACTGAAAGCTGATTGGCTTATTTTGCTGAGTAACCCAATCAGGATGCTCTTTGTCTGGCATGCGCTACATGAACAAGCACACAGGCAGTGTTGCCACACTGGGCGGTTTTAAGTGCATTTTGGCGGGTTTGGAACATATTTTGGGATGGAAAACATTAGCAGTATCTGGCAACACTGCACACAGTCTCCCTCACGCGCGCACGTTCTAAGATGCGTGATGCAGACCTTAATATTGCGCGCGCGCACGCTCAAAAACGATCATTTTGGTCTGAAAAAATCAGAAATCCGCCGATCGGCGGAAAATTCTCATCCCTGTATTTTAATTATGAACTTGGGTCCAAACGTTTAATTTTCTTCTTAATTTTTTTTTAATCCGTGACGCATGAAATAAACCGAAACGTCCGCGAACAATCCGTAAATTATTAGCACCCGTGATCCATCCGGATTAAAATGTATCCTTATCGGTTATCGGTGTTGTGGGACCGGGCCCGTAGGTCACAATGATGAATTTATTCCCAAATGAAAACGAGCGACATTTCAGACGGCGAGCGCCTTTTTAGTGTGCACGTGCCCCGATATCATTTCTCCCTCATCTCAGGAACGCATCTAAAAACGGCGTCTGTCACTAAACTGTCTAAGAGACGACAGACATGGTCTCTCGTGCCTAATCTCTTCCCTGACGACTGTAAAGGACGAGCGTGTCCTACAGCGCCTCACCCGTGCTCTCTTCTCAGCTTCCAGCCTCTGCATGATCAGCACCGTGTCGACGTCTTCGTCGTCCTCCTCCTCCTCGTCCTCCTCGCTCTGCTTGGACTCCTGGAGCCTCTTCTGGAACTGCCACTCCAGCATGAGCTTGCGCAGGCGGTCGCTCTCCTCGGCCGTGCGCTCCTGCTTGGCCTGCAGCTCCTGGATCTCCTTGTCGAGCAGGTCGACGATGTGCAGCTGCTGCTGCTTCTCCAGCTTCTCCCTGGCGTCCCTCTTCCACGGGTCCGGAGACAGGCTGTCTGCCGCAGACAGCTCCTCTTTGCTGATGGTGATGTACTGCAGGTCGCGCCTCTCGATGGTGCGCGGCTGCTGCTGAGGCTGCAGGTCCCGGATCACCGTGTCCTGAAGAGTGGGAGGAGGAGGAGCTCGGGGAAGAGCAGGCAGCTTCTCAGGGCGGGGAAGTTGCATTTGGGGAGGCTGAGCCGGGGGCAGGTAGGGCTGGGGGATCTGTTGCGGCGGGGGCTGGCTGCTGTTGTGCAGGATGGGTGGAGGCATGGCAGGGTTGCGGATCTGTCCCAGCTTCCTCTCCTGCTCCCTCCTCTTCCTCTCGCGCTCCTCCTCCAGCCGCGCCTTCTCCTTCTCATACCAGCGCTGCTGCTCCTCCCGTTTCTTCCGGTCGGCCGCGGCCTGCTGCTGGGTGACCGAGGGAGGAGGGGGGAGGGGTATGTCACCCTGCGGATCGTAGTCGAAGTGCGCCGGTGGAGGCGGAGGAGGCGGCAGAGGCAGGTCTGTACGAGAGGGTTGGGACACGCTCACCGGGCCGGGATGGGGTGCTCCGGGGGTCTTCCAGCGGCCAGCGCCACTCTTGTGGTTGCTCTGGGATTTGCTGGAGGAGGAGGAGTAGTTGTTGAGGTGCTCCTGGCTGGAGGTGCTGGACTCCACTGAGGAGGAGACGTGGTGGTTCCAAGGATCTCCACCACCACGATAGTCTGGATGCTGGTAGTCTGCATCCTGCTGCTGCAGGTGGAGCAACTCGTCCTGTCGCATTCGCTCGGCGGGGTATCTCGTGGGCACGTCACACAGGTCCTCCTGAGAGCGTGCTACCCGCTGGCACAAAAAACACATACACACACAAAATCAGACTAAATCTCAATACAAGGCTTTTTGTTTTTAATTTTCAAGCTCAAACACACACAAAAAAAAATCTAATCGAGTAACAAGAAACTGGAGTCTTTTTTTTTTAAGGAACTCCTTTCCCTGGATACAAGTCACGGCCTTATCGTGAGGAGTAGGAAAAGTACGCATCGCAACAATCCACAAAACCAGAGCGTCAGCGCGGCTGGAGCGATCACAAAACCACGGAGTAACGTTTGTGCAGGCTGATTCGATCTTCCGAAGAAAACAATCAATCAAAATCCATTGAAAACTCAGGGAGGGGTCGCGATTTTTGTGAATTGAGGACGGATGGCGGATGCCACGTGATGGCGATAAAAGAAACAGTCAAACATGAAAAAAAAAAAAAATTTATATTTTAACACCAAAAATTATGTATCTGAAACATTTTACGAACATTTTTCAAACCTATCCTACTCTGGTCTTACGGTATATACGGACAGGAAATCCAACACACGCTGAGCAGACTCCGCTGGATTTGTGGCTAGGTTCATTTGCAGGACTGGATCTCGACCCAATTCCCTTGTTTAAATAAAGATAAAACAGACCGATTAAGCAGACTGAGTTTACAGGGTGAAAAGGATTAGGTCGTGCCTCGATGTCTATCTGATCCTATACAGAATACACAAGTTCCTAGGTGTTTCCCATGACTTGAAAATGCTTAAGTGGGCGTGGCCCTAAAAGATACATCACTCGAGTTCATAATCTGTCTCAACCCGTATTGTAGTCGCGTCGCTAAACCTCAAGTCCGATCTTGAGTCCCCGGTGTTCAAGTCCGAGTCGTTAAAAAAAAAAATGTCGAGTCCGAGTCGAGAACAAGCCTCCAGCCGCACCGTTTGACGGTGGCTATTTCAGCGACGTTAACGTTAGTTTGTCCCTGAACAGGTGAATGTGCTTCTCTTTATCAGGGAGTGTCAAGTATTCGGTCAGAGATGGTTGGGAGACGGATGCAAGCGCAGAAGGTGTGTTTATTAATACAAGCGAAGACGGGAAACAATCCAGAACGGCAGGCAAAATCGTAAAACGGGCACAAACAGGCTATCGCAGACTCGGCGGAATCAAAGACGAGAATCAGGGATCAGGAAACCAAACAAGGAAATAAGGCTCGGTAATGAGTCAGCAACACAAGTCAATACTTCGCAAAGTAAGTGTTTTTTCACAGTTTTCAGATCGGCACGCTGGTTGCGCCTTAATCCTGTGTGGGTGCGAGTCGTATACGGCGCGTGCGAGAGTCCGCTTGGCGCGCACGCACTGTCCGGAGTCTATCTGACGCATGCGCCAAGGTGTGCAGGTGTGACACTCTTGCACAAAATTAGTATAAAAATGAATGTAGATTAGGGCTGTGCAATTAATCGAATTTTGATCACGATTTCGATTATTTTGCCATTTGTCGGGGACGCGCACACGCAATACATTTCCTTCCCGCAGGGCCATGCACAGACTTGCCGACAACACTCACTCACGCGGCGGGAGCAGTGTGTGTGTCTCTATGGCTCTCCACTCACGCAGCTGAAAGGAGGAGAGATTGTGAATTGTTTGGCGCGAGGTAGGCTCGCAAGATGACAGAAGGAGGGCGGAATCGGTTGGTCGACAAAAAGGGACGAAAAACGTCTGTAATATGGGATCACTTTGGATTCGAAGAATCTGACATGGAACAGAAGCGCATCGTGTGTAAGATTTGCAGTAAGGTAGTATCTGCGCCTCTTGGGAACACTACAAACCTCTTCAACCACCTGAAACTGAGCCATAAAGTTATTCACGACGAAACAATAAAAAACAAACAAAAAGATAAAGCCGATGCCGCCACAACCAGCAAGACAATGCAGCCACTCCGTATGACACGAGTTCGGAGAGGCACAACGCACTCACAGCAGCCATCAGATATTACTTAGCCAAAGACGTGCAGCCTGTGCACATTTGTTTTTCTCTGTCTTATGTCAAAAGAATATTTTTTTTGTTTTATACATCGCAAACTTAAGTTTTTCTAGACTATATTTATTTTCAGTTTGAAAGAAAGGTGAACGTAAATGATCAATAACAGAGGTTTTTTTTTGTTTTAAAGAGAAATGCTGAATAAATGCATTGTTTCAAAAAATCGTTTGAATAATCGTGATTTCAATATTGACTGAAATAATCATGATTATAATTTTTTCCATAATCGAGCAGCCCTAATGTAGATATACAGTGGGGCAAAAAAGTATTTAGTCAGCCACCAATTGTGCAAGTTCTCCCACTTAAAAAGATGAGAGAGGCCTGTAATTTTCATCATAGGTACACTTCAACTATTGCCGCTTTTCCACTACAAACGCGGCTGAGTCGGGCTGAGTGGGGCTGTTGGAGTGCATTTCGACTACAACCGCGGTGAACCGTGCTGGCTGGAAGTGGGTGGACACATTGGGTGGAGTTAGCGAAAGTGGGTGGACGTCACGTGATGTCGTTAAGCAGCGCAAACAGTGACATCAGTGAGCTTTTAAGCGGTAGTCTCACGACCCGAATAGTAAACAATAAACATGGAGGACATGGGGTCGTTAGTGTTGCTGGTCTTGGTGCTGTGGCTTGTTGTCACCGACAACGCCAACAGATACTGGCAAGAGCGTATAGATGAGGCGAGGCGCATAAGGCTTCATAATCCTCGTAATTCTTCTTCCGGGTTTACGGTGTTTACAGATCCCAGCGCGCTCGCGGGGCGTGTGTGGGCATGTGAGGACACTCCTCCTCACCAATCAGTGCACAGGGGAGTGTCTGCTCACGCCCCCAGCCTCACTCAGCTCGGTTTGGCTCGCTTCAGCCCCACTCCAAAACAGTGCGAGTTTTAGGGGCTAAGCAGGGCTGAAGCGAGCTGAGTCGTGCTGGTTTTTGGTAGTCGAAACGCGAGCCGTGTCGGGCTGAAGTGAGCTGAAGCGAGCTGAAAAAGGGTAGTGGAAAAGGGCCATACGAGAGACAGAATGGGGGGAAAGAATCCAGGAAATCACATTGTAGGATTTTTAATGAATTAATTGGTAAATTCCTCGGTAAAATAAGTATTTGGTCACCTACAAACAAGCAAGATTTCTGGCTCTCACAGACCTGTAACAACTTCTTTAAGAGGCTCCTCTGTCCTCCACTCGTTACCTGTATTAATGGCACCTGTTTGAACTCGTTATCAGTATAAAAGACACCTGTCCACAACCTCAAACAGTCACACTCCAAACTCCACTATGGCCAAGACCAAAGAGCTGTCAAAGGACACCAGAAACAAAATTGTAGACCTGCACCAGGCTGGGAAGACTGAATCTGCAATAGGTAAGCAGCTTGGTGTGAAGAAATCAACTGTGGGAGCAATTATTAGAAAATGGAAGACATACAAGACCACTGATAATCTCCCTCGATCTGGGGCTCCACGCAAGATCTCACCCCGTGGGGTCAAAATGATCACAAGAACGGTGAGCAAAAATCCCAGAACCACACGGGGGGACCTAGTGAATGACCTGCAGAGAGCTGGGACCAAAGTAACAAAGGCTACCATCAGTAACACACTACGCCGCCAGGGACTCAAATCCTGCAGTGCCAGACGTGTCCCCCTGCTTAAGCCAGTACATGTCCAGGCCCGTCTGAAGTTTGCTAGAGAGCACTTGGATGATCCAGAAGAGGATTGGGAGAATGTCATATGGTCAGATGAAACCAAAATAGAACTTTTTGGTAAAAACTCAACTTGTTGTGTTTGGAGGAGAAAGAATGCTGAGTTGCATCCAAAGAACACCATACCTACTGTGAAGCATGGGGGTGGAAACATCATGCTTTGGGGCTGTTTTTCTGCAAAGGGACCAGGACGACTGATCCGTGTAAAGGAAAGAATGAATGGGGCCATGTATCGTGAGATTTTGAGTGAAAACCTCCTTCCGTCAGCAAGGGCATTGAAGATGAAACGTGGCTGGGTCTTTCAGCATGACAATGATCCCAAACACACCGCCCGGGCAACGAAGGAGTGGCTTCGTAAGAAGCATTTCAAGGTCCTGGAGTGGCCTAGCCAGTCTCCAGATCTCAACCCCATAGAAAATCTTTGGAGGGAGTTGAAAGTCCGTGTTGCCCAGCGACAGCCCCAAAACATCACTGCTCTAGAGGAGATCTGCATGGAGGAATGGGCCAAAATACCAGCAACAGTGTGTGAAAACCTTGTGAAGACTTACAGAAAACGTTTGACCTCTGTCATTGCCAACAAAGGGTATATAACAAAGTATTGAGATGAACTTTTGTTATTGACCAAATACTTATTTTCCACCATAATTTGCAAATAAATTCTTTAAAAATCAGACAATGTGATTTTCTGGATTTTTTTTTCCTCATTCTGTCTCTCATAGTTGAGGTATACCTATGATGAAAATTACAGGCGCCTCTCATCTTTTTAAGTGGGAGAACTTGCACAATTGGTGACTGACTAAATACTTTTTTGCCCCACTGTAAATGTCTTGCGCCAAATTATGACGACACGCTACAAAAAATAAAGAAAAAAATCCAAGTCATCAGGGCTCAAATCCAAGTCGAGTCACGGAGTCCTTAAAATTAGGGCACGAGTTGGACTTGAGTATTAAAGCACGGTCTCAACGAGAGAGAGGGGGGGGGTGTGCGCTGGATTCTCATTTTTAATCCTCCTCATGTCTTTAATCCATTTGTAATACTTTCAAAAAAAGTATATTATGAATAAATAAATTGCTGTAAATGTAAACATACAGCACCGCATGGTTTTTGTTTCACAACCTCGAGCTTCTAACACGCCTCTCCAGCTTCAATCGGATACCCCGTGAACATTTCTGCTTTGCAAGCTTTCCTTAGAAACAAATACTCGTACCACGACTGTTATTCATATCGGGATCATATAGGGATATGTCGGACACACGTGTGCACATGTTGTCCTGGCTAACCTGCATAGCCATGCTATGGTGATGCTCGTCCATGGGAGGAAGAGGCTCCGGCTCGTCGCCCTGCCACACCTGCCCGGGTCCAGGCCCCATCCTGTCCTGAGATTTGGAGGCTGGGAAGGTGAAGTAGTCCCTGGGGTACGTCTGCGTGGGGATGGGGTACGCCTCGGGACGGGGCGGGGACGGCTCCTCCTAATAAGGATGACAGAACAGTTTAATGCTGATTACAAGTTGGGCTTTGAAGATGCAGCTATGATCCAGATGGCTCCACGGGCAAAAACCCAACACTTCCTGTAGTGTTTTGGTTACAGAGTGAATAATGGCTGCTCTGCTCACAGAAACCAGTGTGTGTGTGTGTGTGTGTGTGTTTAATCAGACACAGTGGTTGGAAACTTGATTACAACATCGATGCCTTTGTTTTCGACGGATCCTAATACGGCTTTCTGGTCAATTAACGAGAGGATTTCCAAATATGACGCTTCGATTGAAAACAGCTCCAGCGAATTTCCTTCGAGCTCCATGTTTAACACAATCACCACACAAAAAGACGATCACATAAAAACCAGCCAATTAGATTGTTTGAATCGCCGCGAGGGCAGGGGTTCTCAAACTTAAGGACCTCTTTAAGTGGATACAAAAATAATTGCACCCTCCATTATGCAAACGAAGGACTAATTTAAAGGTGCTCATTAATTGTAGCTAGAGTTAGAGATGTAGCCAGTGCTAATTTGCATACTGGATTCGATTGGTCAAAAGCAGTTTTGTGACATCACAAATTGAGCTTTCGTACACAAGCAGGCAATAGGCTGCATTCAGTCACGTGACTTCTGGTTGCACGTTTGAATGAAGTCGTGGTCGGGCAAACCGATTTAGCAGCTGTTATGTAAAGAGCGAGTGAAACCGTCTCTGACTACAGTATATCCAAATATATACCTTTAGAAAGTTGCTCTTTGCGATGGGATAGATCCTTACACACGAGTAAAGAATTAGAAAATCATCCATCCTTGAGTTCCCCGACATCTCAAACTACCTGGTGCTGCAGACATCCTTCTACACGGACAAACGGATGAAAACCCGGAAGAGCACGGACGCGTACAACTTTTTATATGTGGCTGAGTTAACCCTCTGGGGTCTGAGAGTATTTTCTGGCACTCTAATGATTTTGTCGTCAATTTCAACAAATCTAAACAGTATTTTCAAAGTCATATGACTTTTTTGTGTTCAGCTACAATAATATCTCTGCGCTGTGTTGGAATGTGTGATAAAGCATTACCCATTGTGTCGAACCGTTTTCATCCCTTGAGATGATTCTGTCCAGTATTGGGAATGGATCAAGCACAAAAACTTAAATCTGCTCCATTGATTTGGACAATTAACTGGTCATTAAAAAAATTATGTCCTATTGTTTTGAGATAAAGGGTTGGCAGTCGGAGGGGTATTCAATGAGACGGGTAAAAATTTCCATTCCATTCAATGAAAAGAGTGAAAGCCTCTCCCACTGTCAACTCTTAATCCCATCAGGTCAAGTCCCAATGGGTAAGGTCATGTTTTTTCACACATTCCAACAGTGTTCTAAAACTGCTTTTTACAACGGCTTCATTGATCTGGTATTGGACTTTATTTTGGTATTTGACTCGATTCAGTGCGTCTTGAAATGAACTCTTGTACTATTTTACTCAGTTCAGAGCCACAACCAACTCTGTTACACAATTACTCTGTCATTTTGCTCCAACCCCAAATTTTACACTCTAAACTCGAAGTAGAGCAAAATTAACTGTTTTTGAGGAAAACACTTAACTCTGGAAAAATTGCTCATTTTTTCTGTGTAGGCACTACAGTGCACGCATCAACCCATCTGCTCATCAGAAATAGGAGAAATATTTACATTTATTTGAGCTGATCTTCAGCCAGATCGAGTCATTTTAAAAAAAAAACAAAGCTCATCATCAGTGTCGCAGTTCTCAAGATTGAACTGAATCGCTGTCCTGAATCATGAATTGAAATCATCCATTATCTGTAGCCGCTTATCCTGTTCTACAGGGTCGCAGGCAAGCTGGAGCCTATAAATTGAATCACTGTGCTGAAATTGAATCACTGTGCTGAATCATGAATTGAATCACTGTGATGAAATTGAATCACTGTCCTGAATCATGAATCAAATCACTGTCCTGAATCATGAATTGAATCACTGTCCTGAATCATGAACTGAATCACTGTCCTGAAATTGAATCACTGTACTGAATCATGAATTGAATCACTGTGATGAAATTGAATCACTGTCCTGAATCATGAACTGAATCACTGTCCTGAATCATGAAATGAATCACTGTCCTGAATCATGAATTGAATCACTATCCTGAACCATGAATCGAATCACTGTCCTGATTTGAATCATGAATTGAACTGCTGTACTGAAATTGAATCACTGTCCTGAAATGAATCATGAATTGAATCGCTGTCCTGAATCATTCGAAGCGCATAAAATCTGCGTGCCATCTCGAAACGAGTTTTACCTCCAAATAGCCTAAACTATTTCTGACAGATTCGATCCTGTTTACGGTGGGCGTTCCCACCGCGAAAGATAAACCAATCGAAACCGAAAGAGTGAAAGTGATTATCATGACGTTACCATGTGAACAGTCTTTTATGAATGTGTAAGTGGGCGCTCAGCACTCCGACGTGACTGAGGAAGGTGACACGTTTTATGTTTCATCTAATTTAGGTCATTTAAAAACTATATTATTATTTGGCAGCGGGCACATAGGAAAGCGTAAAGTATAAAGCTTCAGTCAATATGTTTATCATGCTTGTGTGATGAAAAACTAGTGAAGATATTTATGTAAATACTTGACCTACTCATTCTAAACCTGCCGAGCTTCACTGGTGAAGCTCTCGACCCCAGAGGGTTAAAGATCTGGAGAGAAATCCTGTATTGTTTATGCCCAAGTAAGTAGGAATTTCTGGGCTTTTTGTACGTGTCTTTGGGGCGTTTCCTAGGACGCTACAAGTTTTTGTATCATGTATAAAAAAAAAAAGCGCTCAATTCTCAATCCTCCCTGCTCTTCTCTTCCAGATAAATCATTCACAAAGATCCAGAGAAACCCCGTTAAAGACCTGGGGATTGATGAAACAGGACTGAAGTGATCGCGGCTCACTGTAACTGCATGGCCAGGGAAGCGGCCTCGTGCTGTTAACTCGTGAGCTCTGCTTTTGTGTTTCCGTGGATCATCTTGATGATCTTCGCTCTCTAGTTCAGTGTAGGAGTCCAATATTTTTTTTTTTATTATTTAGTGATATTTTAACAGGATGCTTCTTCACCAAAGTGATTTTCAAGAAGGTCCTGTAAAGACTAACGACATGCTACAAGATTGAGAAAGTTTAAAAACGAAATATTTAAAGGGGAACTGAAGGCATTTTTTTAATCATCAAAATTCTATATCATTTTATTAAATATCGGAATGCATTTTTGATCGCTATTTTATCGCTGCTGTAGCAAGTGATGAGTGTTTGAAATATGCTCTGTAATATATTAGTCCATATGTCAAAGCAACGGCCGTAAATGAGATTCGTTGAGACCTGTGCGAGACATCGGAGGACGGAAGTAAAACGTACAGCGAAAAAATCAAAGCGACCGACATCTGCCAACGTTGTCAAAAGACGTGCGCGCCCTCTTTCGAACGCTGACGTAATCAAGCCAGAAGTTTTGTTTTGATAGCGATCAGGAAAGTTTGAAAAAAGTAGGCAGTAATCGTCATTTAAACTCGTTTTTGTGCAATACTTCGTTTGGAAAACAGTTTTCAAAATGGCGGCACTGACACCTGGCTGACGCGTCACGTTTCGAAGTCTCGCACAAGTCTCGTGAAGATCGCGCGGATAAGCGACGCCTGCCGTGGACCAAACGAACTAAATTCGACACGGCTAAAAACCGAATAGGCCGATAAGTATAATATTTAATTGCAATTAGTTGCCAATACGAGTCACGATATAAGGTTACTAAAACCGAAAACGTCATTGAATAACACGCTAATTAAGAAATAAAGCAAGTTTAAAAATGACTTCGTTTCCCCTTTAAACTAAGTGAAACAAATTGATAAAAAAAAATTATTACAATAATGCAAGGATACAGAAATTTGAATCTTGTGCATTGAAACGACTTTAAAGGAATTTAGATTTAAACTGGGAAATCTTACAGCACTGTTTAATATCGTCACTTAGAAGGCTTGATACGATATTGTTTGTTTTCCCCAATCTACATCAATCATTGCCCTTGTAAAGATTGCTAGGACGTCTGGATAAATAAAGCGAAAACGTGTGCGTTTTTTATTTACCGGTGAACTTTACAACCTATTTGAGTATACGCATCTCGCACAGAAAACCTGGGAGTTTATGATATCATTTTCGTAAGACTATCACTTTAAAGGAGAACCGAAGTCATTTTTAAACTTGCTTTATTTCTTAACATGTTATTCAATGATGTTTTCGGTTTTAGTAACCTTATATCGTGACTCGTATTGGCAATTAATTGCAGTTAAATATTATACTTATCGGCCTGTTTGGTTTTTAGCCGTGTTGAATTTAGTTCGTTTGGTCCACGGCAGGCGTCGCTTATCCGCGCGATCTTCATGAGACTTGTGCGAGACTTCGAAACATGAAGTGTCAGCGCCGCCATTTTGAAAACTGTTTTCCAAACGAAGTATTGCACAAAAACGAGTTTAAATGACGATTATGGCTGACTTTTTACAAACTTTCCTGATCGCTATCAAAACAAACACAACTTCCAGCTTGATTACGTCAGCGTTCAAAAGAGGGCGAGCGTCTTTTGACAATGTTGGCAGATGTCGGTCATTTTGATTTCCGCCGTACGTTTTACTTCCGTCCTACGATGTCTCGCACAGGTCTCGACGAATCTCGTTTACGGCCGTCGCTTTGACATATGGACTGATATATTACAGAGCATATTTCAAACACTCGTAACTTGCTACAGCAGCGACAAAATAGCGATCAAACATGCATTCCGATATTTAATAAAATGAGATAAATAGCATTTTGATGATAAAAAATTTTGCCTTCAGTTCTCCTTTAAAATGAAAGTAAAATGTGACTTCTGACAAACACTACTCGATATAATCAGACTCGGTCATTAACGCTTTAAACGTCGACTTTCTGAGTCGGGTTAAATGACGACTTCTAGATGACCGTGTTTAACGGTGTTCACTCACATCAGGACACAGGTTGCCCGTGGAGACGGAGGTGATTTTTCCTGGCGCTCCTGGATACACGGGCTTTCCCCCTGGACTCTGGGCTTGATCTGCAACAAGGCAAAAACAATCCAGGTTTCACTTTCAAAAACTAACCCGTGTTTGATAGCCATCGTACAGCTTCTCGGTTCTAATCCTGTCCTATCTAGCGTGTTTGGACACTCACTGGCCACGTTGGGGCTGGAGCGGTGATCTGCGCGGTTCTTCAGCAGCCTCTCGTCCCTTTTCTGCTCGGGGTACGAGTCCCAGTTCCCCTGCGGGCTCTCGGGAGAGCCGTTCTGCACGGAGTTGTTGTAGAGCTCGAAGCCTTCGCTCTTGGGCCTGGCTTTGCCTTTATCCATACGGCCCCGGTCTGCTGCTGAGGAGGGAAACGGGGACGTGTGCATGAGGGAAAACTGTCAGGAAGAGCTCAAATACACAAGTCAGCTTTATTCTGTGGATAAACACGAGCGTTGGTTTGAACGTACGGTCTCATAAAAAGCATAAATGCATTTTTAATAAATCAGCATGTGGATTTATTTAAATCTCACTTCATCAATCCAGAATTCTGCCATCATCAGCTTCCCAGAAATCAGAATAATTTAATACATCTGAATAATCAAACATCAGACTGGGGAGAAAAAAACAAAACCCCATCAGATGCTTTTTCCCCAGTCATTAATTTTCTCTCTCTCGCTCTCTCTTTTTTTTTTTTTGGACCTGGGCTAAAACTTTTAACCTAATTCATGATTTCCAACCTCGGTAAAACTGTGGATTAACTACGATTCTTAAAAGGGATTTTCCATCACTTCTTTACTCTCTCTTTCTTCCGTCCACACCTACTGAGTATTCTTGGGTTTCAGTCACGTGACTTCTCTTCGCGATTTCACTTCTGGTAAAACAGCTGGTGGGCGAGCAAGCCAAAACGGCTGCCGTAGCGCAAACAACTAATCAGAGTACGCTCGTAATCTAGAAGCCGCTGCTGGCTTTAGATAGATTCAGAAGATCGCTATGTGCAATGGAAAGAAGGATTTGATTTATCATACGATTCAGTCGAGTTCCCCGACATCTCGAACTATCTGGTGTTGCAGACGTCCTTCTACACCGCAGAACAGATGAAAGCGTGGAAGAGTACGGAGGCGTACAACTTTTTTGTACGTGGCTGGGTAAAGGACCTCGCTATCAAGTCGCTGCCCAATGAATCCTGGATTGTTTTGTATAAGCTTTTCATTCGCGTCTTTACAACGAAGCGCAAACAAACCAACCGCTGGCTTGATTCTCACTCGTCTTGGCTCTTATCTCTCCGCTAAATCATTCACAAAGATCATCAGAAACCCCTTTAAAGACCTGGATCTTAGTTACACAAGACGGAGAAGACGTGATCACGGCGCATTGTAACTGTACGGCTGGGGAAGAATTTTGTCGCGACCTTCATGCATATGGACTTTGTGAGGAGGAAACAAGAAACAGCTGGAGAATCAGCTTTAGCGCTTCGGGACTAAAAAAAGTAGCGTAAAATAACGACACATAGCAAGAAAAGTGCTTGGAAAACACTAAGGACAGAGCTGAGAGGGAAATACAAACCTTTCACCAAGTGATCGCCGCAAACTCCAGCACGCTTCGACTCGGCTCCCTTCGATTTCACTGAAAAGCCGCCTTTCTCCACGTCTTTTTGTGAAATCCTGTGTTCGTTCAGCCTTTTTTATTAGTTCACGTCGAACCCTGAAGAAACTTTATCAGTTTCACGGTTTGATCGATTCGCTACAAACACGAGCGTACGGAATTTTTCACACGAGCGATGCACCTTCTCCGTACAAACGCTTTGTCAACTGAGCTCTGGTAGACCACCAGCTAAAGTTCTGAATAACTAACGAGGCGGATGTGACGTCACGTTGAAACCCAAGAATTTCCTCATCTGTCTGTCTAATTAGCATTTTTTTTTACACATCTTTTTTCATCCTTAACCAGGATTCAAACTCAGACCCTTCTGTTTCTTAACCCAACATCTTAACCACTAGACCAGTGACACATATTTTGAATTTATGAATGAGTCCAGTCTTATTACATTATCAAGTAGTTTAAAATACAAAAGTCTTCCCGAATCTGAACACTAGATATAAAAGCAGTAAATTATGAACTGGGTTTAAAAACTCGAACCTCGGTTGAAAAATTCCATCTGATCTACAATTCTGACCTGCAACACTGACACTGTAGCGCCACTAGGGGGTGGAGAGAGCAAGTACAAATATCTTGAAATGACGTCAAATGGCTCGAAAAGTTCTTATTCTTTGATTATTATACAGTAAATAAAGCGCAGGATTATGCAGCTTGTTCTCAGGCACGTTTCAAGCTTCAAATTTGTTTTCAAGCAACATTCGTATTCTCGACATTGAAAATTTGTTTCCGAATAAAGGAGAACTTAAGGCAAATTTTTTACCATCAAAATTCTATTTCTCTCATTTTATTAAATATCGGAATGCATTTTTGATCGCTATTTTGTCGCTGCTAGAGCAAGTTACGAGTGTTTGAAATATGCTCTGTAATACATCAGTCCATATGTCAAAGCGACGGCCGTAAACGAGATTCGTCGAGACCTGTGCGAGACATCGTAGGACGGAAGTAAAACGTACAGCGGAAATCAAAGTGACCGACATCTGCTAACGTTGTCAAAAGACGCGCGCGCCCTCTTTCGAACGCTGACGTAATCAAGCCGGAAGTTTTGTTTGTTTTGATAGCGATCAGAAAAGTTTGAAAAAAGTAGGCAGTAATCGTCATTTAAACTCGTGCAATACTTCGTTTGGAAAACGCTTCACGTTTCGAAGTCTTGCACAAGTCTCGTGAAGATCGCGTGGATAAGCGACGCCTGCCGTGGACCAAACAAACTAAATTCAACACGGCTAAAAACCGAACAGGCCGATAAGTGTAATATTTAATTGCAATTAGTTGCCAATATGAGTCACGATATAAGGTTACTAAACCCGAACACGTAATTGAATAACACGCTAATTAAGAAATAAAGCAAGTTTAAAAATGACTTCAGTTCTCCTTTAAAATTGAAGCTTGAAATGAACAACAAAAAAGCCTAGTTTATATTTAAGATATTTTTCAGTGTAAGAACAAAAAAAAAAAAAAAAAAATCAGGTTATACAACCCATTTACGGGTGTGTGTGTGTGTGGAGCAGTTTTGCCTTGAGGAACGGGCAAAAATCCCAGTGGCTCGATGTGCTCAGCTAATAGAGACACATCCCAAGAGACTTGCAGCTGGAATTGCAGCTCTACAAAGTATTGACTTGGGGGGGGGGGGGGGGGGGGGGGGGGAATACTTACGCACACTCCAGATTTCTGTTTTTTTCATCTTAGTTATTGTTTGTGTCACAATAAAACACTTTTCACCTTTAAAGTGGTCGGCATGTTGTGTAAATCAAATGGTGCTAACCCTCCAAAAGTCCATTTCAATTCCAGTTTGTAATGCGACAAAACAGGACAAACACCAAGGGGGATGAATACTTTTTTGCAAAACACTGAACACCTCACCCTCAGAGTGATTCCGTATAACTGAAAAGTTAAAGCTGTACTCTTCTTACCCCGGGGCATCATGGGAGACGGCTGGTTGAGCAGCGTGGCCAGGCCGTGGTAAATGGCCCCCTGTTTGGCCACCTCCAGAGTCACCACCGAGCCTGTTCGGGTCATCAGCTCCGCCGCCCTGCCGACAAACACACAAACACGTCTCGGCAACAGAGCCACGCCGACAAAGCGCTCCCGGATCCCTGTGGAGATGTTTCTACAAGACCTCGCGCTTTACTTCTGGCAGAATGTCAAACCGACGAAACCACGCTGGCGTCGAGCGTCACATTCCTCAGATTTATAACTTCAAACACGATTAGAAAAGCGTAAACACCATCTGCTTTGAATCGGACACAAATCCTCCGTCTGAAACTTCAATGAACTTGCTTGGGGTTTTTTTTCCCTTCGTAATTATAACTGCGACGGGACAAAACTAGATTTTATTGACAGACAAATGAGTATTTTACTAAACCGAGCAGCTCTGGTTCAGAACACACTGTTTTTTTTTTTCCCCTGGAATGACGGGAAGAGCAGCGCCGAAGCTAAAGGGCTGACATCAGGACGAGGGATGTTTTAATTTAGGAACAAGTTCATTAACAAACCTCAGATGGGCGTGTATATATTTAAACTTTTTTTTTCCCCCCCTTTTTGTCTTCATGTTCATTCGCTGTGCTCCTGAATTCTGATTGGTCAGGACGTGTTACGTTTCTATAAATCACAGGTTAATATCAATGTGCTCGTTCTAATACGTTATTGTTTCCATAGTAACAGCTTGCGCAGAGATTTGCCACATAAGCTGATTGTAAAACGCGTGTAACTACGGTATATGCGGGTCATTCTAGAATTCGGGGTACGTTTTGCCAAGATGAACCTTTTCCACAATTTTCCACAAAAGAAATCTTTATGGAATCAGTTTTGAACAGGAACGACAAACTTTCACCAACAGCGATGCTTGATGTACGTTTTCGACCCAATTTATCCATAAAACATTTAGCTAAATGACTCCCACCCCTCCCCCCACATTACTGTCTGGCTTCGACTCCTGATTCAACTCAAAAAGTGATTCAGTCTAACGATCTGTTTTTTTCGAGCTTATTCTATTCACTGTTATAAAAGCAACTGCATAGAAAGTCTATTTTCTGTATTATGTGAAATTTCAGTCATAAAAAATATATATATATTTTTTAATCCGGCCCAATGTTCTCGTCAACTCTGTTATAAAAGTGCATAAAATCCACAAAGACTTAATAATAATAATAATTCACATGACAACTGCAACAAGTGATGTCACTTCCTGTGGCGGGAAACTTCAGAAAGGCAGTGATGGAGAGAGAGAGTTCTGTTTCTTCGCTCAGTAATTTGAACAAAATGTTGAGGATTTTACACCAACAGCACATTAATGATTCGTCAACTCTGTTGTGATATTGGAGCGAACCTCGCGCTCATTTTCTCAAAAAAAAACAACAATACGATTAAAATCCGTAACATTCTGTTTTAATACGTGCCACATGGTCGCTAGTTTGACGTTAGAACGTGGAGTCCAGACACAAAATGGCGGGAGGTGTCAATTCTGTTAACAGATTGCCCGGCTATAGACCCTTCCCACGTGACGTCACGACAAACACGGCCGCCATTTTGGACATGAACTACCAGTAGTCTACCGCAGCCAACAACGAGGAACGACGGCGAAGCGTCGAAAGGAATATAGCCATCAAAGGAAGTTTTTACTTTCAGCAAGACTTCCATCATGCCGTTATATTGTTGTGCACCTGGATGTAGTAACCATCAACACACAAGGCAAGATTTATCATTTTATCGGATCCCAACAGATGCTGACCGACGGAGAAGATGGATGGTCTTGAAAATATTGGCAAAATGATGTTTATTGACATAGCAATCGTGTGTAACGGGAAGCATTTGCATATCCGAAGTGTTGTGTTTACATCAAAGATAAAATAAACCGATATGACAACGACTGCTGCTGCCAGGTTGGGGACACAAACTAGTAGAAAGGAAGTGTGCCAACAGTGCCAACACACTTCCTTTGTGGTCGATTCTGCTTTAAGGTAAGATGCAGTTAATTATTCGTCTGCTGTGGGTTTGGAATCGGTAGCCTGACCGATTCGTTCATGTTTGTGGTGCCATTTGTTTGTTGACGCGTGTTGAAATGGAAGATTGGTTGTTGACATGATTTCCAGTGATGCTTTGGTGCTGCTGTGGATCAGATGTGTTGAGTAGCCTGACTGTTTTTTTTTTTTTCTTGCGTGTGGTATCATTGTTGACGCGAGGTTGTTTTTTGAACATGCCAATGCGGACACGATTTCCCCTGATGAGTTATGACTTCAGACGCGATGCGTGTGTGGAGTCCGCGTGATGTGTGTGTAAGATAGGCTTCTCATGTGTTTGGAGATCCGCGCTCTGAGACAAGCGCAAGCACACACCCCCCAAGGGAAAAAAAAGGGACCCCCCGAAAATATCGGCATAGTTCGAACACTGGGTTGGAGAAAGTAATGGCAAATAGTGAGTGCACAAACCATAGAAGGTAAACTGTACACAGCGCCAGGGCAGTGTGATGGTATGTCTACTTTTAGATTGTGTTAGCTTATCAATGAACGCACTCGTCACTCGACGAGTTTCACGTCTTTACGGCGGATACTTAAATGTGTGTTAGGTATTATTGTTGCAGTCTAAGCAGTCATTGTAGCAGCTAGATGAGCGAGAACCGAAAAGGTCTGTGCCATAAACCGTTATTTCTTCATGTCCAAAATGGCGGTCGCGTTTACGAAGGTCACGTGAGTGAAAAGGGTCTATAGCGATCACAGAGTTGACGACGGAGTCGACGCTTGAAATGCAAGGAGACTCGACTTCAAGTAAGCTTGCCATCACCTTACGAACAGAATACGGCAGACATCCGGCAACGTTAAACAGATGAAAAGCGCGACGTGTCGTTCTTCAAGGAATAAAATGTTGTAATGATGATCAGATTGCTGTGGAGTCGGAGGAATAAAACAACAAGAGGACTTCCTGGAATAGGAAAATAATAGGGCTGTAACGATACACCCAACTCACGATTCGATTCGTATCGCGATTTTTGACCCACGATTCGATACACCCACGATTTTTTTAAAATGTTTTTTTAAAGTAGTAAATTTGACTTATTAACATTTACTTACTTACATTAACTATTTAATAACAAATAATTCAGACCACTGCAGAGAATGAGTAATATGTATGCAAAAATGAACAAATGTATATCCAAAGATTGTTTTATTTCTCAAAATAATACTGTTGAGCCGGAAGCTCTGTTTTTTTCGGTTCTGAAAAAGTCATTTTTCCAAATCGTGTAAATCCGTTAAGATTTTTTTTGGGGGGGGGGGGGGGGGTGGCTCTCTCACTGTCTCACTCTCATAGGGCCAATGATTTTCTGTGATTGCTGAAAACAGATGGAAATTACAGAATTTTTATGGTGAAACGTTGCTCGCGTGTCAAAATGTAACTGCCGCAGAAGGCTTCCGCCCAAGCAGACATGCCTTCAGTGTTGCCAGATACTGTAACGTTTTCCACCCCAAAATATGTTCAAAACCAGCCAAAAAGCACCTAAAACCGCCCAATCTGGCAACACTGCATGCCTTTCCGGTCAAGTGATTGTGATTGGCTTGTGGCACACCTAGCCAGCCAATGAGCTGCTTGTTTACAGATTCGCTCCCCGCGTCACAACCAGAATGGCGACCGCTTAAAAGAAATGAATGCTCTGCCAGTGGCGAGTGCGGACGATGCGTGACTTGCAGAAGATTGTCGCAGGTCGGCGAAAAAACGACTTACTAATAGATATAAAAAATAAAAGTAATTTAAAATGTAATTTAAATAAAAAGTAAAGTATTCATAAATTGAAGTTTGGAAGCGCATCTGTTTTTGGGCTGAGGAGAAGTTTGAAAGGGTGTACCGCGATTCTGCCTTCTTGTATCGCGACACGGATCGTGGCTCTGCGTATCGCGATTTCGATACGCATATTGTTACAGCCCTAGAAAATAACCAACTTTCATTTCACCACCTGTTATTATGTTGATTATTTTCCGAGAACAGCATACCCCCAAGTGTTTTGTTTTATCCCTTATTTATCCACCAGAGACACCGGATATTACATGCTTAGCTTTAACTTTCAGAAATCCAGCTTAAAAAAAAAAAAAAAGGGTTATGAAAGTACCTCTCCTGAGAGAGTCCGACTAGACTTCTCCCGTCCACGCTGAGCAACTGATCTCCAGCAGCCAGACGGCCGTCCTGAAAAACACACACAGTGTTATTTTACCGGCATGACATAAACCCATCGTTGGCTCCACTGAGCTCATGCTTTGTATATTTATGTCCTCACCATGTCTGCAGCTCCTCCTTTGACGACAGACTTGATGTAAATGCCAAGTTTCTCCTGTCCAGCACCCTATTAAAACACACACACACACACACACACACACACACGCGCGAGCGATTAGAAAAGGAAGACCGAATTTCCCCTACATTCCCGTTCCCATAATGGATTCCAGTGTGAAACGCTACGCTCTCGAAACTCGCGAAAGACACCAGGACGACAAAGGGAGCCCAGATTATTGGTCACCAGATGAAAGCGAGCTTTTGTGGTGCAGTCATGAAGATCTCCTCCCCGCCAACATTACACGATTCTCCCCCTCTCCTTACACGTCCACGTCTGACAACGAGCTCCTTGAGATGCTGAATTCGGCGGGCGTGACGCCATTTCCTGCCCAAAACGCAGGAATGTTATAGCGGCACGGTAACGTCGCTCCGCCTCGGAGCCTCACAAGGCTTTGCTTTACTTTTACGACTCCCTTTTATGTCATGTCTGTTGTGCCAGTAGCCTGGATTCGTCATTGCAAGTCGCCGCCGCCACGTGAAATCCCCCTGGATGCTGCCAGAACGGCGTTAAACGCGATTCGAGGCTTCGTGTCCGCTTCCTGATCATCGCGCTGAATAGCGTCCACACCTGAACGGCACGGGTGTGAGGGGTGCGAACGGTGCGCTTTTATAACGTTACAGTACGCAGGAATGAAAGCTGTAAGAGGGAAACTGATGAAACGTCGCACCACACGCTTCATCGGCAGGATCAGAGGAATCATCCGATTCCGTCAAACGTCTGGATTTGTCATTTTGCGTGCCATCACTGAAATCATGGCTCTGATTGGTTGGTTGTTGCCCTAATTAGTTGCCCCGTGTATCATCTTTAAAGATGTATTAAAGACTGTTTCATGAACAGCCGATCTCCAGACTTAAAAGAATATAGTAATGCGTCGACAGGATTTTTGACGTGCATACGAACGACGTCCGTGTACAACCACCGAGAACCTGGTTGTAAGTGAAGGCAACGGATCTCATAAACACAACAAAATCTGTATCTTTATTTTTTTTTTTAAGATTTTTTTTTGGGCTTTTTTCACCTTTATTGGATAGGACAGTGTAGAGACAGGACAGGAAATGAGTGGGAGAGAGAGACGGGGAGGGATCGGGAAATGACCTCGGGTCGGAATCGAACCCGGGTCCCCGGATTTATGGTACGGTGCCTTAGCCACCTGAGCCACAATGCCCCCTGTATCTTTATTTACATAAGACAGACGGGTTTTTATCCAGTGCTTCGTTTTAGTTTGCTTCTGAAAAAACAAACGTGGGATTATTTACTAACACGTTTTGCAGAAAATACTGATAAAAAGCGTTTTCTAAACATCATTGGCTTTTTTTTTTTTAAGCTGAACGATTTCTTACTCCGCACACTCGTGTAAACTATGGAATCAATTTTGTGCCAAAATGTTCATACAATACTTTTGAAATATCAAACAAAAACGATAAATCAAAATTTAAAAAAAAAAAAAAAAGTCAATTTTTTTTCGACTGGCAAACAAATTATTCGTGTAATCGTGCAAAATATCAGTCTATTACTCTGCAGAAACCTTTTATTTTTGTTCCGCGTCTTTCTCAGTTTTGTTTGACGTAATTTATTTTGGTTGCGATTCCAGCTTTCTCGTTTGCGCTCCCTGACTTTTTGCTTGCAGTTTTGGCACAAACTTCACGTGTGGGTGGGCTGTCCAGGAATGCATTCCCATTGGCTAACTTGTGTTTGACTGACAGCTACGTACGCTCAGCGATTCCCCCGGAGGCTGTTGCGGCCATTTCCTACTCGGATTCTGGCGGACTGTTTGACGAGTGACCGATCCATTGACGGTAAACAAGGATGGAGTGGACTTCAGTGGCGACTATGATATTGAATTAATTCAACAAAGGGTAAGTACGGGACGTATGTGTTGCAGTAGTGCACATTATGCAGGCGTGTTTAACGTTAGCAAGACAGCTATTATATTGGGTAGTGGAGCCAAGGCTAACATTTGACTTGCCACGAAACACCTGCATAATGTGCACTACTACAACACATACAACACATCTGTCCCGCACTTACACTTTGTTGAATTAATTCAATATCATAGTCGCCACTGAAGTCCACTCCATCCTTGTTTACCGTCAATGGATCGGTCACTCGTCAAACAGTCCGCCAGAATCCGAGTAGGGAATGGCTGAGCGCAGCTGTCAGTCAAACACAAGTTAGCCAATGGGAATGCATTCCTGGACAGCCCGCCCACACGTCAAGTTTGTGCCAAAACTGCAAGCAAAAAGTCAGGGAGCGCAAACGAGAAAGCTGGAATCGCAATCAAAATAAATTACGTCAAACAAAACCGAGAAAGACGCGGAACAAAAATAAAAGGTTTCTGAAGATTAATAGACTGATATTTTGCACGATTACACAAATAATTTGTTTGCCAGTCTAAAAAAAATTGACTTTTTTTTGTATTTTGATTTGTCGTTTTTGTTTGATATTTCAAAAGTATTGTATGAACATTTTGGCACAAAATTGATTCCATAGTAAACAATTATTGTACAGTTCAATAGCAATTAAGAGCATCTTTCCTTAGCTTGAGATGATCTAAACCTACCGCGGATCGATATCGATTAGCTCTTACGTGCGATAATATTGGATGGTAACTATACAGTCGTGATATAAAGTGAAAGTGCTGGTTCACTGCTGTCCACCAGGCGCCCAGCAGAGTCACAACATCATAAACGTTGTGGTGGTGGTTCTGGCACATGGCATGCGATGTCAAAGAAAGGAATAAATATGCCTTCGTAACATCTGCCAACGCTGTCAAAAGACGCACGCGCCCTCTTTCGAACGCTGACGTAATCAAGCCGGAAGTTTTGTTTTGATAGCGATCAGGAAAGTTTAAAAAAAAGTAGGCAGTAATCATCATTTAAACTCGTTTTTGTGCAATACTTCGTTTGGAAAACAGTTTTCAAAATGGTGGCGCTGACACTTCACGTTTGGAAGTCTCGCACAAGTCTCGTGAAGATCGTGCGGATAAGCGACGCCTGCCGTGGACCAAACGAACTAAATTCAACACGGCTAAAAACCGAATAGGCCGATAAGTATAATATTTAATTGCAATTAGTTGCCAATACAAGTCACAATATAAGGTTACTAAAACCGAAAACGTCACTGAATAACACGTTAATTAAGAAATAAAGCAAGTTTAAAAATGACTTCAGTTCCCCTTTAAAGGCAGTGACTTTTTTTTTTTTAAACCTAATGATGTGAAACCTCATGAAAGAGAAACTCTGATGAAAAACATCACCGACATACTGAACGGCTAAATTTTAGAAATACCTTAAATCATTAGATATACATTTTAAACTAAATAAATAATTCAAACCAAGGAATATTGGCAATTATTCGATTCACATTCACTGGATATGAGCAATTGTGCGCTCGGATTGGCTACTCTACTACTAGGCTCATATGCTGTGCGTAGAGAAAAACAAAATGGCGGCGCGCATCAAGTCATTCATATATAAAATCACTTTGTTTTCAAGTATTTAAAAGAAACAAATAGCTAAAAGAATATAGCTCTCCCCCCCCAAAAAATGCAACAAAATATGGAATAAAAGTATTTGATCGTAAGAACATATTTTTTTTTCGCGGTGCGGTTTCCATCAAATCCTGCACTCTGATTGGCTGGCGAGCGGGTCCGTATCCTATGGTACGGACCCCGGTTACGGGCCTCTGGTGACTTCGCTCGTTCACAACAACAACAAACATAGTAGCATTTTTTGTCAACATTTATCTTCGCATTTCTCAGTATAACAGCATTAATTTTACAGCATGGATAGTGATAACGACAGTGTTCACAGCGAAAGCGAGTTTTACTACCCTGAGGAAGAAGAAATAAAAGAAAACATTTCAGGAGAAAGCTAAAAACCTGTAACTGTTGCTAACGCCGAGCAAAAACATGGCTGAATCCTGAATGACTCAATTTTGTATAAATAGGGGACTACATAGGCGGCAAAATGTAGTTTTTTTCCTGCCATGGAAGTGCACTTGTATACCGAGGAGGAAGCCATTTGCATTACAGCCGTGAATGAGGATTCAAAATGGCGGCTCGGCTCGGTTTTCCTCGGCCCTGAATACTGACCTCGGCCCAGAGGGCCTCGCTCAGTACTTTCAAGACCTCAGTCACGGTATTTCACCATACGGACCTCCCAGCTGGTAAATATATCATATATTTATTTTTCAAGAATTATCATCGTATTTTTCACAAATTACTCCTGTCATTTCGCCGGTTTGTTTACATTCTAAGCAGAAATTATTTTGTCGGACTTTTCGTATAAAAGTTTTTATTGATCGAATTTGCAAAAAATAAAAATGCTCCGTTTCCAAAATCCAGTGAATGTGGATCGAATAAAACAGTTATTCCACTCAATCTCGTCGTACATCGCTAATAGCTGACTCGGTGCTACGCGCCTCGTCAGCTATCAGCTCATGTACGACTCGATTTCATGGAATAACTGTTGAATAATTTATTTAAGAGATTTGAAGTTGAACTTCATCTCAAGCCACACAACCAGCGGCGCATTACAAGGCGTTCGAGGTGAACCCGCCCTTTCGGAGCTCCTTGATCTTCTCTAAAGCATGAGATGGAGCCGTGATCGCACCACTAACCCCGGAGCAAACCGGCGGAATAGCTTCCATATCTGGACGTTCTCCAAACACACACAACGCTGCTGGAACCAGTTTTACAGGTGAATAGACGGCAATTGAGTGCGAAACTGCGGTTTATTGTTTCGATGAGGAAGCTGCTGCTGCTGCACGGGGAAACGGAGCACGGCTTACGTTATTAAAAAAAAAAAGTGAAGGATGAAGGCGAGGAGCAGACTGTGGGCTGAGATGGAAACAGAATCCGCCTGGGAACTGCTCGCAATTTCTTTCAATAAAGACCACCGGAACAGACGCCCACCCACAGCACCGACCATCAATCACAGGAATCCACACACACACACACACACGCTGCAGGATTAAAAACCGTCCACATACTGAGTATACGATCAAGCGCGCACGAATATGATTGATGCCTATTCGAGGGTGGATATTCAGACAAGCGAGGCTGTTTAACAGGAAAATTTTTCCACGTCACCACGTGTTTGGGAATGACGATTAAATCAAAGAAGGGAAAAAAATAAAAATGCAAGCAAATCTCCAGTGGATCGAAGTTTAAATTCCATGAAAGAGCCGTGGAAATTATATATTTAAAAAAAAAAAAGATTTTTAAAAACGTCCCTACGACACGGTCTGGATACCAAATCACGAAAAACATGATAGATTATACATCGACACCATCGTAGGCTCCGCCCACAAGAGGCACTTTTCATACAAGGGAACATTTCAGAGGTCCAGAGGGAGCGTCCAGGGTCCGGCGGACACAAAGACGCCAAATACAGAAAGGCCCCCTCTGTTCGTGCATCCTGTTACTCTGAACACAACAAGGCAGGAATCGGAGCACTGGACCCCCCCAACACACACACACACACACACACACACCATCACGTCACGGTTAAGCGCTAAGAAGTTATTCGTTTCCTTTTGTGCCTTAAATTTGTCTGCAGGTCAGCGAGACACCCGACACCTGCTCTCCAGCCGAGTTGTTCACACGCTAGCGAGTAAATAACTGAAGGTCACATGCGAGAACGAGTTTCTCCGAACGCTACAGAGAAAAGCCACAGAGGGAGAAACTCGAGCGAACGCTCACAACAGCACAGAGCAACACGAACACAATTTAAACCTTCAATTTAGCTTTTTTTTTTTTTTTTAATTGCATCGCGACATCAGAAGGTGTTGCTCGGATACATATTTAAATAATACTGGCTGTTTTTTTCAACGTGTATCAGATATATTCCATTCAGCTAGCAGGATACCGAACGAGTCGAAGACGAGTAGCTGAATGGAATATATCTGATATACCACGAAAAAACAAACAGCCATTATTATTATTATTATTACATACGCATTCCTTTCGGGTGTTCGAGGCGTCTTTCTCTTTCAAAATTCTCTCAAAATCTTCCGTAGTTTTTTTTTTTAACGACGCAAACCTGGCGGCCATATTTGTTTACAAATTGTCCCAGTCGCTCGCTTGCGTGGAAGTTTTACGTCTCCGACGTGTGACGTCATGTTGCCTTGACAACCGTGCAATATCGTAAAGTAGGGCTGCACGATTATGGAAAAAATGATAATCACGATTATCTTGATCAAAATTGTAATCGCGATTATTAATCGCGATTATTCTTGATGTTAGGGAAATCACTTACGTTTTATTTCACTATATTCAAACAAACGATATGAACAGCTTTCAGTGCAGAATGAAATTTAAAAGAGAAATTCTGATTTCCAAATGACAAATAAATGAAATTTATCCAAGAAATTACCAAAGGATGAAGGAACTGAAAACTCAATTGCAACAATTGCATAGCATTATACTGAGGCCTACAAGTTTTTAGCTAGAAAGAGCAGCCTATCAACATGCTCTGGCTTTAAACATGAGCGAAGGCAGGTCACAGCATTGCCTCCAGTGCTAAATAGTCTGTTGTTCCGACATAGTTAGCTTTTCTCTCTCACCTCAATCTGCTACCTACTCTCACGCTATCACCCCTTGAAGAAGAAACCGCTGCACTGAAGCTCTGCGCACTTGGCCAGTGTTGCCAGATGCTGCTGACGTTTTCCAGCCCAAAATATGTTCAAAACCCGCCAAAATGCACTTAAAACTGCCCAATCTGGCAACACTGCACTTGGCTTGCTTGCTTATTTAGGCGGAGTAATGAAACCTTACCGCGTGGGTTTCCTCCGGGTGCTCCGGTTTCCCCCACAGTCCAAAGACATGCAGGTTAGGTTAACTGGTGACTCTAAATTGAGCGTAGGTGTGAATGTGAGTGTGAATGGTTGTCTGTGTCTATGTGTCAGCCCTGTGATGACCTGGCGACTTGTCCAGGGTGTACCCCGCCTTTCGCCCGTAGTCAGCTGGGATAGGCTCCAGCTTGCCTGCGACCCTGTAGAAGGATAAAGCGGCTACAGATAATGAGATGAATGAAACCTTACATGCGTCGGTTCGCCCCCTAATGGTTTGGCTGCGTACTGGTCAAAAAGTGCTTGATCAGATATGCAGCAGAGCTCGCATTTTAAATGGAAATAAATCGCGATTTTCATTTAATTTAATCGTGGCAGCCAAAATCGCGATTTTCGATTAAATTCGATTAATTGTGCAGCCCTATCGTAAAGCATATTCGACGCTCATTCTCCATTGGGTAGAGTGACGTAATAGACGTAGGATAAGCGATATGCTAACAATATTGCATGCTATCGAACCAAATGAATGAAACCCGCTCGAAGTGAACAGAACACGTGGTTTTATTCCATGGAAAAAGTGTCCTGTATGGATAATATTTAAATAATATGGGCTGGCGTTGAGTGAATATCAGATATATTCCATTCAGCTAGCATGATACTGAATGAGTTGAAGACGAGTAGCTGAATGGAATACATCTGATATACCACGACAAAAGCCAGCTATTATTATTATTATTAATACACACTCTTCATATCAGCGTTCTCGAATGCTGATGCTGGCTTACCCGCGACTTGGTGCTGTTAGCGCTGCAGTCCAGCTACCTTCCAGCTGGTGTAGTGTCAGCGCAGGCCAACGCTATTATTATTATTTTCCCTGTGTAATTTACTTAGCTACTTTTAAAATCAACATCGACAGCTACATACAACAGAGCGACCTGGCAGCCTAAATTCTCTCAAAATTTTCCCGCTTTTAGCGAAGCAAACCTCACAGCCATGTTTGTTTACAAACCATCACAGTCGCTCGCTAGCGCGCAAGTTTTACATCTCCGATGTGTCTCTTTTCCAGTTTTTCGATGGCATGTTTTTCTCTTGTAAATATGCGTGAAGAATATAATGAAGTTTCGGTCGCCTTTCAGGCGTTCAGCGCGTCTTTAGTTTCAGTTTTCAGTTTATTTATTTAGTGCTTAAACCGAGCACTGGAACAGCCTCGTCTTAATGTGCGTTGTCTTGACAACGTGCAATATTATAACAATATTGCATGCTCATTCTCCATTGGGTAGAGTGGTGTGATGCATGGAGGATAAGCGATACGCTAACAATATTGCATGCTATCAATAAACTTGCTAGAAGGGAATAGAATACATACATGTTATTTACCAGCCGGGAGGGCCGTATGGTGAAATACCGTGACCGAGGTCTTGAAAGTACTGAGCGAGGCCCTCTGGGCCGAGGTCAGTATTCAGGGCCGAGGTCACGGTATTTCACCATACGGACCGACCTTAAGCTGGTAAATAATATATTTATTTTTTTCTTTACCAAATTCTAACAGAAAACGAGAGCGCCCAAAAAGGAAAACCGAGCCGAGCCGCCATTTTGAATCCTCATTCACCGCTGTAATGCAAATGGCTTCCTCCTCGGTATACAAGTGCACTTCCATGGCAGGAAAAAAAAACTACATTTTGCCACCTATGTAGTCCCCTATTTATACAAAACTGAGTCATTCAGGATTCAGCCATGTTTTTGCTCGGCATTAGCAACAGTTAGAGGTTTTTAGCTTTCTCCTGAAATGTTTTCTTTTATTTCTTCTTCCTCAGGGTAGTAAAACTCGCTTTCGCTGTGAACACTGTCGTTATCGCTATCCATGCTGTAAAATTAATGCTATTATGCTGAGAAATGCTGGCAAAAAATTATAAGATTTTTGATAATCTTATAAATAAATCTTATAAAAAAGGATAAATGTTGACAAAAAATGCTACTATGTTTGTTGTGAACGAGCGAGTTGCCAGAGGTCCGTAACCGGGGTCCGTACCGTAGGATACAGACCCGCTCGCCAGCCAATCAGAGCGCGGGATTTGATGGAAACCGCACCACGAAAAAAAAAGTTCTATTACATGGGGGAAAAGTGCCCTGTATCACCGATATTTCACTCCGATGACGTCACTCCTAGCGTTTTCCCGCTGACTGGATGCGCGCTGTCAAAATGGCGAACCGGTTCAAAATTAAAATTCTGTTGATTAACTTGTGCATTTTTTTTTTGTCTCAATGCAATACAATACAATAAAGACGCATTCATTATGTTCACTTTGCTCAGTCGCGAAATATATTCACAACTCGAAGATGAACTTCGTGCCTTCGCACCACCGTGCGATATCCTCTGTATATCATATTAAAGCACTTGTTCTAATACACTACCGTTCAAAAGTTTGGGGTCACCCAGACAATTTTGTGTTTTCCATGAAAAGTCACACTTTTATTTACCACCATAAGTTGTAAAATGAATAGAAAATCTAGTCAAGACATTTTTCTGGCCATTTTGAGCATTTAATCGACCCCACAAATGTGATGCTCCAGAAACTCAATCTGCTCAAAGGAAGGTCAGTTTTATAGCTTCTCTAAAGAGCTCAACTGTTTTCAGCTGTGCTAACATGATTGTACAAGGGTTTTCTAATCATCCATTAGCCTTCTGAGGCAATGAGCAAACACATTGTACCATTAGAACACTGGAGTGAGAGTTGCTGGAAATGGGCCTCTATACACCTATGGAGATATTGCACCAAAAACCAGACATTTGCAGCTAGAATAGTCATTTACCACATTAGCAATGTATAGAGTGGATTTCTGATTAGTTTAAAGTGATCTTCATTGAAAAGAACAGTGCTTTTCTTTCAAAAATAAGGACATTTCAAAGTGACCCCAAACTTTTGAACGGTAGTGTACGTCATCGAGGGATCGTATTGTATCCCAGACATCAACGAAATGTAATGTGCTCTGTACGTTTTCTTTATGGTTTATTATTTACGAGGTTTTTTTTTTTTGTATTGACTTCAACAGAGTGATAACAGGAACTCACGGATGTTCCGCAGCATTAAAGGTAACTATAAATATTACTATAAATACGATACAATAAAACGTATGGTTGTTATACGTCTATTGCTGTGTTCACACTTATACCGGTACGAAAGTGGTATAACTGTATCGATACAAAGTATACCGGTACAGTTTAGTGCATCTGTCCACACTAGCGAGAAATGTTTGCGGTTTTCTTTCACGGTAGTTGAAATGCGCGTGTGCGAAATGTTTCCATGGTTACCGAGTAACTTCCTTCCAAGAATATACGGCATCCATTATTCCGTGATCTCGAGAAACCAAAATTATTTCACGATCTCAGCTGGATCACTCAGTGCGTTTACATGCACGTCCAAATCGAGCTACTGTCGGTAATCGAGCAAAGGGCCCCAGCAGGGGTGCCAGAGAAATCCAATCCTACATGCACAAGTGAAATCGGGCTATTGTGCAAGGTGCATTGTGCACCCGAGCCACACGTGGTGCTACACGCCCCATCGTGTTGGTTCACTTCCGGTTGTCGTCATGAAGAAGAGCTATAGTGTTGCCAGATACTGCTGACGTATTCCAGCCCAAAACATGTTCAAATCCGCTAAAATGCACTTAAAACCCCCCAATCTGGCAACACTGGCAGTTCCGTGTTCAAGCTGTTAGGCTTGCTCTAACAGACTGTATGGCTACAAACTGTCCGGCGCAGACCACTGTTTTGTAAGACAACTTATTTTGCACAATAATATTTTTCTAAAGTCCATTTTTTGCTTACAAAAAAATATATTTTTTTTGCTTACAATTTAACTTATGTCTTAATAAACACACAAAAAGTTCAATTGTTTTGTTTTTATTGACATTCTTCAGATGTTGGACATATATTTGTGTGTATATACACACACACACACACACACACACACACACACACAAATACAATGACTTGTTTATGTACACAATTCACAGCTATGCAACAGCTGTACAGATGTATTTGGTGATACAGTAAGTGAGTTAAATTTTAACAGTGCAAACAATGCCACAAAAAGAAAAGATTCATGCCGTTGTCATGCCGACCGAGGCTGTTGTGTTTCCCTTGTGGTCACTCGTCACTTCCGGAAGGGGCAGTGCTGAAGTAAGTAGCTCGAATACGTAGCTCGATAGGGTTTACATGCACTAAGTAGCTCGGCAGAAATCGCATAAACTAGGTCGTGTAGCTCAATTCCGAGAAATCAAGTTCGGTTCAATTTCAGCCGAATTAAGGTGTATACATGGCATTTTGAACTTCGATTTCAGTCGAGCAACGGCAGAAATTCGATTCTCTCTATGTGCATGTAAACGCACTGACTGTATCTCCGTCGGTAGAGACGAAGCCGGGCCAGTCTTCTGCGGAGGTGCCGCGGACTAATTTTGAAATGATCCCTTATTAAAAGACTTAATGCAATCTCTCCCTGTGTCAACCCCTGATCAAAATATTGCCTTATTAGGTGATCGATTATTCCAGACATTCTAATGACCAAAGTTGCGTCTATACAGAATGAGAAACAGCCCCAAAGTCAGCATATCACAAGTCTCTTGGCGCTCCTGAATGAACCATTTCTCAGCTGTTTACTCGAGATCATGAAATAAATGTTTTGTTTTCTCGAGATCTCGAAATAACGGTTTTGTTTTCTCGAGATCTCGAATTAGTTGTGTTGTTTTCTCGAGATCCTGAATTAATTATGTCGTTATCTCGGGATAACAAGGTGAATAAAAAAAAAAAAGGATTATACGAAGGGCCTCTCTCGGCTTCCGTACGGATGAAACAACATGTGTGCGCTTTTTGTTGTCAATGTACAGTCTGTATTTCTGGTGGTCATTTATTCAGTTGAATCGTATAAAACGCGCGAGGCAGTTGAGAAAGAAACAAACGAATCTCCGTTCTTCACTATTTTATTCAGCGAAGACATCGATTGAGGTGTGTGACTTTGCGCATTATATTTGTATCGATACAGAACCGCTTCATCTGTCCACACTACAGCGAAGCGCGACATTACCGATACTGTACCGGTTAGAAACCCATACATTTGTGGGTTTCGTACCGGTATAGTTGCTAGTGTGGACAGGTGTTGCGGTACGAAAGTAGTTTCGTATCGGTACAAAATCCCTAGTGTGGACAGGGTATATTAAAATGTTACACAGTTTTCCTTTTGCACCAAGAATAACGGGCCATTAATATCCCCCCCAAAGAAAGAAACACTGAAAGTCACATTACTTTCACTTCCCAACAGTATGAGGTGAGGTTCAAAGCAGAGGACCTTCATGGGTGATTACCGACAGGGTAAATAAGAGCATTTTAGCTCGACTTGGAAGCAGTTCAAGCTTGTCTTTGGCAGGCGGTTTCAGATCTGAGCTACGAATCACAGCGAGAGGGCATGAGGCTCGAATTTACTGGAGGCGTTTATTGACTCCAACAAAGTCACGGCATCTTTAAATCAATCTCAAACTCAAAGTCTGTAAAGCTGCTAATATGGCGTTTCTTCTCGGCTTATAAAGCAGCCACGGTGGGCCACGTCTTCGCTCTGGGGTGCAACAGTTTCCGTGAGCGAGTTTATTTGCGCTAATTATTAACTGAACATGGGCTTGAGACGAAGTAAAACCGAACTTCGTTCACAGATTTGGTCCAAACGCGTGTTTCAAACTGCAGCGTCTTCAAACTGCTGATTATTAACATCTGCAGAGAGACAATTACAGACAGCACGACACCAAAGCATGCTGTGGCGAGTCTGAGTGTGGACGTAAACACACACACGGATTGACTTAAGCTTTTATAACTATAGTCTTTAATCTAAAAAAGGACCTACAGGCGAACAAGCTGACTCTAGTGTGCTTTTAAGGTCCAAGACAATTTATTAGCATTTCAAAAACAACCAATGAGGGCTAGTTAATGTTTTTTTTTTTTTTTTCCTTGAACGAGTCTCTGAGTAAAAACAGTCTGTAGAGCGTTTAGCAACAGTTTATCTGGACGAGTCGACCTTCTATGGACTTTCTCATCCCTTGACCCATCGTAACTTCAACTTCAGCTCATGTGTACTCTATTGAGGATGAGCATGCTGCTTTATAATTTGTTAAAAAATAGCCTCAATGAGGCTGGAGCACATACCGGTAGCAGCCACCGTTGTCGCTGTACGAGTAGCAATTTTTTGTGAAATTGCACACGACCCCTGTGTAGCTGTATCCATGGCAGATGGCGCCACCCGGTGAAACAATTCTTCGTCTTTAGAGTCTTCTGGGTGAGTTTCAGTGAAAACGTCCCAGCAGTTTACAGATAGTAATGTTTGGTGTGACGAGTCACCCAAAATCTTCAAACGCCCATGAAACGGTAAATATGACAGGTGGCGCCGCCATCTTGACAAATTTTATACACACCCACCCGCGTAACATTCCATAAGAGTTTGATCAAAATCTGATCACTCCTGTAGGAAGAGTAGCGATTTTCATGAAATTGCGCATGACCCCTGTGTAGCCGCAGCCACGGCAGGTGGCGCCACCTGGTGAACAATTCTTGCTGGAATATGTCTTTAGAGTCTTCTGGGTGAGTTCCGGTGAAAACGTCCCAGCAGTTTACGAAGAGCAGCGTTTAAATGTGGAGTCGCCCAAAAAATTTCAGACGCCCATAAAATCGTAAACATGACAGGTGGTGCCACCGTCTTGACAAATTTTATGCACAGGCGCCTGTCGTAGTAGTCGCGATTTCTGTAAATTGTAGACGGACGACGCGTGATCGCATAAGCTCATCCGGCCTGGCCTGCGGCTGGATGAGCGAAAAACGACCCTTTTTGAAACCCTTCATACCGTGTTATACCAGGATACACTTGTCATGAATACCCTGTTATGCAAAATACACTGCATGGCCAAAAGCATGTGGAGACCTGACCATCACACCCATACGTGGTTCTTCCTCAAATAGTTGCCACAAAGTTTGAAGCACACGACTGTACAGAATGTCTTTGTATGCTGGAGCATTACAACTCCCCTTCACTGGAACCAAGAGGCCCAAACCTGTTCCAGCATGACAATGTCCCCGTGCACAAGACACGGTGTATCAAGTTTGGAGTAGAAGAAATTGAGTGTCCAGGGCAGAGCCTCGACCTCAATCCCACCGAATCCCAACTTTGGGACGGACTAGAATGCCGACAGTACCCCAGACCTTCTCACTCAACATCAACACCTGATCTCACAAATGCTCTTGTTTCTGAAGGAGCACAAATCCCCACAGCTATGCTCCAAAATCAAGTGGAAAGCCTTCGCAGAAGAGCAGAGGCTCTCTTCATGCACACAGTTCTGGAATGGGATGCGAGAGTAGGGTTGCACAGAACAGCTCTAACACTTGTTCAACACTATCATGGCAGCACAGTGATACAGTGCGGTGTGTTCCTGGTTCAATTCTGAGCTTGGGTTACTGTCTGTGTAGTGTTTCATGTTCTCCGTGTCCATGTCGGGTTCCTCAGAGTTCCTCGGGTTTCCTCCTACCTCTAAAAACATGCTGGAAGGTGGACCAGCTACATGAAATTGCCCTGATGTTAGGGGTCTCGTTCAAGGTGTATTCCAGCCTCACGTCGTGTGTTAGATTCTGGGATGGACTCCGGATCCCCTGCCACCATGATCAGGATCAAACACTTCTCAAAGATGAAAGAATGACCACTATAAGTTTTTTTTTTTTGTATGCCACGTTGACCGTTTGTTGATGATTTGCTGATAAACAATGCATCTTGGATTGCATTATTCATCTGACGCAGATTTTCGTTTTTCTCACCAACATTATTATTTCGGGATCTCTCCAAGTTCTAGATTTCTCCTGTTCCTTCAGATGTTTGCCTTTTGCAATTGCTTCACTGTCCTGATAAACATCTTCACCAATAATACACCTCTGTTTCTGTTCACACGTCGTCTTGTTAATTACGCACGATTTCGACTCGAGCTTGCGTCCCCGATTATCACCTTCCTGTTTATTCGCCGTTACGCCACATCGTAAGTGTAGCTTATTGCATCCAGGGCTGTCGTTGAATAAAACACTGGCTGCATATGGGTCAGCCATTTCTCACTTGCTGGACCTGGAAGCGTTCGCAGATCTCCGTGAAGTGTCAGCTCACTGGTTATAAGCAACAGAGACATTCCGCAAGCAGAGCGCACATCACGTCTACCTGCTGTCTGGTTTCCATGTGGTACAGATTAATCCCTAAAGACTTCGAGGTGGGCGTGTTGCTCTTCTTGAAACAGTGCAGGCTTAACACTTGAACAGAATTCAGAGAACCGAGACCCCACCCTGACACTTCCTGTCTGAGGAAGAGCTCTGCAACCTGTCGCAGGAAACTGGAAGCTGGAGATGTTCCATCAGGCTCCGTTTCCCATCTCCCTCGAGATGCATCGACTTCCTGTTTGGGATTTACGATGGAGAGAAGCGATCGGATTTGAGCCTGGCCTCCTTCGGGACCTATACAGTTCAACAGAGGTTCTTGAACCTTTCTGTTTAAGAGCTCAAAACGTGATGTATCGTGCATGCCGTATGGCGAGTCCTTGCTGAACAAATTCATCAGCCCTTTGAAAATCTATCGACAAGACCAAAAAAAGAAAGAAATACTTCGTTGGCATAACTCATATAATGGTAGCCTGAATATCTGTTGGAGTCTTTCAGCTGTATCTAGATCAGAAAGTGAGGATTGATGGACTGCTGCCGTCATTTTGGTGCTCTTCTGATGCCAGGTGCAAAATGTCATCACCAGAACAAGAGGCTTTCGGTAATGAGCTGCTTGCAGCCAGACGCATTCATCACATCTGAGAGGCTTTAATGATGGAGACTGTGGGCTGCTGGCTTGGGTAAAGAGAGACCAAACAATGTCTGCCATGCATCACAGGAATCGGGACGATGTGGTGGGGACAGGCAGGCAATCCATCTTTCCATTAAAGCTACCAACAAGAGCAAGGCAGGGCCTCATTCTTGATCTGCAAGTGGAGAAAGAGCCCTCCGTTTGAAAACTGTGCATTACTACAGTCGTTACGGTGTCCCAGTTGGTCAGGACATACAATCGGTCAGTCAACTCACTGCTGACTTTAAAAAAAATAACTCAATTAAAATGCATTTCTGTCCATTACAGCTGATCAAGGGTAACTCCCTTGGGGTCTGGGTCAGGAAGGGATGAAGCGTACAGTATTTATTAGCGCTTCCTAAAGAAACGTACCCTCTAACATCTGTTACTGCTGTAAACAAGTCACATTTCTATCTCTGCTGCCACTTCAGGGTAAGCTCGTTGATCTTTTTAACTGCCAAATCGGTAGCCTTGAACAACTTATTTATTTTAAATTGTTGCCTCTCGGAAAAATGCGTTCAACGAGACCGTCAATGACGGAGTAGCTCACTCCGGCCGTGTCTAGTCCAGAAGGAACGATCTAAAGTGGGCCACCTTGTGCAATAAATGCTGCAAGCTATATACGGTACACTATATACAAGCGATATCCACCCTAGGAATACCGACCCATTTGCCAGAAAGAATTCAAAATGCCAAGGAATTGACGAGAAGCGATTTTTGTTGAACTGCTCATTAAAAGAGAACGGAAGTCATTTTTAAACTTGCTTTATTTCTTAACGTGTTATTCAATGACGTTTTCGGTTTTAGTAACCTTATATCGTGACTCGTATTGGCAACTAATTGCAATTAAATATTATACTTATCGGCCTATTCGGTGTTTAGCCGTGTGGAATGTAGTTCGTTTGGTCCACGGCAGGCGTCGCTTATCCGCGCGATCTCCACAAGACTTCGAAACGTGAAGTGTCAGCGCCGCCATTTTGAAAACTGGTTTCCAAACGAAGTATTGCACAAAAACGAGTTTAAATGACGATTACTGCCTACTTTTTTCAAACTTTCCTGATCGCTATCAAAAACAAACAAAAAGCTTCCGGCTTGATTACGTCAGCGTTCAAAGGAGGGCGCGCGCGTCTTTTGACGACGTTGGCAGATGTCGGTCACTTTGATTTCCGCTGTACGTTTTACTTCCGTCCTACGATGTCTCGCACAGGTCTCGACGAATCTCGTTTACGGCCATTGCTTTGACATATGGACTGATATGTCACAGAGCATATTTCAAACACTCAACTTGCTATAGCAGCGACAAAATAGCGATCAAAAATGCATTCCGATATTTAATAAAATGAGAACTAGAATTCTGATGATTTAAAAAAAAAAATAATTGCCTTCAGTTCCCCTTTAAGGCTTAATTAGTCCATGACTTCATTAATAATTGCAATTAAGCAAATCTGGGTAGAACTCATATGCACCCTAGGTACCCCTACCTTCATGCTAGAAAGAATCAAAATCGGTGAAGAATTGAGATAGAAGACGCGATTTTCGTGAAATATGAACGACGCCAGACAACACGATGGCATAAACTCATCGCCTTTCGGCCAGTTGCGTTAATAACCAGAAAGAGCAGGTAGGAATCTCTTCCTGTTCCTTTGGAAAGAAGGCCATGTTTGAAGTTCAAGTGGTGCGATGTGTCTCATTCCTCTGACTATAGTACGAGCTAGTCGTGTCAAGCTCCACCACCCGCTGCACTACACACATCAGCTGATGTGGCAGATAAGATGGAAATGGACAACTGTTTGTGGAAGCGCTGACAAAACTGCCACACACAAGCGTCTCCTCATGACTAAGCATTTCGAGAGAAAATAAAGACGCTAGCAAGGCTTGAATAACATTATTTACTTGCAATGCTAGGACGGGCAGCATAGTGGTGCAGTAGTTATGAATGAATAACTATTTAAAAACACGATAAGTTAAATCAGCAGAGCTGGTGGGGTCGAGCATGTACAGACATACAAAGAAAAAACCCAAAACCAAAATATATACAAGCTTTATTATGAAAAAAAAAACTTAAAGCTAGACCGCCTTTCAGATTTTTCAAGTGTAGGTCATAAAAAGAATTTTCCCCGACACACAATTATTTTTGTTTATTAGACTGAAAGCTACTAAATTCAAATCGCAGACTTCCAATTTTTAGTTTTTTTTTTTTAAATAGAACAATTTATGAATTTAGAGCCACATGGCCCTAAATTCTCTGCTATTTTTTCCTGCTTCACCATGACCCAATTCAAGATACTACATCAGGCATGACATAGTGGTGGGCTTTCCCCGTTCGTGCAAGGCATTGTGGGATACAAATTTGAAACAGGAGAGAAAAATGGAGGACGCGAGTGTGCGAATGAAACGTGAAAGACCGACTACAGTAGCAAGAAGAAAAGACATTATGTTCTAGACGAAGGAAAGGAAACGCAGGACCAAACTAATAAATATCAGGGGGATCAGCTGTTCGTTTAGCGACAGAATGATGGAACCGTCCGTGCACGCTCAAAGGTAAACCTGCTCATGTGCACACACACACGGACTTCCTCTGTCTGCTTGACTGCGCGAAGCGAGCGATTTCATGCACATTTGCTTTAAAGCCCAAAAAAAAAAAATAAAGTGTTTCCGGTAACATGAAATACTAAAATAAGGTCGGTAGGTAGGAAAAAGTTTTTTTTTTCTTATTTTTTTTTTATTTTGTTCGAAAAAATTAACACAAGTAAACGTCTTACAAAATAGTATTTTGGCACAGAATCCTTTATACCACACATCATAATAAAATAAAAGTGTTTTAAATCTTTAAACGAATAAAAAAAAAATATTGCGAGAGTTCGAGTTATGATCTACGGAAGCGTATTGCTGCCACACTCAAAAAAAAAATTGGCTTAGAATCAAGTAATTACGTGAAAAGATATTGTTAAAGTTATCACGTTTTTACAATATATTTATCATGTAATAACATAACATCACGTAATTTCATGATACGAAGTTATCACGTTATTTCATGATATTTTCATGTAATAACGTGAAAACACCTCATCAAGAAATAACGTGAAAATAACGTCCTAGGCTAGGCTACTTCCATTAAAAGCAGACGGCCTAGCCTAGCCTACTGTAGAACTTGGGTCGAGCAAAAACATGGCTGAATCCTGAATGACTCCTATTTGTATAAATAGGGGACTACATAAGCGGCAAAACGTAGTGTTTTTCCCTGCCATGGAAGTGCACTTGTATACTGAAGAGGAAGCAATTTGCATTACAGCCTTGAATGAGGATTCAAAATGGCGGCTCGGCTCAGTTTTCCCTTCCTCCTTCAGTATACAAGTGCGCTTCCATGTTTATGCAGGAGGGCTGATAGAAGTGGCGAAACATTTTACTTTTTATCGTTTCTTTCACAACTTGAATGCGTTGAAACAAAAAAATTATGACAAACTAACGCCGCTTACACTAAAACATCGAGGGAAATTTGTAATAAAAACTTTACGGTCGGCAATTTCGACGCGGAAATTCTCGGTCGGTCGGGTTACCGGAAACACACTTTTTTTTTTTTTTTTGGCCTAATCCCTTCAAATGAAATAACTTCCCAGCCACAGAATGGCCTGGATTATTTTGTGAGATTTCAGAGGGAACCAAGTTTCACCCGTTTTATGAAATCGAAAGGCCGTCTAGCTTTAAAATCTGTTATCTTCACATTAAATGAACTAATAGAATGCCTAACTATCGTCTTTGTTTAGTTACAGCTATAACAGGATCAAAGTTTCTTCTGCGAATGTCAAATTTAGCCAGCAAACGCTTGAATTCTTTTCAGTTATTAGCCTTTGATTCCTTGCTCCTCTGTATCGTATGGCGTTCCGAGTAGAATTCGTTTCTGGACTTGGAAGAATTATGTCTCTGTTGTTTCTACTTTCACGGCTTGTGCAAATAAATCCTTGAATTCTGTAACGGTATAAAATTTCATGCATTTGAAGACGAACTCCGTACATCGTCTCCAAACTGTCCCGTCCTGTTTGCGGTAAAGCTTCTTCAGTGCTCGTGTCCCATGACAGTCTATATACTGTAGAATACGCCTGACCCTTGCATGGAGTTTTTCCAGGTGTGGCTTGTTGCACAATCCTTCTTGTTAGCACTGTTGCCTCACCTCTGGGTTCGAACCTCACGACCGGCGGGGGCCTTTCTGAGTGGAATTTGCATGTTCTCCCCATGTCAAAGACACGCAGTTACTCTAAATTCACCCACTGCTGTGAACGGTTGAGAGAAGAAAACCTCTCAACCATTGCTGGGTTTCACGTGACGTCACATCCGCCTCGTTAGTTATTCAGAACTTTAGCTGGTGGTCTACCAGAGCTCAGTTGACAAAGCGTTTGTACGGAGAAGGTTCATTGCTCGTATGAAAAACGCCGTATGCTTGTAGCCTGGCAAGCCAGACTAAATGTGAATATTTAGCCTGGCCTCGCTCGTAGACATTTCCGAAGCGGGTAGGAGGAACAACCCGCTGTCTTTCAAACTGTCTCTGTGCGTATAGGCCAACGCTCTGACCAATCAGCGCAACAGTGACTGTGACGTAGTCAGAGCGACAGAAAGCAGTGGGGGAGGCCTTGAAATAAATAATTTTTCAAAATGCGTATTAATTAATAAACAGGTTCTAGATATTAAGAAGTTTGGAGATAATGACCACAAGTTTGGAGTCTGTACCACATACTTAACTCATTTTTTTTCAAGTGTTTTCAAGGGTTTGCTTAAACTGTGTTTGAGAGTTTTTATTTAGTGGTGTTTGGTGAAATAATTTCCCTTAAATTTAAAATAACGGGAAAATAAGAAACAATCAAAAAGTAATGTTTCAAAGCTGTTTATTAATTCTTCGTACTGCACAAACTAGCCCCATCCTTTTGGCTACGAGCGGAGCCAGCTGGTAGATCAGACTTTTGCCATAGCCGGTCGGCAAAACAGCGAAAACGTCCTTCTTGAAAAGGAATGAGCGGAGAGCCTCTTCCTGCTCATGTTTCAACCAAAACTCCAAGTCTAATTCTTCTAAAACTGATTCCAAAGCGGAGTCAAACGAGCGCTGTTCACTAGCCGTAGCCATCTTTCCTGTTGTGCTTTCTCCAGCGTTGCGCAGCCTTGTCGTCACTCCTGTAAAAGCCCGCCCAAAGAATCCAAACAAAAACCTTGCGTTGTGATTGGCGGGCACGATTTGATGCCCGGGGTGTTTTGTTGATATGGTGCGAGGCTAGACCCACTCGTAGGCAAAAATATTTTTGGCCTCTAGGCGGGTGGGTCTAGTTTACTAGGCTAGTACGCTTGCGTTGTTTGTAGCGAATCGATCAAACCGTGAAACTGATAGTTTCTTCAGGGTTCCCTGTGAACTAATAAAGGCTGAACGAACACAGGATTTCACAAAAAGACGTAGAGAAAGGCGGCTTTTCAGTGAAATCGAAGGGAGCCGAGTCGAAGCGTGCTGGAGTTTGCAGTGATCACTTGGTGAAAGGTTTGTATTTCCCTCTCAGCTCTGTCCTTAGTGTTTTCCAAGCACTTTTCTTGCTATGTGTCGTTATTTTACGCTACTTTTTTTTTTAGTCCCGAAGCGCTAAAGCTGATTCTCCAGCTGTTTCTTTGTTTACGCCTCACAAAGTCCATATGCATGAAGGTCGCAACAAAATTCGTCCCCAGCCGTACAGTTACAATGCGCCGTGATCACGTCTTCTCCGTCTTGTTTAACTAAGATCCAGGTCTTTAAAGGGGTTTCTGATGATCTTTGTGAACGATTTAGCGGAGAGATAAGAGCCAAGACGAGTGAGAATCAAGCCAGCTGTTGGTTTGTTTGCGCTTCGTTGTAAAGATGTGAATGAAAAGCTTATACAAAACAGTACAGGATTCATTGGGCAGCGACTTGATAGCGAGGTCCTTTACCCAGCCACGTACAAAAAAGTTGTATGCCTCCGTACTCTTCCACGCTTTCATCTGTTTTGCGGTGTAGAAGGACGTCTGCAACACCAGATAGTTCGAGATGTCGGGGAACTCGACTGAAGGGTCGTTTTCCAGCTCGTATGATAAATCCTTCTTTCCCAGACTGTCGGGGTTGATTCCATTGCACATAGCGATCTTCTGAATATATCTAAAGCCAGCAGTGGCTTCTAGATTACGAGCGTCCTCCGAGTTGTTTGCGCTACGGCAGCCATTTAGACCACCAGCTATTTCACTTCCGGTAAAACGGCTAACAAAAGTCACATGACTGAAACCCAGCAATTACAATCCAGTACTGTAATTCTTCCCTCGAAACTTTGATGGCTGGAGCCGTCAGAACGGCCACGTCGCTGTCCTGATGTGCCAAATGGATGGATAGATCGAAAGAAAGCTAGGACAGAGCGTCACCGCTAAAAGCCAAATTGCTCCTTCACTATAGAGTTTATTAATGCGCGGAGCTAGCTAACTAGCTTGCCATACGTCATTACACTTTGTCTCACTTTTTAGCCATTAATTAGATTTCTGGGCATCCATCTGGACAGCACACTGCAGCTTGAGCTTGTTGGGCTACTTAATAAAGCGCTAAATATTACAATCTACGACTTGCAGAAGATTTTGCCCAAAACGTTATTTTCCCAAACTAACGAACCCTGATCGTCCCTGCAGCACATCTTGGGCGTACAGAGTCGAACAAGGAATGAAGGCAATGTCAAAAATGCGACCTTGACAGACGCGAGGTCTGAAAACAAGGCGCTGTCGAGTCTATCTAACAGCTGTTAAAAGATCATCAGCCAAGAGCGTAAGAGCAAACAGAAATCCAATCCAGGAGACGAGAACACAACAGCAGATACCGAGAGACTAATTACAGAACCGTGTTTGGCTTAAACCTGCCATCCATCTGAAGTCAAATTCCACTCGGGTGACTCACTGAAGCCATGCACATGCAGCGAGCATCTGGACAGGGTTTGCGATTACATGGATCTCGTGACTCTCCGTAAAGGCAGGAGACGAGAGAAAAAGAAAAAAAAAAAGTCTGTCCAGGTGCTTGTGTGGTTTCGAGGCTCTCGTCTTTCTTATTCTCCGAGCGTTCAGGAAGTGCACAAACCTGCGATATCCTGCTATTGTTAGCGCGGTGTACTAAAGGGGACAGGAGACGGAGGAACCTACAGCGAGGGAAGTCACGGTGCTATTGTGGTGCACTTTGTACAAACAAACACACGTCCAAACAGCGTTCCTAAGAAGCAGAGGTGTAGATCGAGTGGGGGAAAAAGATCTCCAAGCAGAAGTTCTGGAAGGAGGTTTGGATGGATGTGTGGACGAGATCAGACACTTCCTGGGTTCCTGACAGGACTGAATGTGTGTATGGTCGCAAGATTTCCCTTCGCTGTTGCTTAAAATGGTTCCACCGGGGGGGGGGGGGGGGGGGGGGGGGGGAATTATTTCTCTCACACACACCTGTAGCTCAACCGCCTGATATTCCAACATAATATACACCAGTAATGAATTATATGGTACGGAAGCCGAGAGAGGCCCTTCATATACGGTAATCCTTTTTTTTTATTCACCTTGTTATCCCAAGATTACGACATAATTAATTCAGGATCTCGAGAAAACAACACAAATAATTCGAGATCTCGAGAAAACAAAACCGTTATTTCATGATCTCGAGTAAACAGCTGAGAAATGGTTCATTCAGGTGCGCCAAGAGACTTGTGATATGCTGACTTCGGGGCTATTTCTCATTCTGTATAGACTAGTGGTGTCAACAATAATCGATTCGGCAATGCATCGCAATGCGGGGCATAGACGATTCAGCATCGATTCGGCAACATGCCAGATCGATTCAGCGTATTAAAAAAAAAAAACTTCCGTGGGCATTTCCGGAGCAACATCACAGACACGCGCAGTCTGTAGCTGCACGCCAGTCGAGAGAGCACTAGCTTAGCAAGATGGCTGAGGCGGAGGAAGAGGACTGCGAGAGACAGGTTATTATTAACGCACCCAAAGCTTGGAAAGCTGACATCTGGGCACATTTTGGATTCTACGAGGTTGATGGGAAAGTAGACAAGACCTGTGTGTAAAAAAGAAAGATCTGGTCTCATTCAAAGCACTAAAAAGCTGTAATTTGTTTTCTTTTTCATATTTGAAACTCTAACATTCAATTTTATTTTGTTTAAAACAGGAGTGATACACACAACAGCCAATAAAATGTTGTTCAGTATCTGACTGCTTGTATTGCCTCATGACTACTGAAAAATTTGCCTTGCTTTCAGTAAAATTTTAACACATCACAATGCATCGTAGAATCGGATTGAATCGAATCGAATCGTTACCCTCCGAATCGTAATCGAATTGAATCGTGAGGGCTGTGCCAATGCACACCCCTAGTATAGACGCAACTTTGGTCATTAGAATGTCTGGAATAATCGATCACCTAATAAGGCAATATTTTGATCAGGGGTTGACACGGGGAGAGATTGCATTAAGTCTTTTAATAAGGGATAATTTCAAAATTAGCCCGTGGCACCTCCGCAGAAGACTGGCCCGGCTTCGTCTCTACCGACGGAGATACAGCGATCCAGCTGAGATCATGAAATAATTGTTTTGTTTTCTCGAGATCTCGAAATAACGGTTTTGTTTTCTCAAGATCTCGAATTAGTTGTGTTGTTTTCTCGAGATCCTGAATTAATTATGTCATTATCTCGGGATAACGGTTTTGTTTTCTCGAGATCTTGAATTAGTTGTGTTGTTTTCTTGAGATCTCAAAATAACGGTTTTGTTTTCTCGAGATCTTGAATTAGTTGTGTTGTTTTCTCGAGATCCTGAATTAATTATGTCGTTATCTCGGGATAACGGTTTTGTTTTCTCGAGATCTTGAATTAGTTGTGTTGTTTTCTCGAGATCCTGAATTAATTGTGTCATTACCTCGGGATAACGGTTTTGTTTTCTCGAGATCTTGAACTAGTTGTGTTTTCTTGAGATCTCGAAATAACGGTTTTGTTTTCTCGAGATCTCGAAATAACGGTTTTGTTTTCTCGAGATCTCGAATTAGTTGTGTTGTTTTCTCAAAATCCTGAATTAATTATGCCGTTATCTCGGGATAACGGTTTTGTTTTCTCGAGATCTCAAATTAGTTGTGTTGTTTTCTTGAGATCTCGAAATAACGGTTTTGTTTTCTCGAGATCTCGAATTAATTGTGTTGTTTTCTTGAGATCCTGAATTAATTATGTCATTATCTCGGGATAACGGTTTTGTTTTCTCGAGATCTTGAATTAGTTGTGTTGTTTTCTCGAGATCTCGAAATAACGGTTTTGTTTTCTCGAGATCTCTAATTAGTTGTGTTGTTTTCTCGAGATCCTGAATTAATTATGCCGTTATCTCGGGATAACAAGGTGAATAAAAAAAAGATTGTATGAAGAGCCTCTCTCGGCTTCCGTAATATGGTGTGTGTTCAAGACTAGCACATGCAGCGTAAGGGGGGGGGGGGGGGAATGACCAAGTAATCATCCATCTTGCTATTTACAGAAAAACAGTGGAGTGCAAAAGTTTGCACACCCCAACAGGTTCTGAATGAAACTCTAGTTTTGTATTTTACAATATCTCTCTCTCTCTCTGTTTAATAAAGAGATTAAACAAGAAAACAAAAATGACGCAAAATTAAACAATCATGGACCGAGCCCTAAAAGACGGAACCGGATACATGTAGCATCAAGAAAAAGAAATGACATAAGGTTGATATTTATACAGAAAAAACAGAGTTGAGTGCAAAAGTTTACAACCCCCTCTATAGTTTTTGAATGGAGGGGAAGAAAAACAAACAAACAAACAAACAAAAACACACACATACCTGTATGTTACAAATGATCTTTAAATAACTATAAATAAATAAATAAATAAATAAAAAGGTTTGAATTCTCACATCTGATTGGTCAGCAGGTGCCGGTTCGTTTTTCTCCAAAAGCAGATGTTCAAATTGCAGGTTGATATTAGCGCGCTCGTTCTAAATACGTGATCGTTTCTATAGCGACGGCTCACTCACATGGGCTTGTCGAGCGAATGGGCCAAAAAATTAATTTGCGCTAGCAAATTAGGATCTCCCTTTTCTTCTTCGCCGAACATTTTTAGGACGCCATTTCTCCCTGTTTTCAGCCAATCAGCACCAAATTTCACATGAACGCCTCTGGGCTGAATTACGTTGCTCTGACTTTTGGTGCTGATCTGGATCGCCGCAGAATGATCCATGAAAAATGGGATTTTTTTTTCCCCCAATCACTTATAACGGTCAATTTTCATGATTTTTTCAAAATTTTTGCCTTCTTTTTTTAAAATTTTGTCCAGGGTGCAACTTTTCCTCACTAAGCGTCATTCTTACCGTTCCGGATCTATAGGGTACGGTGGACCAGGTGACCAGACGTCCCGGCTTGTACGAGCTAGCGCAAATTACGGTGACTTTAGTCGCGGTCTTTATCTAGTTGTTGATCTGCTGAAGTTTTCAGTAAGGAGATGTTTAACGTTCATGGAACGTTTTGCTTCGTAACAGTACGTTTTCCTCCACAGGAAACTTCACCACAAACGAGTTGCGTGGTTGGTTAACTGCTAACAATGCAACGCGCTGCATTTTCTTCGTCTTGTTAACCCTGAGAGAGAGAGGCTAGTGAGTGGTCTGTTTGTTTACAGCTGCTATAACATAAGGGACAAGAGGAACCAACTTGTCTTCTCACGGATGCATCGATGTGGAACTATAAACGAAAAATAAAATCGGTAACATGGTATAAGAGGAATAAACTATTTCTTGACCTGCACTTAGAGGAAAATGAACAACTTCTGGATCGTTCATATGAACTCAATTTGGTTGTTGGAAGGGTATACAGACTTTTGCGCCGTGTTTTGTTTTTCTTCCTTTTCCTGGAGAGGCACCTGAAGAGGAAACGAGCTCCAGTCTGTAAGCTGTAATAAATCCTCGTCAGTGGAATGAAAAGGAGTCTGTGCTACTGTTTCCCCTCACGCATCGAAACATCTCACCAGCTTCAAACATCTGGCAGTGTTTCCTCACACACACACACGCGCGCCAACCCAAGCAGCGCCTTACCGACTGGTCTTTCCTGCCGACCACAGAGAACCACATGCTGCTATCTCCGCTCTGGTTGTGAGAAGAAGCCGCCGAGTGTGACGCACAGCTGCTCCAAGAGCAACACGTTCCTTCTCAGGTGAAGCTGGATACGATCCGAGGAACCCGTCCGAGCTCAGCCTGATGCTACATGCTAAAGTCAAAACCGGCTCCCAGAGAAGAAAATCAGCAGATTGCCCCGGAGCGCAAGAATCCCTGGAGTCTGAGTGAACTTTCTGTGCTACTCCACACACACACACACACCGGGACAAACCTATCATTACTGTGCTCCGGCTGGATCCACCTCTCTCCTCCCTCCCACCCTCCCTCCTTCTCTGTGCACGGTTTCAAAATAGAAGTTATAAAAACAGTTCAGGCTAGCCTCCATCCTCTTGCCTTTTTTTGGGGGGGGGCTTAAGTTCTTGCATGGCCTCGAAATCCTCCTGCCGCATCTGGAATCGAGGCTTTCCTTCCTTCACGTTTACAGCTTACGACTAAAAGGCGATCTGAAGCAACTGCTGTGCGCGTCTACGCTTAAAACAAATCCTCCTCAAACGTACAGAACGCGTTCAGGACGCTTTTCAGTGCTCAGACCGCCGAATGTTTTTTTTAGTGCTGTCAAAAATATCGCGGTATTAACGCGTTAACTTGACTCAATTTTAACGGCGATAATTTTTTTATCGCGAGATTAACGCTCTGTGGCATGATGTAGGTTTTTCATAAGCTTTTGAAACTGCCAGGAACTTGGAACAGAGACTTTGCTTAGAAAAACGATAGCAGCTAGACTGTAATGCCACGCCCCGCACAGCCAGAGTCCTCTGCCCTCCTCCGAAGAGCCACGGTGCTCGGCTTAGGTTTCGTTTTCCCATCGGCGGCTCCAGCCCGACTTTGCAGTGGCTGTGACAAGACGTGTTATGCTCTGCAATAAAAAAAAAATAAAAACATTGGTACAACCAGTGTTCGAACTATGCCGATATTTTCGGGGGGTCCCTTTTTTTCCCTTGGGGGGGGGGGGGGGGGGGGGGGGGGTGCTTGCGCTTGTCTCAGAGCGCGGATCTCCATCGCGCGCTCACTTCGGATATGCAAATGCTTCCCGTTACACACGATTGCTATGTCAATAAACATCATTTTGCCAATATTTTAGAGACCCCCCCAACATTTCCCAAATCATGTTTTCAAGGGATCTCATGTCTGTTTCAGGGGATCTCGGATCCCCCGAGTACCCCCGTAGTTCGAACGGTGAGCAATTCACAAGCCCATTCACTTTTTTATGCTGATAAGAGAAATACATGGTTTTTCATGTGACAAAAATGTGCGATTAAATTGCGATTAATCGCGAGTTAACTATGACAGTCGCGACATTAATCGTGATTAAATATTTTAATCGCTTGACAGCACTATTTTTTTTATGAGCGGAACGTGGATGCACTGCGTAATCTAGGATCGCTTTTTAATGGTCATCATCAATGATCAGGAGGAGGAGATGCGTTTATTGGCTTAACTTTAAAAGTGAGAGAACGAATGTTTATAGCTTCATGTTCGACAATGTAAAGGATAATCAATCAACAGCTTTAATAAAGTGTCAAACTTATAGCTGGCCACAAGTAGCCTAGTAACTGGGGACACTAGCCGTAAATAAATACGATTAAAATCTGGCGGCACGGTGGTGTCGTGGTTAGCACTGTCGCCTCACAGCAAGAAGGTTCTGGGTTCGAGCCCAGTGGAGTTTGCATGTTCTCCCCGTGTCCGCGTGGGTTTCCTCCGGGTGCTCCGGTTTCCCCCACAGTCCAAAGACATGCAGGTTAGGTTAACTGGTGACTCTAAATTGAGCGTAGGCGTGAATGTGAGTGTGAATGGTTGTCTGTGTCTATGTGTCAGCCCTGTGATGACCTGGCGACTTGTCCAGGGTGTACCCCGCCTTTCGCCCGTAGTCAGCTGGGATAGGCTCCAGCTCACCCGCGACCCTGCACAGGATAAGCGGTTACAGATAACGGATGGATGGATAAAATCTGAAATATAAGCCTTAAGTCTTAAATGTATACTATAAAACTTAGAAAGGAATTCCTAACTGTTATTCTCAAAAAAAAAATCCTTGATTGGAATGGAATAGAAATACAGATATGACGGAATATACAGATATTAAACTTGCTTTATTTCTTAATTAGCGTGTTATTCAGTGACGTTTTCGGTTTTAGTAACCTTATATCACAAGTGAAATATGGTCTGGAATCCGCCTATTGAATTTCTCGTAGGGGAGGTGTGGTTTACGATTGTCAACGGCCGTTTATTGGACGTTGCGAATGTCTATCATTTGGCGTATACGTAGCCCATGGCCAATCATGGCAGTTGTACCCGGTGACGTAGTTAGAGCGACGAAGAAGAGAAGGAAAGAGAAGGCAAAACAAAAAATAGGAAAACAATGGCACCGAACGATTACTGCTCTAAACTATTCAGAGCAGTGTCTAAAGCTTGATCGAAAGTTTGGTTCGTATCGCTCGCCGCCATGTTAAATGTGATCCGTAAACAGTCCCAAATAAACTACAAGCTTCCGTTTGTCGAGTAGTACGCGTCACCGTCTTTCCACCCCTCCCCACTCTCTGATTGGCTCCCTAACTCAGGCGAGCCTTTAGACCATAGTTTCCATGCTGTCTTTTCAGATCGGAACGATTGTGCAAAGCAGCATGGGATTTCCCAGGCTAATCGTGACTCGTATTGGCAACTAACTGCAATTAAATATTATACTTATCGGCCTATTCGGTTTGTAGCCGTGTTGAATTTAGTTTGTTTGGTCCACGGCAGGCGTCGCTTATCCGCGCGATCTTCACGAGACTTGTGCGAGACTTTGAAACGTGAAGTGTCAGCGCCGCCATTTTGAAAACTGTTTTCCAAACGAAGTATTGCACAAACACAAGTTTAAATGACGATTACTGCCTACTTTTTTCAAACTTTCCTGATCGCTATCAAAACAAACAAAACTTCCGGCTTGATTACGTCAGCGTTCGAAAGAGGGCGCGCGCGTCTTTTGACAACGTTGGCAGATGTCGGTCACTTTGATTTCCGCCGTACGTTTTACTTCCGTCCTACGATGTCTCGCACAGGTCTCAACGAATCTCGTTTACGGCCGTCGCTTTGACATATGGACTGATATATATTACAGAGCATATTTCAAACACTCATAACTTGCTATAGCAGCGACAAAATAGCGATCAGAAATGCATTCCGATATTTAATAAAATGAGATAAATATCATTTTGATGATAAAAAATTTGCCTTCGTTTCAACTTTAAATATATATGAGTGATTCCACGCTTATGGGAAAAAACATTTATATGCCAAAGTCAGAACGTAACAGAAGTGTTGTGGACATATAGATTCTCAATTTTAACAATGTAGAATTACTTTTTGAAACATAGGAAGGTGATGTTTTAGCAAATATCATTAATAAACATGTGTAGTAGAATAAACATACACATTCTTTCAATAAGATTAACATGGTATAGAGCTAGATTGTAATTAATTTGTAACAGACGCGAGATGGACAGTCGTAACAGAAGTAATGGAACAGACATCATTGTGGAACTCATAGGCTTGACTTTGGCATATAAATATGTTTTTATTACATCCCAGAAAATTAAAGTTATCTTTTAACATATCATTCATTAAAGATTACATGTTTTGTGACCTGATGGTAAAAAAAGAAATGGTTTTAGGTGAATAAGTTCATGTCCCCATTTCAGTACCCATAAGCGTGGAATCACTCATATAATAAAATCTTAATCCTATACTAAAATGCTTAATATACATATATTTGAGGTTAAAACTCACCAAATCTAAATCTCAGTATTAAATTTGATATTAATATGCTGATTGTTGTATATTCGAGGTCGTGGTATCCCGCCTTGCGCTATAGATCCAAGATCCTTCTTTCTTATGCGGGACTTAAAGGAAGACACAGAATTTGCTTTTCTATCATTCCTATCGAGTTTTGGTCACAATTACGGGCCAAAGTATCTCAGTGGACGTGAATATTCACAGGGACGAAACGTTTTGAGGATGACGTTCAGTGCAAACAGAAACAGATTAAAAAGGATGATGTTATGCTGAAATTTAGTGCTGTACTCGAGACTGGTCTCGACCGCTTTTTGAACGTCTCGGAATCGACCGCATTTTTATCGATCGGTCTGGTCTCGGGCGCAGATATGGAGGAGGACTTGGGATTTTATTTCGCGACTGTGGGGATTTCACTGAACTGCCTGTGCATTGTCGGATTTGTGGACGTCGTTACTGTGACTGGGTGTAAAATTTCCTGCTTCGAATGCGACTCGTTTACGGCTGTCCTGGTCTTGATTCGGTCTCGCTCTCATCCCCTTAAACTCTTGGTCATGACTTGGGCTTGGTTTAGGTGGTCTTGACTACAAATCAAAATCCCTCTCACGCCAGGCTCTGGTCTTCCCAGGCAGTCTCCTGTCCCAGCACTAACCGGCTCTTTGCGGCGCATGGGTGTGGCGCCGATGTCCGTTTCCGGAACCCTTGGCCTCTCGCCTAAACAGCTAGGGTTACAGTAAGTGGGGGGCGTGTCCTCTGGTAACCGCGAGAGTTTGACTTCCCTACTCGCATCTGTATAGCCTAGGTCACAACTGGACGTACGATTTTTTGGCCGTGCGATTTTTGGCGTTTCCCAAATCGCTGCGTTTTTTTTTGTTCGTGGAGAAAGACGCACGTTGGCCGCAAGTTTGGCCGAATCCCATTTCACCCCTTGGACCAACCCCTTGGCCCTTCCCCTCCATTTTGCGCATTCACGTGAAGGGGTAGGGGTATCCCAATCCCAGTTAACGCGGAGGGGTAGGGGAAGGGGTAGGGCTTCTGTACCCCTCCAAACGGAGATTTTCCTGGAGCTGACTCCGAACGAAGGGGTTTGAGTGATTTCCCACAATGCCATGCGGATTTCAGCGAGATTTCATGCGGATTTCAGAAAGATGGCGGTTCCCGCGGCGAAAGATTGTCATAAATGTATTTTCTCCATTATTTACGTGTTTTAAGTTGTTATCCAGAGGAAACACGCCGCTTGATTCGCTTTCGAGCTGAGAATGAGCAGCAATTTCTGAAATCCAAGCTGCTGCTAAAAAGCTTTGGGAGTGAGTATTGTTTTCGGTTGCTTGACTGCGTACGTTTTGTTCTGTTATTCTCGCTTTTATTGTTTACATGAGTGTTCTGACACCTCATTCTGTCGGATGTGGTGCACGAAGCGCCAAAGATATCCCATTCAGTGGTGTTAGTTAACAGATCACACCCTGCCAGCAGAGATCTCTGGCTCTGACTGTAGCGGCTGGTCGCAGCCAATGACGCATTTGGTCGCGTTTTGCTAACGTAAACGCTGACGGAGGTACGCGATGACGTATGCGATCGTTGAAGGGCTATCCCAATACGTAGGGGTTGAATTTCAAGCCCTATCCCTTGTAGCTCAGTTTCAAGGGGAAGGGCCAAGGGGAAGGGGGAGGGGTAGGGGTAGAAATTAGAATTGGGATTGGGCCTTTGTCTTGCAACCTGAAAAAAACGTAAGCGCCCGTAGAGTTTGTTTGACATGACAAAGAACCTCTGCGGCCGGTCTACGGCTTGAAAATCAGCACGTCACATGCGCGCCCTCCGTGCGTTTCTTGCACGTAGACCGGCCGTAGGAGCACGTACAGCCGGTTGTGACCGAGGCTTATTGCAGCGTGCCTTGCCAGACGGTAGTACTGTAGGTACCATTTTTATGATGGTCTTTGGTACGACCCAACCGGGAGTAGAACTCACAGTCTCCCAATCGAGAGGTGGACAGGCTAACCACTAGGCCAGCTTGCGGTTGGTCTTGCAAACACTACTTAAAGTAAAAAAAAAAAAAAAGTAGATGACTTTCAGCAACTTCCCGTTACATAAAAGGGAATAAAACCCTTTGAGACGTAGGGTTAGAAGAAAAATCATTGAGGCTGATATGGTAGGTGCGATTCAACACGATGCAAAAGACTCAAGGATGGTCCGATGCAAGAAGAGACTTTTACATGGAAGCCATGGCCTAATGGTTGGCAAAGCAGCTTTGGGACCAAAAGGTTGCTGGTTCGATTCCCTGGACCAGCAGGAATGGCAGCTGCTCCCCAGGCTGCTCTGGGTGTGTTGTACGCCGCTCTGGATTACGAGTGTCTGCTCAACACTATGAATGTAATGCATATTCTGAAATCCCGTTGGCGCTGTGGCAAGAGAGCCGCAAGAACTTACTCGAACGCCTCTCGCGGAGATCACCAACTCGAGCAACAGTTTAAAGAGAAGGAATCAATATTAAAAAAAAAGTGTCACATTTCGAAGAAATAAAAACATACAGCCGGTACGAATAATTATATAATATACCGGATTTTACCAATATATTGGTAAAGATGTTAGAAATCATGCATCCTGATTTCATCATTTCATCCCAAAATTGTAGCTGGTGTATTTTTATTTTGATTTTTTTTTTTAAATTGAAGCAATCGAATGGTGAACTTTTCAATCAGTGCACTGATGTGACTCAGTGAATCCCAAGAGCCCTTTGCTAAGGATGATTTTTCCGCTAACAGGACGCGTCTTATTAGCGCATCCGGTCGTAGGCCAGGCTGGATGAGCTTATGCGATCACGCGTCGTCCGTCCACAATTCACAAAAATCGCTACTCCTCCTACAGGATTGATCGCATTTCGATCAAACTCCTAAACGATGTTCCCAGGTTGGCGTGTATAAAAGTGGTCAAGATGGTGGCGCCACCTGTCAGCTTTACGATTTTATGGGCGTCTGAATTTTTTTGGCCGACTCGTCAGATTAAACACGACTGGGACGTCGTCACTGGAAATCACATATAACCCTTTTCCACCAAATCAGTTCCAGGGCTGGTTTGGGGCCAGCGCTGGTTCACAACTCGTTCAACTTGCGAGCCAGCTGAGAACCAGTTTGCTTTTCCATAGCTCACGGTGCTAAGGGAAGCCACGTCATTACGTCGCTGTATACGTCAGTTACGTCGCTACGTTTGCATAAACCTTGGCGCGAATATCGAAGCAAAAACAACAACAATAATAATAATGGATGACTTCGCGTTTGTACAGCTGCTGCCTCTCATCGCTTAAAAATGGCGATCTTTCGCGGTCTTGTTATTGTTTTTCTGGCCCCAGAGCCAGTTCTTTGTCAGTGGAAACAGAAAACCCGGTTCCAAACTAAGCACTGGCCCCGAACCAGCCCTGGAACTGCTTTGGTGGAAAAGGGGCACCAGAAGACTCTAAAGACATTATTCCAGCAAGAATTGTTCACCAGGTGGCGCCACCTACCATGGATGAAGCTACACAGGGGTCACGAAAATCGTTACTCCTCCGACAGGATTGATCGGATTTCAAACACACACACGACAACAGTGGGGTATGAGCTCCAGCCTCATTGAAGCCATTTTTCCACACAGTCATTCCAGCATCTCGTACACATCTGTCGAATTCTTGAATCTGATTGGTTGAAAAGGTGTCCATCATTTGTTTGAGTGTCTATGAGCATGTTCACTCAAACATTTAACCGTTTCGATAGTAACCGCTATCTTTGTCCGAGAACAAAACATTTACAGAAAGAAACACCAGCGTTAAAGACCACAAGAGTGTGATATCAAGCTGTTTCCAGTCATGTAAAGATCAGCAGGAAGTTGTAACAGGAGTCACACCTCTTCCCTGTGACTGCCCAGGTTGTTATTGGCTCATTCTGAACAGATCGGATGCGATCGTCGCTCAGGCAAAGCGGACAGTGTTTGTCGGCTCGTTCGTTTCCGTCTCGGCGCTCGTTAAAAACCACGCTCGATCTTAATTGCAAACTTAACTTTCCGAGCAACTTTGATCTGGATCTCGGCTCCTTCCTCCGACTCGTAAACCTTTCAGCAGCAGCGAGTGAGATTTTCACCTCGTAAAGACAAACACGCTGAGAGCCATAAAGCCGGAGCTGAGAGTAGACTAAACACGATAACACAACAACAACGGCGGCACATGGAAGCTCCGCCCCCTACACCACAGGCATGGACTGAAACTCTCACTACTTTCTCAGGTTTGTCGTCTGAACACTTGGATTTGGCTGCTGCTGCTGCTGCGAGCGTCGAAACTCTTAAAGGAACGTTCTAGTGATTTTTAACCAAATCTGTCTCTCTCTCTCTCTCTCTCACACACAAAGTTCCACATAATCAGCTCGAGCTTTTTATTCCAGATCTACAGTGAAGGAAGCTGGGAAGAACATACACTAGATATTAATGTGAAAGTAAAACTCCAGATTGTATAATTAACTACAAAAAAAAAACCTTGATCATACTGCACCATTTCTGGGACGTCCAACATCTATAAAACAGAATCCAACATCTGCTCTGACGCATTATAAAAATGTCTGCTCTCCACAAACTCGACGTTCAAAGTCATTTAAAACCCAGTAGCTATATACGCGTCCCCAGGAGGCGCTCAGTTCCAGTGCCAGGACTGATGAGATGTTTCCTTACCTTGGCAGCGACGATGCTGAGGCCCATGCCATTGTGCTTCTTCAACGTCACCGTCACGATTTCAGGTTCCTTCCTCATTGGCTGTGAAGAGAGCAAAGAGCAAACAGTGGGGTTAGAGCTGACGGGACAGGAGCCGGAGCAGGATTGTGAGTTGTTCTGGGTTTCAGGCGCTGTCTCATGGCTGGTTCTGGACGAGAGGAGGAGGAGGAGGAGGAGGAGGAGGCAGGGCGAGGCACAGAGCGGCGGTTGATTCTCGGAGCGAGGCCTGACCACAAGGAGAAACGGCGGCTGCTGGAGCCGAGTCAAGAATGAAAGCCACATGCGTCAGCGCCACAGAGCGCCGAACTCGCTTCCACATGGGCCAGAGAGAGAGAGAAAGAAAGCAAGAGAAAGAAAGAGCACGCAAGACAGCACAAGAAAAAGCGAGAGCAAGAGAGAGCACGAGAAAGCACAAGAGAGAGCTAACGAGAGCAAGAGAGAGTGAGAGCACAAGAGAGAGCTAGCGAGAGCGACAGAGAGCAAGAACAAGAGAGAGAGAGCGTGAGAGCACAAGAGAGAGCTAACGAGAGAGCTAGCGAGAGCGAGAACAAGAGAGTGAGAGAGAGCGTGAGAGCACAAGAGAGCTAACGAGAGAGCTAGCGAGAGCGACAGAGAGCAAGAACAAGAGAGCTAACGAGAGTGAGAACAAGAGAGAGCGTGAGAGCACAAGAGAGCTAACGAGAGAGCTAGCGAGAGCGAGAACGAGAGTGAGAGCACAAGAGAGCGCTAACGAGAGCGACAGAGAGCAAGAACAAGAGAGAGCTAACGAGAGAGCTAGCGAGAGTGAGAACGAGAGAGAGCGTGAGAGCACAAGAGAGCTAGCGAGAGAGCTAGCGAGAGCGACAGAGAGCAAGAACAAGAGAGAGCTAACGAGAGAGCTAGCGAGAGTGAGAACGAGAGAGAGAGAGAGCGTGAGAGCACAAGAGAGAGCTAACGAGAGAGCTAGCGAGAGCGACAGAGCAAGAACGAGAGCTAACGAGAGAGCTAGCGAGAGTGAGAACGAGAGAGAGCGTGAGAGCACAAGAGAGAGCTAACGAGAGAGCTAGCGAGAGTGAGAACGAGAGAGAGCGTGAGAGCACAAGAGAGAGCTAACGAGAGAGCTAGTGAGAGCAACAGAGAGCAAGAACAAGAGAGAGCTAACGAGAGAGCTAGAGAGAGTGAGAACGAGAGAGAGAGAGAGAGAGCGTGAGAGCACAAGAGAGAGCTAGCGAGAGCAAGAACAAGAGTGAGAGAGAGCGAGAACAAGAGAGCACGAGCACAAGAGAGCGAGAGAGAGTGAGCGAGCAAGAGAACGCGCGCAAGCAAGAGAGTGCAAGACGGCACAACAGAGAGCGAGAGCGTGAGAGAGCACAAGAGAGAGCTAACGAGAGAGCTAGCGAGAGCGACAGAGAGAGCGAGAACGAAAGAGTGAGAGAGAGAGAGCATGAGCACAAGAGAGCGAGAGCACAACAGAGAGTGAGAGAGAACGTGAGCACAAGAGAGAGCGAGAGTGAGCATGAGCACAAGAGAGCGCGAGAACAAGAGAGCACGAGCACAAGAGAGCGAGAGAGAGAATGTGAGCACAAGAGAGCGAGAGTGAGCGAGCAAGAGAACACGCGCAAGCAAGAGAGTGCAAGAGAGAGCGCACGAGCAAACGAGAGTGCGCAAGATGGCACAAGAGAGAGCGTGAGAGAGCACAAGAGAGCGAGAGAGCACGAGAGAGTGAGAGAACGCACGAGCACAAGAGAGAGCGCGAGCGAGCAAGAGAGCGTGCACGCGGAAGAGAGTGTGCAAGAGAGTGAGAGAGCGCGCGAGCACAAGAGAGAGCGTGAGCGAGCAAGAGAGCGTGCACACGCGAGAGTGTGCAAGAGAGTGAGAGAGCGCGCGAGCACAAGTTCAGCTTCCCACAGCCTAGAGAGAGAGTACAGTAGAACACTCGCGTGATCATTTAACTCTGACAAACTCTGCTCTCCCCGAGACTAAATTATGCGATATCTGAAGGAATCTGATCAGCGCGAGGTCCTTCACCGCACACGCACTCTTCATTTACTTTAATGGAAGGAGTCTCCAGTTTAAACGCTGTGAATCCAGCTTTCTTAAAGTGATGTAATGCCTTACTGTAACGCTTTAAAATGAATATATATCATCAGTAACGACCAAAATGAATGAATAAAGCAGGGGGAAAATAGTGTTATTTGATCATCAAGCACAAAACTATCGATAAATCACGGTGTCCGGATCCCGGAAAAAGGCAGCCTTGCCTCAGGGTAAATCTCGCATGACGTCATGCGTGGAACCCCGGTTATCTGGGTCATTTCTGTTCACCTGACTCCCTGCTTGTTTACTCGCTGAAATTGGATATTGTTGATGGAATCTTACAAAATGTGAAATGTGAAAGCGCTGCGCTGCGTTTGGATGTTCAAATCCATATACAACGGGACATTCAGTTCACGAATTTCGAGAAAATGACGCAAATCTCAAGCGACAGCGGGTGGGTGCGGTTTGTGCAAACGAAACGGGCAGATTTCGTGTCGATTTCCTACTAATAATAAATCTGATTCATCAAGTGTTCACCACCACCACCACCAGAACGACCACATGGGAATTACTGGAGCAAAAACCAAACCTGTTCATTTAGTAAATGACATTTGAGCTGACGTTTGGACAGTTCATCGATTCGCCCATTATCTCACACACACGCAGGATTACGAGCAACATTTACACGCTCGCGACATCCGATCTCATCGTATCTGCTGCACTTTAACAGGAAGAAAAACGTGCGCACAATCAATTATTAACTGAAACGTATTAAATGCTCTCAGACTGCAACGTTGCAGGACTCGATTTGTTTTTAGTTTTGTTCAGGAAAACATGATGAAAGGTAACCACTGCGTTCTGCACATCTCTCTCTCTCGCGCACGCTACAGAGGAGGACAGTCATGAACGGAGTGAACTGGCATCCGTTTCTCATCTTGGGGGCTCGAGAACATCACCATTTACTCCGGAATATCCTTGATAATCATCTTCTCCTTCATCCGACATATACAGTGGTGCTTGAAAGTTTGTGAACCCTTTAGAATTTTCTATATTTCTGCATAAATATGACCTAAAACAGCATCAGATTTTCACACAAGTCCTAAAAGTAGATAAAGAGAACCCAGTTAAACAAATGAGACAAAAATATTATACTTGGTCATTTATTTATTGAGGAAAATGATCCAATATTACATATCTGTGAGTGGCAAAAGTATGTGAACCTCTAGGATTAGCAGTTAATTTGAAGGTGAAATTAGAGTCAGGTGTTTTCAATCAATGGGATGACAATCAGGTGTGAGTGGGCACCCTGTTTTATTTAAAGAACAGGGATCTATCAAAGTCTGATCTTCACAACACATGTTTGTGGAAATGAATCATGGCACGAACAAAGGAGATTTCTGAGGACCTCAGAAAAAGCGTTGTTGATGCTGATCAGGCTGGAAAAGGTTACAAAACCATCTCTAAAGAGTTTGGACTCCACCAATCCACAGTCAGACAGATTGTGTACAAATGGAGGAAATTCAAGACCATTGTTACCCTCCCCAGGAGTGGTCGACCAACAAAGATCACTCCGAGAGCAAGGCGTGTAATAGTTGGCGAGGTCACAAAGGACCCCAGGGTAACTTCTAAGCAACTGAAGGCCTCTCTCACATTGGCTAATGTTAATGTTCATGAGTCCACCATCAGGAGAACACTGAACAACAATGTTGTTCATGGCAGGGTTGCAAGGAGAAAGCCACTGCTCTCCAAAAAGAACATTGCTGCTCATCTGCAGTTTGCTAAAGATCACGTGGACAAGCCAGAAGGCTATTGGAAAAATATTTTGTGGACGGATGAGACTAAAATAGAACTTTTTGGTTTAAATGAGGAGCGTTATGTTTGGAGAAAGGAAAACACTGCATTCCAGCATAAGAACCTTATCCCATCTGTGAAACATGGTGGTGGTAGTATCATGGTTTAAGCCTGTTTTGCTGCATCTGGGCCAGGACGGCTTGCCATCATTGATGGAACAATGAATTCTGAATTCTACCAGCAAATTCTAAAGGAAAATGTCAGGACATCTGTCCATGAACTGAATCTCAAGAGAAGGTGGGTCATGCAGCAAGACAACGACCCTAAGCACACAAGTCGTTCTACCAAAGAATGGTTAAAGAAGAATAAAGTGAATGTTTAGGAATGGCCAAGTCAAAGTCCTGACCTTAATCCAATGGAAATGTTGTGGAAGGACCTGAAGCGAGCAGTTCATGTGAGGAAACCCACCAACATCCCAGAGTTGAAGCTGTTCTGTACAGAGGAACGGGCTAAAATTCCTCCAAGCCGGTGTGCAGGACTGATCAACAGTTACCGCAAACGTTTAGTTGCAGTTATTGCTGCACAAGGGGGTCACACCAGATACTGAAAGCAAAGGTTCACATACTTTTGCCACTCACAGATATGTAATATTGGATCATTTTCCTCAATAAATAAATGACCAAGTATAATATTTTTGTCTCATTTGTTTAACTGCATTCTCTTTATCTACTTTTAGGATTTGTGTGAAAATCTGATGATGTTTTAGGTCATATTTATGCAGGAATACAGAAAATTCTAAAGGGTTCACAAACTTTCAAGCACCACTGTAAGAATCCCAATCACTCTCGGAATTCTCTTCAAAATTCCATATCGAGACTGCTCTAACCACTGCTGCGCACAGGAACGAAATCGATACCTGGATCTGTGTTACGCGTGTGACGTCACGCACCACTTCGGGATCTTCCGGTTCAGTCTCCGTGAAAATCGGCTGATCTTACAGATTTTCCATTAATTCATCTTTCGAAAACACACATGGTCAAATCAACATAATGACTGTTGCTTTGGACAAGGGAAGACGTGTGGGTCAGAGGCGTTACATTCACTTTAAAGCTGCAGTTTTAAGTCTTCAGGACAAAGGAATGCTTTTGGTTTGTTGGTAAAAATCACGTGCTGCCTTCTTTGGTTTATTAACATCATAAAAACGAATAGAAAACGCAAGGCTTGTGAGGGACCCAGTGCTTCCTTAGCTCTGTGTAACGTGAGCAGTAACGGGAAGTACCTCAAGAACGTTAAACGTAACTCGAAATGGACGAAAAAAAAAATGGTCACAAAAATTGTTCGTGTTGGAAAATTGGTGTGCAAAACAGTAACTTCAAACTCTACTTAGTGTCGGGCTGCACTGATTATTTTCCTGTAACAGCACACGCACAATGTTTTACTCTTGGCTTAACTACCGTATTTTCTGGACTATAAGCCGCTACTTTTTTCCTAGGTTTTGAACCATGCGGCTTATACAAAGGTGCGGCTAGTCTGTGGATTTTTCTTCCACCGCTAGGGGCGCTCTAACCGGAAGTAGAATCAAAAATAAGATAGACGAAAAATCAATGCAAAGAAGAATTAGCAGATCTTTAGCAGATAGAACACGCACGACAAATTACTAACTGGTAATTATTTTCAAATCCAGCGAAGATGATTAAAGTGACTTGTGGTTTCAAACACAGGAGAAATGAAGGTAAATAAATACCGGTTATTTTCTCTTGGTTCTGTTCCGTTTTAATCAGCAAAGTTGCTGCCGTGTTAAAAGGCGCTGTTTGGAAATAATCTGTTCAGGTACATACATGTACATTTACAGTACAAAATCGTTCTGTACATGCAGTAAATATCTAATTTTTCAACATAGATATCTGCGGCTTATAGCCCGGTGCGGCTTGTATATCTTTTTTTACATTTTTTTTAAAAAATAGAGCGGATGCGGCTTATATACAGGTGCGCTCTATAGTCCAGAAAATACGGTACATACTTTTAAAGGAGAACGGAAGGCAAATTTTTTATCATCAAAATTCTATTTCTCATTTTATGAAATATCGGAATGCATTTTTGATCGCTATTTTGTCGCTGCTATAGGAAGTTATGACTGTTTGATATATCAGTCCATATGTCAAAGCGATGGCCGTAAACGAGATTCGTTGAGACCTGTGCGAGACATCGTAGGACGGAAGTAAAACGTACAGCGGAAATCAAAGTGACCGACATCTGCCAACGTTGTCAAAAGACCCGTGCGCCCTCTTTCGAATGCTGACGTAATCAAGCCGGGAGTTTTGTTTGTTTTGATAGCGATCAGGAAAGTTAGAAAAAAGTAGGCAGTAATCGTCATTTAAACTCGTTTTTGTGCAATGGACCCTTTTCACGTGACGTCACGACAAACGCGGCCGCCATTTTGGACATGTACTACCAGTAGTTTACCACAGCCAGCATTGAGGAACGGCAGCAAAGAAAGTGTTTATTTTCAGCAAGACTTCCATCATGCCACTATATTGTTGTGCACCTGGATGTAGTAACCATCAACACACAAGGCAAGGGTTATCATTTTATCGGATCCCGGTAGATGCTGACCGACGGAGAAGATGGATAGCGGCCATAAACAGGAAAGATTGGCAGCCCTCGGCATACCAACGCTTGTGTAGTGACCACTTTGTTGGAGGTAAGACGAATAAAATTAGCCAGAAAAGGCATTACATTGCTGCTAACATTCTGTGGCGGCGAGTGTGTAACCAAATAGGCTAAAATAACCCATTGTAACCTCTGCTCTTCTGTAGTAGCTATTAGCTAACGACATTAGCTAGCGTTGTGTTCCTTTGCTGTTGGTAGACTGTAGGACAGATCAGAGGCAGTGTCCTACAAACAGCGCTTAATTTGAGGGGGAGCAAGCCGGAGCGCGCTCCGGAACCTCGGGCGTTGGCTCCGGCAGCTATTTACACTGGATCCGGTGATCCGACACCTCTTTTGACTATGTAACAAAAAAAAAATAATAATAATTAAATAAAAAAATGCAAGTTTATTTAGTGTTAATGTCTGATTTTGATATCTGTCTTGTTGGTGATTTCTCTCATGAAACGGCATCCACAAAATATCTGCAGATGAACTTAATTCGCAGTGTTATTACAAAACATGCCCAGAAGCGCAGTGCCCCCCCCCCCTCTTTTTTCCGCACCGGAGCCGCTCATCCTCTGCGCTCCGGGACCTCCCACTTTACAAATTAAGCACTGCCTACAAATAAGTGTTCAAAACAAGAGTTTTCAGATCAATACCCGTGTATGGCGATGGGTTTTTAACGACATAGGTATACAGATCATGTGGGCCGAAGTCAGGTAAAGACGAGGGCTTCGTGTACTTCCGTACGTCAGTGAACAATCCAGGCGGAAGCAGATAAACGTCGTTCTCTAAGCCTGCTAACCTCAATTTTTGAAAATACCTCTCCCTCTGCTCGCCCTGTAAATGCCCTACGTCGCTGGATAGCGAAGGTGTTTTCTGCATCTCGCTCCTTTTTCTTGCATGTTCTCCGTTTGTCGCCTTCCTCGCATTCAAACCAATTCAAGCCGAAGTCCGCTACATGTCCAAAATGGTGGTCGCGTTTACGAAGGTCACGTGACTGAAAAGGGTCTATACTTCTTTTGGAAAACAGCTTTCAAAATGGTGGCAATGACACCTGGCTGACACGTCACATTTCGAAGTCTCGTACAAGTCTCGTGAAGATCGCGCGGATAAGCGACGCCTGCCGTGGACCAAACGAACTAAATTCAACACGGCGAAAAACCGAATAGGCCGATAAGTATAATATTTAATTGCAATTAACGAGTCACGATATAAGGTTACTAAAACCGAAAACGTAATTGAATAACACGTTAAGAAATAAAGCAAGTTTAAAAATGACATCAGTTCCCCTTTAAGTACGTTACGTTTCAGTGATCGCCAAGCTTTCTAGAGGCGGGCGGGCGGGGCATTAATCTTGGCTCATTAAAGAAATCTGATTATTAACTGTCTTTATTTACATTTAAATGCAGCAAGCCATAATCTGATTTTGTGTATGTATACAGGATATGAGCAATAGTGTGCTCTGATTGGCTACTCTACTACTAGGATATCAGCTCATATACTGTGAGGAGAGAAAAACAAAATTGCTGAAGCAACCGAGGACGAAATAAAAAGTCAACTTGAAAATAAATCCCTAAAAAATAAAATTAAAAAAGCAACAAAATATGGAATAAAAGTATTTGATTGTAAGAACGGATCTTTTTGTATTAATTTTTCAAGAATTATTAATCGCATTTTTCACAAACTGCTCCTGTCATTTCGCCGGTTTGTTTACATCTTTAAGCATTAAAATTTGTTGACATTTTTAAGCTCATTAATTTTAGCTAATTTAAAAGAAATCCACTAGAATTTGGTGCACAAGTTTTAATTTTCTTTGGGTTTTCTGAAATCAGCGCAGGGCCAAAAATATACATACAGCACACCTAATATTTGGGTAAAATGTCTCTTCGCAAGATTCACCTTGACCAAATATTCTTGTTTACCATGAACAAGCTTCTGGCAGAATTCTGGTTGGATATTTCACGACTCTTCATGGTAGAATTGATGGAGTTCAATTACATTTTTTTTTCTCCCTTGGCATGGACTCGACTTATAATCCCGGTCCATATATTTTCAATAGGGTTGAAGTCAGGACTTGTTTTAAGCTTAATGTTCACCTGCTTTATCCTCCACAACCAGCTCTGATGCGTGTTTGGGTTTATTGTCCTGTTGTAACTCCCAAGTCGTGTTCAAGTTTCTGATGGTTTATGCTGAAGAATTCTGAGGTTGTCCTCCTTCTTCATTATTCCATCCACTTTGTGCAATGAACCAGTTCCACTGGCAGTAAAACAGCCCCAGAGCATGATGATCCTACCACCACCACCAGCTGGTACAGGGTCCCTCTGTACATGGTGGTCATTGTGGCCAAACAACTCAATCTTTGTCTCATCTGACCATACAGCTTTCCTCCAGAAGCCTTTTTCTTTGTCCGTGTGGTCAGCTTCAAACTTTAGTTCAGCTTGAAGGTGTCGATTTTAAAGCAGGGGGTTATTTCTTGGATAGCAGCCTCTTAGTCCATGGTGATCTGAACTGTAGACAGTGATCCATCAGCTTCCAGTTCATGGCAGGGCTGTGCCATGGTGGTTCCCAGGTTGTTCCTGACCATCCAAACCAATTTCCTTTCAGCTCAGGGTGACGGTTTGGGTTTTCTTGAAGCAAAGTGACTACACCTCACAATAACTTGGATACAATTGTTTGAACTGATCTTGGAATTTGCACTTGTGTATATCTGCGATCCTCTTTCTCAGATCTGCACTGAGCTCTTTGGACTTTCCCATTTTACTGTGTGTTGGTCAATCCAGTGAGTGCTGTAAACAAACTCTTTTTATGAAGGAACAGAGAAGCTACCAGCTGTAGTCGATCATGATCACTAACAGGAAGTTAAGAGACGTCGGTCTTGGCAAGATAAGAGACGTTTTGGAAGTCTCAGCACCTCTGAATTAATAATCTAAGTGAGCGAATGCAAATTTTAACCCTGTGTTGATTTCAGAAAACTCAAAGAAAATTAAAACTCGTGCAGCAAATTCTAGTGTTTTTTTTAATTAAAGCTGTATGCTGTACAATCATTCTGCCACAGAAAAAGAACAGTTCAGAGAAATTACTGAAAGCCCAAATATTGCCATGACGACATTCCATATCCAAGATGACATTCACGTCACTGTATATATCTCATCTCATTATCTCTAGCCGCTTTATCCTGTTCTACAGGGTCGCAGGCAAGCTGGAGCCTATCCCAGCTGACTACGGGCGAAAGGCGGGGTACACCCTGGACGAGTCGCCAGGTCATCACAGGGCTGACACATAGACACAGACAACCATTCACACTCACATTCACACTAGAAATCACATTTATTTATTATTCACACACACACAATATATATATATATATATATATATATATATATATATATATATATATATATATACACATATATAAATACACAGCTTGTGTTGTGTGTGTGCAGGAAACGGGGAAAGCCCTCCCCACACACAAACACGAGCCCCTCTGGGAGCTGCTGCAGTTTTACACAGCAGTGCTTCAGCTCCCTGATAAAAGCAGCGCGCCTCACTGCAGCATGAATGAGATCGTTAAGAAGTCGTCTGAGACGCGGGGGCGGGTCTGTCTAATGCACCCGGGCTACGTGCCAATCAGAGGCTGCTTGGCGCTGGGACGCTGAAAGCTGGCTCCTGCTTGAGCGCGGCCTGGAGCCGATGAGGCCCGGCCCTCTGTGTTTGGGCACGGTGCATGCAAACCACGGCAGGAAAAAAAAAAAAAGAAAAAACGGAGATTACAGGGGAAGCGGTGCAACTCGGGGGGCTTTTGTGTGATTAGGGTGAGCAGAAAGTTATAATTTACAAAGCTCTGGTCATTAATTAGGTGCAGCGGTGGGAGCCGTGTTGACTGTAATCTAAACACACTGAGGTAGGTCTGCGGCGTATGCACAAAAACCGAGACGAGTCGGATCACGCACGTCGTCGTGCGGAGGTTCCGTGGTTGTGTTTCTGAAGATCAGACCCACCATCCATCCATCTCATCACACGGACAAGGAAGAAGACTCACGGAACACAACAAAGCCTTCTGAGCACTGAGTGTCTTTAAATATCAAAAGCGTATTCAAGTTATTCCACGAAATCGAGTCGTACATGAGCGGATAGCCGCTATAAGCCAATGTACAACAAGACTGAATTGACTTGTGTTGTTTTAAGCTCATCCGGTCATAGGCCAGAAAATTACAAAAAATTTTTTTTTTTACAAAAATCGTGACTCCTCCGGCAGGATTGATCGGATTTTGATCAAGCTCCCATACAACATTCCGCAGGTTGGTGTGCATAACAAGTTGTCAAGATGATGGCGCCACTTGTCATGTTTACAATTGTCAGATCACGGAATCCAGGGACACATGTCCGCCCGGGGGCATTTTGAGTTATTGACAGATTCAGAAAGTACAGTTTCTAAGCTTTCCAATGATGCCTTCCATGTGGAGATCTGACAATATTTGAAGAATGTGTGGCCTTTTGAAAGTGTATACCTCTTAAAACAGAAAAGGGACAAAATCGCCCTCAAAGTTTTCCTTCTCAGCTACTCTGGGTGCAGGGCGGGCACATAATGGTGCTTATTTGCATGATATTAATGAAAGCCCTACCCCCTACGAGCTAGCACGATACTACTTTCATGTAAACAAAGATCACCACGTCAATTTTCCTTCCATGCAAAGTATGCCCAACACAATTATGAAGTACAAAAATAAGTCCTAAAGTATACTTTAACGTTTTGTGGTTGAAAAATTACTCACACCGTAAGAAAGAAAGATAGCACGATGATGACACAACTAACACAACGCTAGTTTCATGTAACCAAACCACAACACTCTCCGTTACATGCAAAAATAACCACACAAACTTAGATTAATAAACTCACCCCATCAGAAAGAGAAATGGCACCTTGCACACATCAATGCCTCCGATGGAATATGTAGTCCTAGAACACTTCCTTTTGGTTGCGGTTTTTTTGCTAGAAATGGTGATCTCCGATGTAACTACCGTGTGTCTGTTTGCTTCGCGGTGTTTCAGCTCCTCTGCGCTCTGTTTAGCTTGCTCATTCCATAGTGAAATTACACGCCTGTATGCAGCTTAAGTAGCCACGAGCTCAGCTCGTATCATACAGCTGATCGGCGGAAAAAAACAAAAAAGAAGACTTAAATCATCATGTGAATGGCCCATATGGTAATTTACCCACACCCCCCAGCAGGCTACAGTCCTGACAACAACGAGACAATTTGCAACAAAAAAAGTATGCTTTTCCAACAAAACAATCTATTATCTGAAATACTGATTGCATTCTTCAAGATCTCAACTTGCACATGATGGAAAAAAACGAAAATCACAAATTTGGAAAAAAAAAAATGCTTCTTTTGCGATTATCTCGGATTCGTTTCGGCCGACACGCGTCCCTGGATTCTGAGGTGTCACTTTTATGGGCGCCTGAAATTACTGGGTGACTCGTCACATTAAACACTCCCGCGACGTTTTCACTGAAACTCACTTAGGGCTGCAAAGGGGTGGAAAGTTTCTGGGAATTTTGAAGGGCCTGGGAATTTTCAATTTTGGCATTTAATTAAGTTTTAAACATTTTAAAACATTTCATCACCCAGAAAAACAAATTAAAACCCATGTTAAGCCTTTCTTTCAGTTACAGTGGGGCAAAAAAGTATTTAGTCAGTCACCGATTGTGCAATTTCTCCCGCTTAAAAAGATGAGAGAGGCCTGTAATTTTCATCATAGGTACACTTCAACTATGAGAGACAAAATGAGGAAAAAAAATAAAAAAAAGTCACATTGATTTTTAAAGAATTTATTTGCAAATTATGGTGGAAAATAAGTATTTGGTCAATAACAAAAGTTCATCTCAATACTTTGTTATATACCCTTTGTTGGCAATGACAGAGGTCAAACGTTTTCTGTAAGTCTTCACAAGGTTTTCACACACTGTTGCTGGTATTTTGGCCCATTCCTCCATGCAGATCTCCTCTAGAGCAGTGATGTTTTGGGGCTGTCGCTGGGCAACACGGACTTTCAACTCCCTCCAAAGATTTTCTATGGGGTTGAGATCTGGAGACTGGCTAGGCCACTCCAGGACCTTGAAATGCTTCTTACGAAGCCACTCCTTCGTTGCCCGGGCGGTGTGTTTGGGATCATTGTCATGCTGAAAGACCCAGCCACGTTTCATCTTCAATGCCCTTGCTGATGGAAGGAGGTTTTCACTCAAAATCTCACGATACATGGCCCCATTCATTCTTTCCTTTACACGGATCAGTCGTCCTGGTCCCTTTGCAGAAAAACAGCCCCAAAGCATGATGTTTCCACCCCCATGCTTCACAGTAGGTATGGTGTTCTTTGGATGCAACTCGGCATTCTTTCTCCTCCAAACACGACAAGTTGAGTTTTTACCAAAAAGTTCTATTTTGGTTTCATCTGACCATACGACATTCTCCCAATCCTCTTCTGGATCATCCAAATGCTCTCTAGCAAACTTCAGACGGGCCTGGACATGTACTGGCTTAAGCAGGGGGACACGTCTGGCACTGCAGGATTTGAGTCCCTGGCGGCGTAGTGTGTTACTGATGGTAGCCTTTGTTACTTTGGCCCCAGCTCTCTGCAGGTCATTCACTAGGTCCCCCCGTGTGGTTCTGGGACTTTTGCTCACCGTTCTTGTGATCATTTTGACCCCACGGGGTGAGATCTTGCGTGGAGCCCCAGATCGAGGGAGATTATCAGTGGTCTTGTATGTCTTCCATTTTCTAATAATTGCTCCCACAGTTGATTTCTTCACACCAAGCTGCTTACCTATTGCAGATTCAGTCTTCCCAGCCTGGTGCAGGTCTACAATTTTGTTTCTGGTGTCCTTTGACAGCTCTTTGGTCTTGGCCATAGTGGAGTTTGGAGTGTGACTGTTTGAGGTTGTGGACAGGTGTCTTTTATACTGATAACGAGTTCAAACAGGTGCCATTAATACAGGTAACGAGTGGAGGACAGAGGAGCCTCTTAAAGAAGTTGTTACAGGTCTGTGAGAGCCAGAAATCTTGCTTGTTTGTAGGTGACCAAATACTTATTTTACCGAGGAATTTACCAATTAATTCATTAAAAATCCTACAATGTGATTTCCTGGATTCTTTCCCCCCATTCTGTCTCTCATAGTTGAAGTGTACCTATGATGAAAATTACAGGCCTCTCTCATCTTTTTAAGTGGGAGAACTTGCACAATTGGTGGCTGACTAAATACTTTTTTGCCCCACTGTATGTACTGTTTTGTGCTCATTAAGAATAGGACATATTGCTAAAGGCCAATTAATAAAAGGCTTTTAGTTTTTCAATATTAGTATTATATTCAGATTTTTCAGTGAAAAATTATTATTCTCAATCTCAATTATCTAGTCCAAGGGACACTTAATAGAAATCCAGTCAAAATTGTCAAAGGTCAAATGCGCATTCCCAAGTTCCCGACCACAAAAGTGGAGAAGGTCTTGTATCCCTGGGTCGACTATACATTTTGAATACATTTGTGTGTGTGTTGGGGACCTCTCGAATCTGCATTTGAATAGATTTCTATTAAGTGTCCCTCGGACAAGACGTCTAGTTATTTTGAATTGAATCAAATCGATTATTTTTCTAGAGTGTACCCTTTGGTAAGAATTAACTGGAAATCTAACTCATTGCATAACAAGTAGTGATTTCTAAAAATCTTGCAAAAACTCAATTTTGACCATTTTTATTACAAAATTTTACAAAACTTGAAGACTTTGTCTACAGATTTAATCACAAAGGCATCATGTCATGAAATAAGGATTTTTTTTTTCGCAGTGCGGTTTCCATCAAATCCTGCGCTCTGATTGGCTGGCGAGCGGGTCTGTATCCTACGGTACGGACCCCGGTTACAGACCTCTGGCGACTCGCTCGTTCACAACAACAGCAAACATAGTAGCAATTTTTGTCAACATTTATCTTTTTTACAAGATTTATTTATAAGATTATCAAAAATCTTATAAATTTTTGCCAGCATTTCTCAGCATAATAGCATTAATTTTACAGCATGGATAGTGATAACGACAGTGTTCACAGCGAAAGCGAGTTTTACTACCCTGAGGAAGAAGAAATAAAAGAAAACATTTCAGGAGAAAGCTAAAAACCTCTAACTGTTGCTAACGCCGAGCAAAAACATGGCTGAATCCTGAATGACTCAGTTTTGTATAAATAGGGGACTACATAGGCAGCAAAATGTAGTTTTTTTCCTGCCATGGAAGTGCACTTGTATACCGAGGAGGAAGCAATTTGCATTAGGGCAATTCCATGTAAATGTCAACCTCACCATGCAAAAATAAAGCAACATGTAATACATCAAAGCCACTCCCAGAGCTCTCACCTAGGCCTGTATTTTACAGATGTGAATAAGTTGAACCAATTTGTAACCAACCTAATATGTCACTGTCAGTCTTTCTTTCTTATAATGTAAAACCCAAGCTAAAATCAACTTTGATCATGTACAATTCTATATTATTGCCACAAGCCACAGAAATGTATGCTAAAATCCACAAAACAGCAAAACAATAGCCATCCTAAATATTATTTAAGAACTTTGATAGTTTTAGCTGATATTTAGAGAGTTTTTCAAAGGGTTATGGTGGTTAAATTGCTGATTTTCTAAACATATGCCATGTCTATTTCAGACGCGTCACATCCATAACGGAATTTCGTCACATCCATAACGCTGACTTTTCCTTCCGAAACTCTGCATGAAATACAAAATATTTTAAACAAAGATTTTTTAATATTCACCTTGGACCCCTCTATCAAATGGATATCTCCATTTCGACATTAGGTTTACAATTTCACAGAGTTTGATAAAAATGTACAGTCACCCAAGAAAAGTGATACTTTTTCTGTCACATCCATAACGCATCTTTTATTGGCGTTTTCTGGCATGCCCTAGATGTACTATGGGAATTGTTCTTGTTCTATCACTTCTCCAGTATGGTACAGCCTTAAAATATGCAACACCTGTTTAAATACTGGGAGACAATAAAACATGCACTGGGTCATTTGTTGCCATTTTGAGTTCAAGTGTCACGTCCATAACGCTGGAATTGCTCATTACAGCCGTGAATGAGGATTCAAAATGGCGGCTCGGCTCGGTTTTCCCTTTCGGGCGCTCTCGTTTTCTGTTAGAATTTGGTAAAGAAAAAAATAAATATATTATTTACCAGCTTAAGGTCGGTCCGTATGGTGAAATACTGTGACCTCGGCCTCGGTCAGTACTTACAAGACCTCGGTCACGGTATTTCACGATATGGACCTCCCAGCTAGTAAATAACATATATATATTTAAAAAATGTAAAATTTCTAATTACTAGTAGTCTTGAAATAAGTTTTGCTGCTTGTAAAATATATTAGTGCCGCTTTTTTCTTTGAATCTGGAGCAAGGCTGTTTAATGTCATTGCTTTAATAGCATTGTAGACCTGAATCATTACTTCTAATCCGATAATTTGCAACCAAATTACTTGACAGGATACGGTTTACAAACCAGGTGCAAAATGAAAAAGGAATTCGAGTTGTTGAAGTAGACTTAGTAAACAAAAAAGTTACAGGAAGCAGTCTTCAAAATCAGAAGTAGAGTTAAAGTTGCTTTTGAAGAGAAGTTCTCACAAAGTCGAAGGTTATTGTTCAATTCATTCAACACGTACCAGGGAAAACCCGTATTGCTTTTGTAAAACATTCGGTGGTTATTAATTTTCTCAGTTGTTTAAGTAGTTACATGCTTGTTTTTGCTTGCATGTTCTTCTGAACAGAACCCCAGAGAAATATCCTAATCTGAATAAAAGGACCTGATGTTTTTGCATCAATTTTTCAGTAAAGTTGGTTTTCCCGTTAATTCCCATGGACATTTTCCACTCTGAAAATTCCCGGGAATTTTGCAACCCTAAACTCACCCAGAAGACTCTAAAGACGTATACCAACAAGAGTTGTTCACCAGGTGGCGCCACCTGCCATGGATGCGGCAACACAGGGGTCACGTGCAATTTCACGAAAATCGCTACTCCTCTGACAGGATTGATCGGAGTTCGATCAAGCTCCCATATAAACTTCCGCAGGTTGGTGTGCATAAAGATCAAACAAGTGCAACTTTATTCATCACATACTTGTGAAATTCCTCTCTGCATTTAACCCATCTGAAGCAGTGAACACACACACATACCCAGAGCAGCGGGCAGCCATGCTAACAGCGCCCGGGGAGCAGTTGGGAGTTCGGTGCCTTGCTCAAGGGCACCTCAGCCCAAGGCCGTCCCATATTAACCTAACCACATGTCTTTGGACTGTGGGGGAAACCGGAGGAAACCCACGCAGACACGGGGAGAACATGCAAACTCCACACAGAAAGTCAAGATGGTGGCGCCACCTGTCATATTTATTATTTTATGGGCGTCTGAAATTATTGGGCGACTCGTCACATTAAACACTACTGCGACGTTTTCACTGAAACTCACCCAGAAGACTCTAAAGACGTATACCAACAAGAGTTGTTCACCAGGTGGCGCCACCTACCATAGATGAAGCTACACAGGGCTCGTGAAATTTCACGAAAAAAAAAAAAATTCGCTACTCCTTCGACAGGGTTGATCGGATCTCAAACTCGCACACAACAACAGAGGCCGGTCTGAGCTCCAGCCTCGTTGAGGTATAGAACAGCTTTCGATATTTATTTAATTCTTCCTTGGACATTTCAGTGATGTAATTTTCAATTTTCTTTGAGGTTTTGAACCAGCCTAAAAAAAAAAAAAAAAAAAAAATCAACAAATTTTATTGCTGAAAGATGAAGAACGTAAACAAACCAGCGAAATGACAGGAGCAATTTGTGAAAAAAATGCTATAATAATAATAATAATTATTATTATTATTATTATTGGGGGGGCGGTAAAAAAAAAAGTTCTTACCATCAGATACTTTCACGCCATATTTTTTTGCTTTTTTTTTGTATTTCTGGGGGTTTTTGTTTTCGAGTCGTTTTTATTTCGTCCTCGGTCGGTTCAGCAACATGCATTTTGTTTTTCTCTACTCACGGTATATGAGGTGATATCCTAATCAGAGTGCACGATTGCTCATATCCAGTCAATGTGGATAGAATAATAAGGTTTATTCAGTGTGTGTGTGGGAGTTAATCGGGTCATGTGACCTACCAGGTCAGAGTTATCCGCGGCGAAGTGGCTGTCGCAGTCGGCTCCTTCGAAGTAGACGGTCCAGGTTCCGGGAGAGCGAGGATGAGGTGTGAGACGGCAGAAACCTGGAAAAGCAAGTCAGCACACACCCTGAATACACATCCAAATCATGGAGATCCTTCTCTCTCTCACACACACACACAGTCACTTTGCTCCCTCGGTTATCTGTGTGTGTTTTTGATCCGAAACAAACAGTCCTTTCTGTGAGACCTTAACCAACCACATTCCACTAGTCACACATCAGCGTTAAACAAACAAGTTCCACCTACTTCCCCGTCACCGCGGCTCCCGGAATGTTCTGTGCTCCTCTTACCTCTCTGACACAGCGGCTCCAGGAACTCCTGGAAGCCGTTGGGAATGTTGCGGACCACGTCGCAGGAGTAGCCGTCCTCCGGGAGCAGGAAGGGAAGCTGTAGGTCGGGATCCTCCTCCAGCTGAACCTCTCGGCCGTCGCTGCGAGCCAACTCGTCCGCCGTGTTCTCCGCCACGGCCACCACGTGATCGATCAGCTCCTGCAGGCGACGGCATGACAGCGTTTGCACTTAAGCACAAACCTTTACCCTTTAAAATGCAAATCTGGAGCAAGAAACCACGAGAACTGCGTTCCAGCTCCTGATGATCAAAGCACACGTTTATATCATTAATCATCATCATTCATTAGTATCGCTAATATAAAGCACGTGTGTGTTCGTTTATCTTCAGGAAGCGTTTTGTCCTCGTCAGAGCTACAGAGGATTTCAGGAACAGGTCCGATCCCGAGAACACTGCGTGTGAGGTTTGAACACACCCAGGATTGGAGAATAGTTCATTTCAATCCATCTCTCTCTCTCACACACACACCTCTTCTGGTATGTTTCCATAATAATACAGAATAAAATGTCTAGAGAGAGAGAGAGAGATAGAGAGAGAGAGAGAGAGAGAGAGAGAGACTGAACAATGGATATAGAGGGAGAAAGAGAAAGCGACTGAATGAGAAAAACAATGACAGAGAGAGAGAAGAGGGGAGGTAGAGAGAGATAGAGACTGAAAGAGAGAGAGGAGGAAGTGAGACATTGCAAGACAGATTGAATGACCGAGAGAGAATGAAAGAAAGAGAATTAACAAGAGAGAGACAGGGGAAGGTAGAGAGAGATAGAGAGAAACACTGGAAAACAGATAGGAGGGAGAGAGACACTGAAAAACAGTTTGAATGACAGACCGAGAGATTGAAAGACAGAGATTGAATAACTGACAGATAGAATATTGGGGGGGGGGGGGGGATGTTGAAAGACAGAGCGAGAGGAAGGAGAGAGACACAAAAAGAGAGAGAGGAGGGACAGAGACAATGAAGGACAGTTTGAATGACAGGGGGGAGAGAGACTGAAAGACAGAGAGATTGAATAACAGACAGGATATGAGAGAGATTAAATAACAGAATATGAGAGAGAGGAGGTAGAGAGAGATTGAAAGAGAATATGAGAGACAGACAGATTGAATAACAGAATATATGAGAGAACGAGAGAGAGAGATTGAAACAGATATTGAATAACAATATATGTGAGAGAGAGAGAGAGAGAGAATGAATAACAGAGGAAGGGGAGAGAGAGGAGGGGGAGAGATTGAATAACAGACAGGATATGAGAGAGAGAGAGAGAGAGAGAGAGAACGAGAGAGATTGAATAACAGACAGAATATATATGAGAGATTAAATAACAGAATATGAGAGAGAGAAACAGATTGAATAACAGACAGAATGAGAGAGATTGAATAACAGAATGAGAGAGAGATTGAATAAGAGACAGGATATGAGAGAGTGACTGAATAACAGACAGAATATATTATATATGAGAGACAGGAGGCAGAGAGAGATGGAAAGAGACAGAATGAGAGACAGATTAACAGAATGAGAGAGACTGAATAACAGAGGAAGGGGAGAGAGAGGAGGGAGAGAGATTGAATAACAGACAGGATATGAGAGAGAGAGATATTGAATAACAGACAGAATATATATGAGCGATTAAATAACAGAATATGAGAGAGAGAAACAGATTGAATAACAGACAGAATGAGAGAGATTGAATAACAATGAGAGAGAGATTGAATAAGAGACAGGATATGAGAGAGAGAGCGATTGAATAACAGACAGAATATATTATATATGAGAGACAGGAGGCAGAGAGAGATGGAAAGAGACAGAATGAGAGACAGATTAACAGAATGAGAGAGACTGAATAACAGAGGAAGGGGAGAGAGAGAGAGGAGGGAGAGAGATTGAATAACAGACAGGATATGAGAGAGAGAGAAATTGAATAACAGACAGAATATATATGAGAGATTAAATAACAGAATATGAGAGAGAGAAACATTGAATAACAGACAGAATGAGAGAGATTGAATAACAGAATGAGAGAGAGATTGAATAAGAGACAGGATATGAGAGAGAGCGATTGAACAACAGACAGAATATATTATATATGAGAGACAGGAGGCAGAGAGAGATGGAAAGAGACAGAATGAGAGACAGATTAACAGAATGAGAGAGACTGAATAACAGAGGAAGGGGAGAGAGAGAGAGGAGGGAGAGAGATTGAATAACAGACAGAATACTGTATGAATGAGAAAGAGAGAGAAACATTGGAAAAACAGAGGAAGGAGAGAGAGAGAAACATTGAAAGAAAGAGAGGCACTGAAACAGATTGAATGACAGAGAATGAGAGAGACTGAAAGACAGATTGAAAGAGAGAATGAGAGAGCAAGAGGGGAAAGAGGGAGAGACATTGAAAGAATGAGAGACTGAAAGAGAGAGATCCTTTATAAACCTTATCCATCACACTGAGAGTGAACACACACTGCGTACTCAAACATTTCCTGTAAATATTTTCCCCACATTCACAACAATCCATCCATCCATCTCTCTCTCTCTCTCTCTCTCTGACCTGCACTCATGAAACATGACATACTGACGCTCTAACCCAGGGCTCTGATTCCTCAGGGAGCTCGATTACGGTTCCGCAGCTGAAGGGGAATTAAACCTGGTTTTATCTGCTCTACTCACACAGGACTAAAATTACACCAGGAAGCTGTAATTATTTGCAATTTTGTGAATGTGCAGCGTTCCGAATATAGGGAGCAGAAGAAATCCCGGCTCAAAGTGATGTCCTGTGAATGTAAATGGATTGCAGGGATTACTTCAGTCATGAGTGTGTGTGTGTTTTCAGTGAAGAGCGTTCCATACGACTCATAAGTACGAGAGAGACGACAGCAGAGTCACTCACAGGGGGGATGTAGGGCTCGTCCGGGGCACAGTGGTAGTTACTCATGAGCGCGTTGAGCTGCAGAGAGTTGAGCTTGAAGCACGTGTTGTTGATGGTCTGGACGTCCTGCATGGAGTACTTGTCCATGGTGAGGAGAGTCGTCGCCTGGAAACAGAAGACATTAACGAGATAACGAGTGCCTGTGAAGACTGAGCATGAGAAATCTTACATCAGTTCGGTGTCATCACAGACCTAACGTTTATATCCGAGACCTTCCTTCTGCAGCAGGTCGCCATGTTCACATCACTCTCAAACTGCTAAACTATTTACAAATACAACATCACTCGCGCGCGCACACAAAAAAAAAAATGCCAAGCATGTTCATGTCCATCACATGATCTCAGATCTAGAACTACACCTGTCCCAGAGTTGATTCAAGGACACACCTAAATAAATTAAAAACGAAAGCGCGATCAAAACAAATCCTGGAAAAGCATCAGTCGGGGTTTTGTAGGGGGAAAAAAAAGCCTTCAAAGCTCACAAAAGGCCTTGCATTCCTAAACACGTACGTGTAAACAGCATCTCTGGATGAAAAACAGGAAGCAAGCCGAGCCGTGACCTTGAACCACCCGTTTGGATCAATTCCAAAATCGAATCTGTTCATCCGCTGGTTCCAAAGATAATTCGATACAAATCTGGCAAAACGTCCTACAACGTGCTATTGAGAAGAACGCCGTATGAAATATTCAGTTTTGGAGACTCTGCAAAATCCATGGAAAAGGTTCTTCTGGTTTAATGAGACCACGGTTGAGCTTTTTGGCCTTGGTAGTGCTCATCACCCTGAGAACACTACTGAAGCATGGTGGTGGGAGCATTATGTCGTGGGGATGTTTTGTTCCATCAGGAGGGACTGGAGAACCGGTCAGGGGTGAGGGTAATATGGATGGGGAAAAGCTGCTCGGCTCCACTCTGCAAGAGCAAGAGGCTTGAAACTGGGGCAGATTTTCAGCATACACCGGAGAGGTTCAAAAACCAAGAACCCGAGTGTGTTAGACATTATGGCCGAGTTAACCCTCTGGGGTCTGAGGGTATTTTCTGGCACTCTAATGATTTTGTTGTCAATTTCAACAAATCTAAGCAGTATTTTCAAAGTCATATGACTTTTGCATTCAGCACAAGTTCAGCTACAATAATATCTCTGTAGTCTGTGTGTCATGATTGTACTTTCATTTCATCTCATCATCTCTAGCCGCTTTATCCTGTTCTACAGGGTCGCAGGCAAGCTGGAGCCTATCCCAGCTGACTACGGGCGAAAGGCGGGGTACACCCTGGACAAGTCGCCAGGTCATCACAGGGCTGACACATAGACACACAACCATTCACACTCACATTCACACCTACGGTCAATTTAGAGTCACCAGTTAACCTAACCTGCATGTCTTTGGACTGTGGGGGAAACCGGAGCACCCGGAGGAAACCCACGCGGACACGGGGAGAACATGCAAACTCCGCACAGAAAGGCCCTCGCCGGCCACAGGGCTCGAACCCAGACCTTCTTGCTGTGAGGCGACAGCGCTAACCACTACACCGCCGTGACACCCCTGATTGTACTTTAAAAAAAAAAACATAAATGAAGCTGTTGTATAAAGCAGTTTTAGAGCCGTGTTGGAATGTGCGGGGAAAAAAAAACCATGACCTTACCCATTGTGTCGAACCGTTTTGGTCATTTGAGGTGATTCTGTCCACTGTAAATCTGTTCCACTGATTTGGACAATTAACTGGCAATCAAAAAAATGTACTGTATGTCCTATTGTTTTGAGATAAAGGGTTGGCAGTCGGAGGGGTATTCAATGAGAAGAATAAAAATTTCCATTCCATTCAGTGAGAAGAGTGAAAGCCTCTCCCACTGCCAACTCTTAATCCCATCAGGTCAAGTCCCAATGGGTAAGGTCTTCCCCCCCCCACATTCCAACACAGTGCTAAAACTGCTTTTTACAACGGCTTCACCGATCTGGTATTTGACTATTTTGGTATTTGACTTGATTCAGTGCGTCTTGAAATTAACACTTGTGCTATTTTACTCAGTTCAGAGCCACAACCAACTCTGTTACACAATTGCTCTATAATTTTGCTCCAACTCCAAATTTTACTCTCTAAACTCAAAATGGAGAAAAATTAACTGTTTTTGAGGAAAATACTTTTAACTCTGGAAAAACTGCTCAGTCATTTTTTCTGTGTACGCACTACAGCGCACACATATCAACCCATATATCATCAGAAATATTTACACTTATTCGAGCTGATCTTCAGCTGGATCGAGTCGAAGTTTAAAAAAAAAAAAAGGCACTGTTCATCAGTGTCACAGTTCTCAAGACTGAATTGAATCGCTGTCCTGAATCATCCGAAGCGCATAAAATCCGCATGCCATCTCGCAACAAGTTTTACCTCCAAATAGCCTAAACTATTTCTGACAGATCTGATCCCGTTTACGGTGGGCGTTCCCACCGCAAAAGAGAAACCGATCGAAACCGAAAGAGTGAAAGTGATCATCATGACGTTCCCATGTGAACAGTCTTTTATGAATGTGTAAGTGTGCGCTCAGCGCTCCGACTCCGGTGTGACTGAGAAAGGTGACAAGTTTTATGTTTCATCTAATTTAGGTCATTTAAAAACTATACTAAGTAACTTTAAAAACGCACAATGGAATTCAACACGATATCACTTTAGATCCATGCATATATTTGAAATTTATGATATTGTATGTAATGCACACACATCTTGAAACATCGATAAAGGACATTTATTGTCAAACTCAAGAATTAATTCACAATAAAAAAATTCAAAGTGACAGTTGGTCCATGTTCGGACCGTCATGCTGGAGATTCCGGGTCTGTGTCGTCCAGGGGTCTCAGCAGCAGTGACTGAGGGTGTCAGGAATCTGTCACGGAGGTGAGCTAGCCTGATGTGCTGATCCTGAACTGGCGTCGTGACTCGAGGCTGACCAGGGCGTGGACGATCCCTGGTGCTCCCTGTCTGTCTGTAACGCTGACTCAAACGGGAAATGGTCGAATGATGAACACCGAAGTGCCGGGCGACCTCTGTCTGTGTACTTCCGGCACGCAACATCCCGATGGCCTGTTCACGTTGATTTTGGCTTAGGCGTGGCATCTTCAATAATGACAATTTTCCCATCATTTCCCCCGGGTATTTATAGGCAAGATTGTGTGTGTACAGTGTATGCAAAATTTGTTTGAAAATTAAAGCCTGTCCATGTCATTGACTACCCGAGTCATATGGCCCTTTTCCACTACCCTTTTTCAGCTCACTTCAGCCCGACACGGCTCGCGTTTCGACTACCAAAAACCAGCACGACTCGGCTCGCTTCAGCCCTGCTTAGCCCCTAAAACTCGCACGGTTTTGGAGTGGGGCTGAAGCGAGCCAAACCGTGCCGAGTGAGGTTGGGGGCGTGAGCAGACACTCCCCTGTGCACTGACTGGTGAGGAGGAGTGTCCTCACATGCCCACACACGCCCCGCGAGCGCGCTGGGATCTGTAAACACCGCAAACCCGGAAGAATAAGAATTACGAATTACGAGAATTTCTGAAGCCTTATGCGCCTCGCCTCATCTATACGCTCTTGCCAGTATCTGTTGGCGTTGTCGGTGACAACAAGCCACAGCACCAAGACCAGCAACACTAACGACTCCATGTCCTCCATGTTTATTGTTTACTATTCGGGTCGTGAGACTACCGCTTAAAAGGTCACTGATGTCACTGTTTGCGCTGCTTAACGACATCACCTGACGTCCACCCACTTTCGCTAACTCCACCCAATGTGTCCACCCACTTCCAGCCAGTACGGTTCAGCGCGGTTGTAGTCGAAATGCAACTCCAACAGCCCCACTCAGCCCGACTCAGCACGGCACGGCTCAGCCCGACTCAGCCGCGTTGGTAGTGGAAAAGCGGCAATATTGTACGTTACTGAGTACAACTCCCTTAAATTCTGATTTGAGCACAGATTTGGAACTTATTCGGGCGGAACAAAGTTATTTTTCCATTGTGATATATTTCTTTTCTTCTTGAGATAAACTCAGCATGAATTCAGCAAGTTTTATCAATGTGCGTTTTTAAAGTTACTTAGTGTATAATAATATTTGGCAGCAGGCACATAGGAAAGCGTAAAGTATGAAGTCTGGCAATGTTTATCATGCTTGTATGATGAAAAACTCCGTGAAGATATTTGTCTAAACACATGACCGACTCATTCTAAACCTGCCGAGCTTCGCCGGCGAAGCTCTCGACCCCAGAGGGTTAAAACCAAGACTGCAACCCTTGAACCTGGAGCCTGTTATATACCAAATGATTCTTAGGAATTCTGTCAAGAAGAATGGGGGGAAAAAAAAACAAAACAGTGCTCTTCCAATAAGAAGAAGGCCATTGGATGAGACCGAAATAAAACTTTCTGGTTTAAATGAGAAGCGTTATGTTTGGAGAAATGAAAACACTGCATTCCAGGATAAGAAGCTTCTCCTGTATGTGAAACATGGTGGTGGTAGTCTCGTGGTTTGGGCTGTTTTGCTGCAGCTAGGCCAGGACGGCTTCCCATCATTGACGGGACAATGAATTTTGAATTATTCCAGTGGTTTCTCAAGGAAAATGTCAGGACATCTGTCCGTGAACTGAATCTCAAGAGAAAGCGGGTACGTGAAGTAAGACATTCTCACTCTTCTCACATCAGATGTGGATCACAGAAATAATTTAATTCCACAAAAAATAAAACCTTTGAAAAGTGATCAATGCAGCTCACTTAGTTTTACAGTGCGTGTGTACGTACCTGTACTATGCGGCTGAGGTGGCAGTCGGCGGCGAGCTCCAGGCCCTGTTTCTCAGCCCAGGCCTCGATGTGGCTGAGCTGCTGGCGCAGGATGGCGCCCCAGTAGTGCGAGCACAGGCCCGAGTCCGACTCTGTCACCAGCTTGTTGAACAGCCACATGTTGATGAAGTGGAAGAGTTGAGAGAACAGCTGGATGGTGAGGGCCGCGTTCACACGGCAACGGCGCAGCAGCGACATGGCGCCTGTCAGCGTGTGCAGCACGTCCTCTGTGTGACAGGAAACAAGGAGACGTGGTCACAACGCGACAGTTTTAGATCTTCGAGTCGAGTTTTCCAGAAGGATCGTGAACGGGCCGATGAGCGGAAGCCCAGGCGGATAAACAATAAACCTCTTACAGTTTTCTTGAAAGTGTGTTCAGTGCACTAAATTTGCAACTACGATCATCTGAAATCTGTTTTAACTATGGTTCAATGACAAAAAAAAGCAGATTTATAATTAATCTTTAAAGGAACAGTCCACCGTACTTCCATAATGAAATATGCTCTTATCTGAATTGAGACGAGCTGCTCCGTACCTCTCCGAGTTTTGCGCGACCTCCCAGTCAGTCAGACGCGCTGTCACTCCTGTTAGCAATGTAGCTAGGCTCAGCATGGCCAATGGTATTTTTTGGGGCTGTAGTTAGATGCGACCAAACTCTTCCATGTTTTTCCTGTTTACATAGGTTTATATGACCAGTGACATGAAACAAAGTTCAGTTACACAAATTGAAACGTGGCGATTTTCTATGGTATGGAAAGTCCGCACTATAATGACAGGCGTACTAACACCTTCTGCGCACTTCGGCAGCGCATTGATATCTGAGCTCCGTATCAATGCGCTGTCGAAGCGCGCAGAAGGCGTTCGTACGCCTGTCATTATAGTGCGGACTTTCCATACCATAGAAAATCGCCACGTTTCAATTTGTGTAACTGAACTTTGTTTCATGTCACTGGTCATATAAACCTATGTAAACAGGAAAAACGCGGAAGAGTTTGGTCGCATCTAACTACAGCCCCAAAAAATACCATTGGCCATGCTGAGCCTAGCTACATTGCTAACAGGAGTGACAGCGCGTCTGACTGACCGGGAGGTCGCGCAAAGCTCGGAGAGGTACGGAGCAGCTCGTCTCAATTCAGAGAAGAGCATATTTCATTATGGAAGTACGGTGGACTGTTCCTTTAATATACAGTGCTTAACAAATTTATTAGTCCACCACCTGATTTAAGGTTTATGCCACAGCAACCATAAATATACAGTAATGATCACCAAAATAGTTTATGTTTATGAAATGGTTAATCCACCAGTATGTGCATATTCTTGAACTGAAATGACATTTTTAATGCTAAAATAAAATTAGTGTTATCTGAATTTTTTTTACTGTTTTTTTTAAATAGCAAAGTACAGTGTTATTTTTTTATTAAAATGCCAAATTATACTTATTTAATTGCATTCCTAAGTAGAAAAATTAGTTTCAATTTTCAAATATTATGCTTGATTAATTTCTGACTTGTCAAAGACGTCCTGGTTGTCAGCTCACATTTGGGTATAAAAACCGTGAATTCAGTTTGAAATTCCTCACTTCTGTTCAAAATGGCAAAACGCAGAGAACTGACTGAAAAGGAAAGAGTGCGCATTAAAGCACTCCATGATGCTGGATGGTCTTTGAGACAAATAGCGCAAGACATTAAAGCTACGTTCACACTGCAGGCTGAAGTGACTCAAATCCGATCTTTTCGCCCATATGTGACCTGTATCCGATCTTTTATTGACAATATGAACGACACAGATCCGATTTTTTCAAATCAGACCCAGGCCGTTTGGATATGTGGTCCTAATTCCGATTCCTATCCGCTCTTTTCATATGCGACTTCAGTCTGAACCGCCAGGTCGCATTCATCCGACTTACACGTCATCAACAAGCCACAAACGTCACTATTCTGCGCTGAAGTAGGCGGCGGGTCTCTCAAAAAAAGTTACAACAACATGGCGCATAATCACAGGCGCAGATAGAGGGGGGGGACTCGTCCCACCCAGATTTAAATTCACTTCGTTCGGTCCCCCCCCCACTTTGCATAAGGCAAACCTCACGGAAAAATCAAAAGACTAATTACCATTCGGTTTATTGAGGTGCACAGCAGTGTATACATAGTTGCAACAACTCACATAAAACAAAACAAAGACTGATATTCGGTTGGTTGAGCTGCGCAGACTACACAGGTTGCGAGCTCGAGCTTGGTTGCTATGGTAACCCACAACAAGTTTGACAGGCATATCGGGGTTGGTTTGCTGGCAGCTTTGTCCCCCCCAGTTCAAAAAACGTATCTGCGCCCCTGCGCATGACATCAATGCGAGGGACGCTTCGGGCTGTGAAGGTTCTGAATCTTCTCAATGGAAGGACGCAGAGGTTAGGGAGCTGATTTCCATTTGGGGGGATGCAGCTATTCAAGCTAGATTGGATGGGTCATACCGCAACCGGGCGGTTTTACTTCCGTAAACACTGGCCATGCTCACTGCGTGTGACGTCGTCGTATCCTGCAATGCGCATGCGGAACACTTTTAGGTTGCTTTTCGTTCATACTGAGGATCACATACAAGTCGCATATATTTGTTAATGTGAACGACCTCACAAAAAAATCGGATTTCACAAAAAAATCGGAATTGAGCATTAAGCCTTGCAGTGTGAACGTAGCGTAAGTGTTCTCACAGTGTGGTCAAGTATGCTTTGGATTCCATTGGCGAGACTGGTACCTACAAAATGCGCAAAGGAAGAGGCAGAAAACGAAAGCTGACTGAAGCAGATGTCAGGCACCTCAAGATTTTAAGTACTAGAGACAGAAGGAAGACCTCTGCTGATCTTCAGGCGGAGATGAATAGGTCTAGATCAGAGTCTGAAAAAGTCTCCAGAATGACCGTAAGCAGACGACTGCGGGAACAAGGCTTACAGGGAAGAATAGCTGCTAAGAAGCCGTTATTGAGGACTGCAAACATCCAGAAACGTCTCAGATTTGCCAGGGAGCATAAACACTGGACTGCAAATGACTGGAAGAAGGTACTCTGGACGGATGAGTCCAAGTTTGAACTCTTTGGTCAGCATCGTCGTGTTTATGTCCGTAGAAAAGCTGGAGAACGTTTTGATGCTAGATGTATTGCACCCACAGTGAAACACGGTGGAGGTTCCGTTATGGTATGGGGTTCAATTTCTGGAAACGGCATGGGCAAATTAGTGAAAAATCGATGGTATCATGAACAAGAAGGTCTACCACAACGGCTTGGTGCATCATGGAATCCCTTCTGGACTGAAACTGATTGGTCGTGGGTTCATATACCAAGAAGATAATGACCCTAAGCACACTGCAAAGCTGTGCAGAGACTATTTGACCAAGAAAAGGGAATCTGGAGTACTGGAACTGATGGATTGGCCAAGTCAAAGTCCAGACTTGAATCCTATTGAATAGATTTGGGATTTAGTGGATTCAAAAATAGATCGAACAAAAGTTTCATCCAAAGCAAGTCTCTGGGAACAGTTACAAACTATTTGGAACACGATAGCAAGAGAGACTGTTGAAAAGTACATAAAAACAATGCCAGCAAGAATGCAAGCCGTTATCAAGGCCAAAGGAGGCCATACAAAATATTAAGTTTTTTGGTTATTATATATAAACAAAAACTATTTTAGTTGTTTCATTTTGTTATTTTCCTAATAAATAACCATTAACTTTTTAAACACATTTCTGAGAGATTTCTAAAATATTTGTGTTTTCTTGCTTTTATGACAGGTGGTCTAATAAATTTGTGAAGCACGGTATATAGTTAAAAATGTAAAATAAAAATTGAAAAATGAATCTCTTTTAAAAAAAAAAAAACTACGTAAATCTGAAAAATAAAATTTAATTTGAAATCAAAATCAAAAATAAAAAAAACATCTGATCAATCCTTAAAAATATCTGTAGCTAAAAAGCAAATATGAAATATTTATCTTAAAAAAAAATGTAAAAATTTAAAATAAAGCTGAAAAAAAAATCTAACACACCTCATGATAAAAAGTTAAATAAAAATTGAAAAATAAATCTCTAAAAAAAAAAAAAACAAATAAAAAAAACCACCAAATCTAAAAAATAAAATTTTAAATCAAAATCTAAAATAAAAATAAAAAAATAAACATCTGATCAACCCTTAAAAACATCTGCAGCTAAAAAGCACATATGAAATATTTATCTAAAAAAAAAAATTTAAATTAAAATAAAGCTGAAAAGAAAAAAAAAAAATCTAAAAACGCACCTCATTCATTAATAAATAAATCAATCCCCAAAATGTGAAAGATGCTAAATTTGTCCTGGCTATTATTCTAACACTTACATTACTGAACAGATTAATTTCATTTCAAGTGCTTTGCTGTATTCTAACGGGCTCAAAAAGGAAGGTTTTTTTTCGTTGCTCCATCAGCTAAATTATTAACACAAATTATTCAAGTCACACAAATGTGCTTTTAATAAAAGTTTAAGGCAGAATGAAGTACAAGGCTCATGCATCCTGTTGGGAGGTTAAACATTAGGCTTGCTGTGTGTGTGTGTGTGTGTGTGTGTGTGTGTGTGTTACCGATCCTGGGTCTCTGCGAGTTTTGTTCTTCAGGATCATCGAGAAACGCCGACATGTAATTATTCAGATCTGACTGCAGGCAGTGAACCAGGTACCTGGGGGAAAATAAAGGGGGGGGGGGTTTGGGGAAAGAAACACATGGAAACTTGTAAACACGGAGCATCAACCAGAATTTATTTAAAAAAAAAATAAACTCTAAAATATGCAGCTGCAAATTTAAATTCTCGCAGTGAATTATCACAAACTGGCAATGACGCAGATGAGCAGGTTCTCGAAGACTGAGCAAACTTTTACAGGTTGGGCGACAAAGTGGGCGGGGTGAGTGATGCAACAACTTTTGGAAATGAGAGCCAAATTGAGATGGCATCACACGACCTGGAAGACAGCGCAATCTGCTATCTGCCCTCTTCTACATACAACCCTGATTCCAAAAAAGTTGGGACAAAGTACAAATTGTAAATAAAAACGGAATGCAATAATTTACAAATCTCAAAAACTGATATTGTATTCACAATAGAACATAAACAACATATCAAATGTCGAAAGTGAGACATTTTGAAATTTAATGCCAAATATTGGCTCATTTGAAATGTCATGACAGCAACATATCTCAAAAAAGTTGGGACGGGCAATAAGAGGCTGGAAAAGTTAAAGGTACAAAAAAGGAACAGCTGGAGGACCAAATTGCAACTCATTAGGTCAATTGGCAATAGGTCATTAACATGACTGGGTATAAAAAGAGCATCTTGGAGTGGCAGCGGCTCTCAGAAGTAAAGATGGGAAGAGGATCACCAATCCCCCTAATTCTGCGCCGACATATAGTGGAGCAATATCAGAAAGGAGTTTGACAGTGTAAAGTTGCAAAGAGTTTGAACATATCATCATCATCTACAGTGCATAATATCATCAAAAGATTCAGAGAATCTGGAAGAATCTCTGTGCGTAAGGGTCAAGGCCGGAAAACCATACTGGGTGCCCATGATCTTCGGGCCCTTAGACGGCACTGCATCACATACAGGCATGCTTCTGTATTGGAAATCACAAAATGGGCTCAGGAATATTTCCAGAGAACATTATCTGTGAACACAATTCACCATGCCATCCGCCATCACCAGCTAAAACTCTATAGTTCAAAGAAGAAGCCGTATCTAAACACGATCCAGAAGCGCAGACGTCTTCTCTGGGCCAAGGCTCATTTAAAATGGACTGTGGCAAAGTGGAAAACTGTTCTGTGGTCAGACGAATCAAAATTTGAAGTTCTTTATGGAAATCAGGGACGCCGTGTCATTCGGACTAAAGAGGAGAAGGATGACCCGAGTTGTTATCAGCGCTCAGTTCAGAAGCCTGCATCTCTGATGGTATGGGGTTGCATTAGTGCGTGTGGCATGGGCAGCTTACACATCTGGAAAGACACTATCAATGCTGAAAGGTATATCCAGGTTCTAGAGCAACATATGCTCCCATCCAGACGACGTCTCTTTCAGGGAAGACCTTGCATTTTCCAACATGACAATGCCAAACCACATACTGCATCAATTACAGCATCATGGCTGCGTAGAAGAAGGGTCCGGGTACTGAACTGGCCAGCCTGCAGTCCAGATCTTTCACCCATAGTAAACATTTGGCGCATCATAAAACGGAAGATACGACAAAAAAGACCTAAGACAGTTGAGCAACTAGAATCCTACATTAGACAAGAATGGGTTAACATTCCTATCCCTAAACTTGAGCAACTTGTCTCCTCAGTCCCCAGACGTTTACAGACTGTTGTAAAGAGAAAAGGGGATGTCTCACAGTGGGAAACACGGCCTTGTCCCAACTTTTTTGAGATGTGTTGTTGTCATGAAATTTAAAATCACCTAATTTTTCTCTTTAAATGATACATTTTCTCAGTTTAAACATTTGATATGTCATCTATGTTCTATTCTGAATAAAATATGGAATTTTGAAACTTCCACATCATTGCATTCTGTTTTTATTTACAATTTGTACTTTGTCCCAACTTTTTTTGGAATCGGGGTTGTACATGATCTCACAGATGAACATGATTAGCTAGTGCTGCTGTAAAAGACAGGAGAGAGAGAGAGAACCACTTAGTGTTGTCAGAGTCCAGTCTCGAGTCCGAGTCATTGAAAAATATTTCGAGTCGAGGCCGAGAACAAGACTCCAGCCGCATCGTTTGACGATGGCTGTTTGTTTCAGCACCGTTAACGTTAGTTTGTCCCCTGAACAGGTGAATGCGCTTCTCTTTATCAGGGAGTGTGAAGTATTCTGTCAGAGATGGTTGGGAGACGGATGTAAGTGCAGAAGGTGCGTTTATTAATACAAGCAAAGACAGTAAACAATCCAGAACGGCAGGCAAAACAGGCTATCGCAGACTCTGCAGAATCAAAGACGAGAAACAGGAAATCCGAGATCAGGAAACCAAACAAGGCAATAAGGCTCGGTCACATGTCAGCAATGCAACTCGATACTTCGCAAAGGAAGTGTGTTTTCACAGTTTTTATATCGGCGCACTGATCCTGCGCAAGTGTGAGTCGTTTACGGCATGAGAGTCCACTTGGCGTGCACGCTATCTGATGTACGCACTAAGGCGCGCAGGTGTGACACTCTTGCATGAAATTAGGACAAAAATTAGTGTAGATCTAAATATCTCGCGCCAAATTATTATGGCATGTTGCAAAATATAAAGAAAAAATCCTCGTTTCCAATGTACGAGGCCGAATGCAGTTGATGCACGAGTCCGAGTCGAGTCACGAGTCCTTAAAATTAGGGCACGAGTCGGACTCGGGTACAACAAGCCTGGTTCCAGCCGCCCGTTTTGGTTGGCTGTTCAAAAACCTGTTTCTTTACTGGACCGATTAAAACAAACCAAGTTCCCAAGAACGACTCCTGGACATATCTGTGAAGAATCTCAGTCATCCAGGTACATATCATCATAGAATCCGAATCAGAATGCTGATGGCTGCATTGTAGGTGGCCGATAAAAGATGTCATATGCCCCTTTTCCACCAAAGCAGTTCCAGGGCTGGTTCGGGGCCAGTGCTTAGTTTGGAACCGGGTTTTCTGTTTCCACTGACAAAGAACTGGCTCTGGGGCCAGAAAAACCGGTTCCAGGCTAGAACCAACTCTTTGCTGGGCCAGAGGAAAGAACCGCTTACGTTAGCGGGGGGGCGGAGTTGTTAAGACCAACAACAATAAGACCGCGAAAGATCGCCATTTTTAAGCGACGAGAAGCAGCAGCTGTACAAACGCGAAGTCATCCATTATTATTGTTGTTGTTGTTGCTGCTGCTGCTTCTTCCGTGTTGTTTTTGCTTTGCTATTCGCGCCAAGGTTTATGTAAACGTAGCACCGTAACTGACGTATACAGCGACGTAACTGGCGTGGCTTCGCTTAGCACTGCGAGCTATGGAAAAGCAAACTGGTTCTCAGCTGGCTCGCAAGTTGAACGAGTTGTGAACCAGCACCAGCACTGGCCCCGAACCAGCCCTGGAACTGATTTGGTGGAAAAGGGGTGATAGACACCCACCTCTGTTCAATGGTGGTCGTTCCAGGTTCTTCAAGCAAGTCCAGTTGCTCTCTTCAACCAACCACAGATTACTATGTACCTGGATGACTGAGTATCTTCACAGATATGTTTCTACGCACTTTGGGATGAGTTCCCTTCGACTGGTGTGGGAGTATGAGAGGACTTCCAGAAAACTGGCAGACATCTTAGCCAGAGAGGATCGCTCATTTTTGTCAACCTGGAACGACCATCACTGAACAGAGGTGGGCGTCTAAGACATCTTTTATCAGCCACCTACAGTGCAGCCATCAGCATTCTGATTCGGATTCCATGATGATCCACGAGAGGATAAATACTGGATACCAGAGGTGGACAAAGTCCCCAACTTCATTACTTAAGTCAAAGTGCAGATCCCGCTGGTCAAATGTTACTCCGATACAAGTGAAAGTTGTCCAGTCAAATTTTTACTTAACTTAAAGTACTTGCTTTTAAAAATACTTAAGTATTAAAAGCATCATTTCTGTCAACGCATTGTTGTATTATTCCCACAACGCTTACAAAACCTAACGCCGTTACCAAAGACAGAAATGTGAATTCACAAAATGAACGCATGCTGTGCCATCATGGTGGTTTAACGTTAAGCTAGCTAGTCAGTGAAGCTCCACCTGACATGCTAGCAAACTCTCTTCAAACTCGAAATCATATTGGGTAACTAATGCTATGAGAAAATCAAGATTTCTACATTCTGTAGAAATTTGGCAAGATTATGCTAAAACATATTTCTGAAAGGACTTCAGATAAGTTAATGTTATTCATGTTAGTGTAACTCCATTTTTACATGCTAACTAGCAGTGTCCAAGTTAACTAGCTATGTGTAAACGTTAGCCGTAGACAAGGCGACGGCAACTTGGTGGGCAAATCCGTAGAAAGTCATGTGACTAACCAGACTGCATAGCTATTGCAACGTAGCTCTAAAAGCACAGACAATTTCGTTGCAAGCTTTCTCTTGGAATAAAACATTTACATCCCTCAATATGCTTCCGCAGGTTGGACGGTGAGTTTTTGTAGACTGTGATGTGGTTCGTTTTCGTCAAACAAAGCTAACATTTTAAATGAAACAAATCTTTAATCCTTTCAGAAAACTGAAACATGGGTTCTAGGTATAGACCCTTCCCATGTGACGTCACGACAAAGGCGGCCGCCATTTTGGACATGAACTACCAGTAGTCTACCACAGCCAACAACGAGGAACGACAGCGAAGCGTCGAAAGGAATATAGCCATCGAAGAAAGTTTTTACTTTCAGCAAGACTTCCATCATGCCATTATATTGTTGTGCACCTGGATGTCGTAACCATCAACACACAAGGCAAGATTTATCATTTTATCGGATCCCGACAGATGCTGACCGACGGAGAAGATGGATGGTCTCGAAAATATTGGCAAAATGATGTTTATTGACAGCTATCGTGTGTAACGGGAAGCATTTGCATATCCGAAGTGTTGTGTTTACATCAAAGATAAAATAAACCGATATGACAACGACTGCTGCTGCCAGGTTGGGGACACAAACTAGTAGAAAGGAAGTGTGCCAACAGTGCCAACACACTTCCTTTGTGGTCGATTCTGCTTTAAGGTAAGATGCATGTAATTATTCGTCTGCTGTGGGTTTGGAATCGGTAGCCTGACCGATTCGTTCATGTTTGTGGTGCCATTTGTTTGTTGACTTGACGCGTGTTGAAATGGAAGATTGGTTGTTGACATGATTTCCAGTGATGCTTTGGTGCTGCTGTGGATCAGATGTGTTGAGTAGCCTGACTGTTTTGTTTTTTTTTCTTGCGTGTGGTATCATTGTTGACGCGAGGTTGTTTTTTGAACATGCCAATGCGGACACGATTTCCCCTGATGAGTTATGACTTCAGACGCGATGCGTGTGTGGAGTCCGCGTGATGTGTGTGTAAGATAGGCTTCTCATGTGTTTGGAGATCCGCGCTCTGAGACAAGCGCAAGCCCCCCCCGGGGAAACAAAAGGACCCCCTGAAAATATCGGCATAGTTCGAACACTGGGTTGGAGAAAGTAATGGCAAATAGTGAGTGCACAAACCATAGAAGGTAAACTGTACACAGCGCCAGGGCAGTGTGATGGTATGTCTACTTTTAGATTGTGTTAGCTTATCAACGAACGCACTCGTCACTCGACGAGTTTCACGTCTTTACGACGGATACTTAAATGTGTGTTAGGTATTATTGTTGCAGTCTAAGCAGTCATTGTAGCAGCTAGATGAGCGAGAACCGAAAGGGTCTGTGCCATAAACCGTTATTTCTTCATGTCCAAAACGGCGGTCGCGTTTACGAAGGTCGCGTGAGTGAAAAGGGTCTATAGCCATGAGTGCGTGCGTTCTCCAGAAGAACCGCCTCCTTCCATTCTGCCATCAACTGATCGTGTTAAATAAAGCTGCCGAGAAATCACTGAGCTTGATTTTATCCAGTCCATGGATGTGACGTGACCCTAGTGATTACTGATCGGCTGTCTCAGTGTCACCTGCGAAAAAACCAATCACGTTTTAGAAGAAAAAAAAAAGAAAAAACATCTACTTTCAAAGCTGCTTCATAGTAACGAGGACCTTGATAGAAATGTAGTGGAGTGAAAAGTACGATGTTGGTCTTTCAAATGTAGTGAAGTTAAAATCATAAGTTTCCAAAAGAAATAATACTCAAGTAAAGTACAGATACTAAAAAGTGTACTTAAGTACAGTACTCAAGTAAATGTACTTCGTTACTGTCCACCTCTGCTGGATACTCTCTATTAGTCAGACAGAACTGAGGAAGCCTTTAGGATGAGAGGCGAAACGTCTTCAAGAACCTTCAAGCAAGTCCAGTTGCTCTCTTCAACCAACCACAGACTCCTGGACAGTTCACGCAACCCCACGCCTCGAAAAACAAAGCACTTAAAGGATAAACCCCGACTCCTGTTCACTGCTGTACAGTGCTGAGCGTAAATGAGTGCACCCCCTTTGAAAAGTAACATTTTAAACAATATCTCAATGAACACAAACAATTTCCAAAATGTTGAAAAGACAAAGTTTAATATAACATCTGTTTAACTTATAACGTGAAAGTAAGGTTAAAAATATAAACTTAGATTACACATTTTTCAGTTTTACTCAAATTAGGGTGGTGCAAAAATGAGTACACCCCACAACAAAAACTACTACATCTAGTACTTTGTATGGCCTCCATGATTTTTAATGACAGCATCAAGTCTTCTAGGCATGGAATGAACAAGTTGGCGACATCAATCTTTTTCCATTCTTCAACAATGACCTCTTTTAGTGACTGGATGCTGGATGGAGAGCGATGCTCAACTTATCTCTTCAGAATTCCCCATAGGTGTTCGATTGGGTTCAGATCAGGAGACAGACTTGGCCACTGAATCACTTTCACCCTGTTCTTCTTCAGGAATCCAACAGTGGCCTTAGATGTGTGTTTAGTCATGTTGGAAAAGTGCACGATGACCAAGGGCACGGAGTGATGGTAGCATCTTCTCTTTCAGTATAGAGCAATACATCTGTGAATTCATGACGCCATCAATGAAATGCAGCTCCCCGACACCAGCAGCACTCATGCAGCCCCACATAAGGATGCTGCCACCACCATGTTTCACTGTAGGCACCGTGCATTTTTCTTTGCGACGCCATACACTTCTGAAGCCATCAGTTCCAAAAACATTTATCTTGGTCTCATCACTCCAGAGTATAGAGTCCCAGTAGTCTTCATCTTTGTCAGCATGGGCCCTGGCAAACTCCAGGCGGGCTTTTTTGTGCCTGGGCTTTAGGAGAAGCTTCTTTCGTGGACGGCATCCATGCATGCCATTCCTCTGCAGTGTACGCCGTATTGTGTCACAGGAAATAGTCACCCCAGTTTGGCTTTCTAATTCTTTAGATAACTGCGGTGAACTTGCATGCTGATTTTCTTCAAACCTTCTCATCAGAAGACGCTCCTGTCGAGGTGTTAACTTCCGTGGACGACCTGGACGTCTCTGTGAGATGGTTGCAGTTCCATCTTTCTTACATTTTTGTACCACTTTTGCGACAGTATTCTGACTGATAAGTAAAGCTTTGCTGATCTTGTAGCCTTCACCTTTGTGGTGGAAAGAAATTATTTTCTTTGGGGAATTCTGAAGAGACAAGTTGAGCGTCACTCTCCATCCAGCATCCAGTCACTAAAAGAGGTCGTTGTTGAAGAATGGAAAAAGATTGATGTTGCAAAATGTCGCCAACTTGTTCATTCCATGCCTAGAAGACTTGGTGCTGTCATTAAAAATCATGGAGGCCATACAAAGTACTAGATGTAGTCGTTTTTGTTGTGGGGTGTACTCATTTTTGCACCACCCTAATTTGAGTAAAACTGAAAAATGTGTAATCTAAGTTATATTATTAACCTTTCTTTCACGTTATAAGTTAAACAGATGTTATATTAAACTTTGTCTGGTCAATATTTTGGAAATTGTTTGTGTTCATTGAGATATTGTTTAAAATGTTACTTTTCAAAGGGGGTGCACTCATTTACGCTCAGCACTGTATATAAAGGGGGTTTAATGAAGAGGGTCTGGATTGAATTTCACGCTCAGCACTGCACTCTGCAATTTTACAAACAATTTATTCCCTCGTTACTTAACCGGCCTCGGCACCGACGAGTCGCTCAGCACACAGATGGTCTCCGTTAACCAACGTGCTACTCTTTCACACTTCGCCAAGGTGAGGACGGAAATGTGTGCGTGTGTGTTCTTTAAAGTAAAAAAAAAAAAACACGTGATTACAGGGAATCTGACACTAATCTGCAGTGTGTCTCGATGAACGCTGCCAGAACAAATCTCACCTGTCAGTTACGATTACAACCACCGTGATATTTACATACTGCAGAGCCAGAAATGTGACACTTAAAGTGCCATTCCACCATTGGATGTATTCTTTAGCATAAAATACAATATATTTTATGACAACATGACTAGACAGAGAAATCTTTTAGCTTCAAAATGATATATCAAACATCATTTTTTGACAACGACAAGTATATTAATTTTGCGACCAAAGTCACCTACCCTTTTAATTTCCGCGCGGTAGTGAAACGTGATGTCATCGGCAGGTTCCCCTTCTTGTGTACCACGTGTCGGTCTATTTTTAGACCAGGAAACCCCCAAAGTAGAGCCCTGCACTCCCGCGGGAGTCCCGCGGGACCCGCTGCAAAGCAGTGCGGCGCGGGACAAATTTTGAAAGCTCATTGCGGGCGCAGGCGGGACCGGAAGTGCACATATGCGCGCGCGAGCGGGAGTGCACATATGCGGCGCGGGTGGGAGTGGTGATAAGCTGCAGTCCCGCTAACTAAAAACGTGCTTGAAATAAAATTTATAAATTATTAATTTATGCCTATCATATATAATTTGTGCTGGATATTTTATTTGGCATTAATAAAAACATTTTAAGATGTCTAAATTTGCAGAGAAAGTCAGACTGCCAGACTGAGTGAGAAATGGCATCTTAAACTTGCCATTGATCACCCTAAGGGGAAATCCTTTGATCACTCTAATGGCTCGCAGTTCACACCCAGCTAGCAAGAGAACCACGAGTGAATTGATTTACTTGTTGCGTTAGTCTACAACTCTAATCAGAGAGACAGGTTACACAGTGACGGTAGGCTTGACTCAATGCTATCCCAGAAATCCTTCCTGTAATATGCAAATTTGGCTGTCCAATCAGAGGCGGACAAATTTGCATATTACAAGAAGGATTTCTGGGATAGCATTGAGTCAAGCCTACCGTCACTGTGTAACCTGTCTCTCTGATTAGAGTTGTTCACTCATGGTTCTCTTGCTAGCTCTGCTTTGCAATAAAAAAAAAAAAACAACATTGGTATAAAGCAAGCCCATTCACTTTTTTATGCTGATCAGAGAATTACAATGGTTTCTCATGTGATAAAAATGTGCGATTTGTGATTAAATATTTTAATTGTTTGACAGCACTAATTATTATTATTAGAGATACTACATGCTGAATTCAGAAACAAGGTAAACAATAACAAACGTGAGCTGTATATTTATGCTCAAATCCACTCAAACTAGAGGGCGGGGCACCATCACGCTGTGTCAAGACAAGAACTTTCCTGAGAAATAACGCGAACGTCTGCATCATGCGGGATTTGCGGGCGGGAGCGGGGCAAAATATGGCAGGCACAGGCGGGAGCGGGACTGAAAATCATAATTTTTTTGTGGGCGCGGGCGGGAGTGGGACTGAAAATCATAATTCTTTGCGGGCGTGGGTGGGAGTGGGACTGCACAATGCGGGTGCGGGCAGGACTGAAAAATCCGACCCGCGCAGACCTCTACCCCAAAGTGAGAGAGTCATTTCTCCTCGTATATGGGGGCCAAAAAAATTGCGAAAAATTGAGTTAATCTTTCACTTAGCTAGATTTATTGGTATTAGCTAGATTTATTGGTATTAGCTAGATTTATTGGTATTATTTTTATCGCATTCTATCCGCCATTGCTGATAATATGTGCCACGTCACACGGTACACAAGAAGGGGAACCTGCCAATGACATCACGCGCGGAAATTAAAAGGGTAGGTGACTTTGGTTGCAAAATTAATATACTTGTCGTTGTCAAAAAATTATGTTTGATATATCATTTTGAAGCTAAAAGATTTCTCTGTCTAGTGATACCATTTATATATGTTGTCAAAATATATTGTATTTTATGCCAAAGAATACATCCAATGGTGGAATGGCGCTTTAAGATTCCATCTTCTGCTCTGAGCCAGTAAAAGTAACTCGAATAAAACTTAAACACGAAAGAACTCGTGCTGCTGATAAGAAAATGGCTTCTATAAGAAACACACGACAAATCAAGAGTTCCATGGTTTTCTCTGAGAAATGAACAGTATTTCCGGAGCCCCTTTACAGAGTCTTCAGCGTCAGTTCACTTCTCTTCTGCTACTACATTAAACGTAACGACAAAAAGGAGGACATTAATAAATATTAATAAATATGTAGCTCTTTAATAAACAAACACCGATCGTATTTGTTGGGAATTTGGTGTGGTGTAAGAGTAAGAACACACCTCTGGACTTGATGTTATTCGAAAATAAATCAACTTTGAGGTGGCAGCAGTAACTCGGTCATCACAGATTATTTTCCTGTAAAAACATGTCACCCGGTGTGCAGTGGCGTAGCCAGGATTTTTTTTTTTTACATGGGGTGGCCAAAGGGGGGGCCAAGGATATACAAGGGGTGGCCATGCTGTGACTAAATAAAGGGGGGGGGTCCGGGGGTCCTCCCCTGGGAAATTTTGAATTGGCTAGATTTGATTTCCTGTATTCTGATGCATCTGGTGCCGAACTCACGAACAAAACCCATGTGAGCCAAGAGGTCAGAAATTAATGCATTAATTTATTTATGTAACATAAAGCATCTGCAAAACAAAGAAACCATCCAACTTGTTTACTCTAGTTAAGCATCCGGATTTTAACGATCACTACTAAAATGCAAAAGTAAAAACTAAAAGATCGCCTGTCCCAGGCACCTGGGAAGTCGTAAGGATATTAGTCAGGCTTGAATAAAGAGTGCTTTGCTCAGGAAAAGGAAAATACTTGTATACTTAACTCATACATACAACATACGTAAACACAACATGTTGTGATATTGTCCACTGTAAGTACTGTACAAACTAAATGTGTTGAGTTGCGTGTGAGAGAAAGTGTTACACTGATGGAACACATGACATAGATGAGGCGTAGTGCATGAGCGGTGTGTGTGTGTGAGAGAGAGAGAGAGAGAGAGAGAGGGAAGTATGTGCACTGCATGTAGATATACCGTAGATGAGCTGTAGTATACGAGGTGTGTGTGTGTGTTATATGTTACATGTAAATACAGAAATGTAGCGTATGGGTGGTGTGTGGGTGTGTGTGTGTTCAGAGTGCACGAGTGGTGTGTGTGTGTGTTCAGAGTGCACGAGTGGTGTGTGTGTGTTCAGAGTGCACGAGTGGTGTGTGTGTGTGTTCAGAGTGCACGAGTGGTGTGTGTGTGTGTTCAGAGTGCACGAGTGGTGTGTGTGTGTGTTCAGAGTGCACGAGTGGTGTGTGTGTGTGTTCAGAGTGCACGAGTGGTGTGTGTGTGTGTTCAGAGTGCACGAGTGGTGTGTGTGTGTGTTCAGAGTGCACGAGTGGTGTGTGTGTGTTCAGAGTGCACGAGTGGTGTGTGTGTGTGTGTTCAGAGTGCACGAGTGGTGTGTGTGTGTGTTCAGAGTGCACGAGTGGTGTGTGTGTGTGTTCAGAGTGCACGAGTGGTGTGTGTGTGTTCAGAGTGCACGAGTGGTGTGTGTGTGTTCAGAGTGCACGAGTGGTGTGTGTGTGTTCAGAGTGCACGAGTGGTGTGTGTGTGTTCAGAGTGCACGAGTGGTGTGTGTGTGTGTTCAGAGTGCACGAGTGGTGTGTGTGTGTTCAGAGTGCACGAGTGGTGTGTGTGTGTGTTCAGAGTGCACGAGTGGTGTGTGTGTGTGTTCAGAGTGCACGAGTGGTGTGTGTGTGTGTTCAGAGTGCACGAGTGGTGTGTGTGTGTGTTCAGAGTGCACGAGTGGTGTGTGTGTGTTCAGAGTGCACGAGTGGTGTGTGTGTGTTCAGAGTGCACGAGTGGTGTGTGTGTGTTCAGAGTGCACGAGTGGTGTGTGTGTGTTCAGAGTGCACGAGTGGTGTGTGTGTGTTCAGAGTGCACGAGTGGTGTGTGTGTGTTCAGAGTGCACGAGTGGTGTGTGTGTGTTCAGAGTGCACGAGTGGTGTGTGTTCAGAGTGCACGAGTGGTGTGTATACCAGTGAGTGTGTTACATGTAAATATAGAAATGTAGTGCATCATGCATGAGTGGTGTGTGTGTGTGTGTGTGTGTGTGTAAGAGAGGGTGTGTGTTGAGAGTGCATGAGTTGTATCTTATAGTGAGTGAGAGACAGTGTGTGTTGAGAGTGAAGTACATGTTCATATACGAGAGAGAGAGAGAGAGAGAGAGAGTTAAGACAGTGCATGAGTGTTACATTTAAATATAAAAATTTAGTGCATGAGTTGTGTGTGTGTGTGTGTGTGTGTGTGTGTGTGTGTGTGTGTGTTCGGGTTGCCAACCGTCCCGTATTGGGCGGGACATCCCGTTTTTCAGGTAATTTTAATTTGTCCCGTCAGGGACAGATCCTGCCCCTCACTCCAATGCTGTGGTGTAAATCGCGTTATTGCCGTGAGAAGCGCTATTACCGCGAGTCACGGTCATCTGCGATTTAAAACCATTCACTGTCAAAGGCTGCCATATCCTGAATTTTTAAGCTATACTGACAAAATAGGCATCAGATTAAACTAGAGCAGATGGTGCAGCCAGTGGATACAGCCTGACTGTTCGATAAGGATAGCAGATAGCTTAAAAAAACCCTTCCGAAACAGGATAGACCTCAGCCTATAGTAGGGGAGCTTTTCTGCCTCACTCCTGCCTTTGTGATGTCTTTCTCTCTTCTTCTTCTGCTATGAAGCATTGCAGAAGGTTCTTAGGGTTTTCAAATGGACAATTAAGCAAATATCAGGGTTTTACAGCTACAGCAAATACTTTTTCAGTTTATGACATTGCCTTCATAAATATGGCCTGATGAATTATTTGGCCAAAGTTTAAAAGAGAAAAATGAGCCAATAATATTAGAATTGTTTGTTATTTTGCATTAAGTTACTTAAAAATATCCATTAATTGGTCTATTAATTTTTAAAAGCTCTATTTTAGAAATGAATTTGTAGTGGCCTGCATTTGAAACGCTCACCTAAAGGCGATTCGGTAACTATTTTGGGGCGCTGGGGTGCGCGTACAGGGCCTGTACCGGTACTTGTCTGCACCCAGAACAAAGTGTCCCTCGTTTGGATATGAGAAAGTTGGCAACCCTAGCCTGTGTTGAGAGTGTATGAATGTTACATGTAAATATAGAAATGTAGTGTAGATGGAGCATGACTCTGATACCACCTGCTGCTTGAACGCGCGAAATGTTTATGTGCTACGGTAATATGCGTCCCCGCAGAAACCAAATAGGCGGAACAAAAATCCAGCGGGCGGAACTAACATTTCGAGGGACATATCAGTTTTATAAATTTTATTGTCCGGCCCTGGGGGTGGCCAGGGCGAGGCCAAGGTGTGCCCTGGGGTGGACACGGCCCCCCCGCCCCCCCGCCCCCCTTAGCTCCGCCCCTGCCGGTGTGTTATTGTTGACATACTGCATGACATGTACACTGTTCATGAGAGAGAGAGAGACTTGGATAGAAAGAACAAGACAGAACAATAAAACCACAGATAGAACCATAAAGATGTAGACAGACAGAAAAACAGGTAGATAGAACAATAGCTAGAAAGAAAGACAGATGGACAGAATGATAGAATAATAGACAGATTATTTTCCAATAACAGCACATCAAGTATAGTGCACTACATGTACACAGAGGGAAGGAGAGAGAGAAAGGGACAGAGGAGGAGAAAAGGACAGAGAAAGCGGGAGGGAGGTGGAGAGAGAGAGGGAGGGAGGGGAGAGAGGGGAGGGGAGAGAGGGAGGGAAGGGGAGAGAGAGAGAAAGAGGGAGGGAGGGAGGGAGGGAGGGAGGGAGGGAGGGGGAGAGAGAGAGGGAGGGAGGGAGGGAGGGAGGGAGGGGGAGAGAAAGGGAGGGGGAGAGAGGGAGGGAGGGAGGGAGGGGGAGAGGGGGAGAGAGGGAGGGAGGGAGGGAGGGGGAGAGGGGGAGGGAGGGAGGGAGGGAGGGAGGGAGGGAGGGGGAGAGGGGGAGGGAGGGAGGGAGGGAGGGGGAGAGAAAGGGAGGGAGGGAGGGAGGGGGGGGAGAGAAAGAGGGAGGGAGGGGGAGAGAAAGGGAGGGAGGGGGAGGGAGGGAGGGAGGGAGGGAGGGAGGGGGAGAGAAAGAGGGAGGGAGGGAGGGAGGGAGGGAGGGGGAGAGAAAGAGGGAGGGAGGGAGGGAGGGAGGGAGGGGGAGAGAAAGAGGGAGGGAGGGAGGGAGGGAGGGAGGGAGGGAGGGGGAGAGAAAGGGAGGGGGAGGGAGGGAGGGGGAGAGAAAGAGGGAGGGAGGGAGGGAGGGAGGGGGAGAGAAAGAGGGAGGGAGGGAGGGAGGGAGGGAGGGGGAGAGAAAGAGGGAGGGAGGGAGGGGGAGAGAAAGAGGGAGGGAGGGGGAGAGAAAGAGGGAGGGAGGGAGGGAGGGAGGGGGAGAGAAAGGGGGAGGGAGGGAGGGAGGGGGAGAGAAAGGGAGGGGGAGGGAGGGAGGGAGGGAGGGAGGGAGGGGGAGAGAAAGAGGGAGGGAGGGAGGGAGGGAGGGGGAGAGAAAGGGAGGGGGAGGGAGGGAGGGAGGGAGGGGGGGAGGGGGAGGGAGGGAGGGAGGGAGGGAGGGGGAGAGAAAGGGAGGGGGAGAGAAAGGGAGGGGGAGGGAGGGAGGGAGGGGGAGAGAAAGAGGGAGGGAGGGAGGGAGGGAGGGAGAAAGAGGGAGGGAGGGGGAGAGAAAGAGGGAGGGAGGGAGGGAGGGAGGGGGAGAGAAAGAGGGAGGGAGGGAGGGAGGGAGGGGGAGAGAAAGAGGGAGGGAGGGAGGGAGGGAGGGAGGGGGAGAGAAAGAGGGAGGGAGGGAGGGAGGGAGGGAGGGAGGGAGGGAGAGGGAGACCAAAAAGAGAGAGAGGGGGAGGGATACAAAAATAGACAGAACAGATACAAAAAAAAAGAAAAATAGATAGAATGATAAAACCGAAAGAGACCCATAGAACAATCTACTGAAATAATGAAATATAACGATAGAACCATAAACAGACAAATAGAAAAACAGACACAAAGAACAGATAGAATGTTACAGAGAATGACAGAATGAAAGATAGAACAAGACGAACAGATAGATAGAAGAACAGACAGCATGTTCGACAGATAGACAGACAGTGAACTGTGCATGGATCAGTTTGAAATAAAAGCAGGATGTTGCCTGGTCATTTGGTTTTTTGCCTTAAATAGTGACACTTTATACCATGTGTGTGTGTGTGTGTGTGTGTGTGTGTGTGTGTGTGTGTGTGTGTGTGCGTGCGTGAGAGATGGGCTCTAACACATGGAGCTCCTGTTAGTGCTCCTGGCATAAAAGCATACAAGAACTAATGCTGAAATGTATTTGATGCTAAATCTGAAGCGTTAAAATGCCTTTTAAAAGGAAGCTGATAGTGCGAGTGTAAACACGTGGGTTTTTTTTTTCCTGTAACACTTACTTGAAGGCCATCTGGACGAGGTGCGCGAGGACGTCCTGGGCGTCCAGCGTGACGCGGCTCAGGTCCTTGTCCTGCTTGATGAAGTTGAGCAGCTCCGAGGCGTTGGCCATCCAGAAGGCCAGAGCGCCAGCGATGTTTTTCTGCTTCTGTAAGAGAGATGGCGTGTTATCCACAGCTCGGGAACAAAGTCACGAGGGCCAGGAGAGGGGTTCTCACAGCCACAAGAAGCAGCAGCAGTCCCAGGACAGACTTGAGCCCCTGTCTGACCCACCCTCGCTCCCCCACAACCAGACACCGCCGGCCGACCGACCGGAGCGCAGATCTACTAAAAGCAAGGCTGCGCTGCTTTTTCCTTTAGCCATACATCCAGTATCGAAAATTTTACCGAAAGTTTCCCATTTCGCGTTTGGGAAAGGCGATCAACACTCAGGGAAAATAAGACGAGAGCGCCACCTAGTGTAGAAACTCACTAACTAACCCATAACATTATGAGCTTCATACACAACACTTTACTGCTGTGTTTTTCCAACAGCGTCTTCAATCAAAAAGTGCAGCCGCAAAAGCATTTCTGCTTTACTGAGCAACCTCTTAATGCAAATTAATTGTGTTAATGTTTTCAGTGCCTTCATACGCTGTACTGAATTTAACATTTCCACCAGATTTACAAAATTTTCGCTGATTTTCTTCAGAGCTCGCGTACACACGTGAATAAACACCACAAATTACAGTGAAGCATGTTCATGGCGTAGTGGATTTAAATTCAGCCACGCCCACAGAGAGCCAAAAACGATGACTCAACAGTGAAAGAGCGCCTCGTGCTAAACTTTCCAATAATGCAGCTCAGCCGCTGCAGCGCGTCAGCTACCGTAAGCAAACACAAACTCCTGCTCCTTTTAGAGGGCGCCATTACTTTATTCCTAATTACATTTGTCTTATTTATGGATTTCTTATGGACCGCTTTTATGGGAGTCATTAATGCGAAACAAGTGAATTTCACAATTCATTAAAAACGCAGAATGTGATTCACCCCCCCCTTGAGATTTCCATTAAGGTGGTGACGTCCTTCGAATATCCCGGCGTAACCAGTTCCCGATGGCGTAAAGCGTTCTGTCAAGCCAATAATAAAAGCCTGATGACTTTTGTGTCTCCGAATGTCAACAATATAATAAATGTTTAGGTGAATTTCCGCAAATTTGGACTATATTTGAAAGTGATGCTGCCATCGATACCCACGCTATCTTTCCGGTAGCTAAGAAAATGGCGTACTGAGTTCTGGATAGTCACAAAAATGACGTCATAGCTGAGGGTTTTTTTCCGAGAAATGCGATTTCGCACATATTAGAGTGTTCTGTTCAGTGTTACTACTATATATCTAGACAAGGGCCAAAAAAAAAAAAAAAAAACCACTTATTATTATTATTTTTAATCCTGATGTAGTTGGCATATTTTCTATCCACATTCACTGGATATGAGCAATCGTGCGCTCTGATTGGCTACTCCACTACTAGGATATCAGCTCGTATACCGTGAGTAGAGAAAAACCGAATGGCCGAGCATGTTGCTGAACCAACCGAGGATGAAATAAAAATAAAACCCCAAAAAATACAAAAAAAAGGAACAAAATCCAGAATAAAAAGTATTTCATAGTAAAAACTTTATTAATTTTTTCAAGAATTATGATTACCGTATTTTTCACAAATTGCTCGTCATTTCGCCGGTTTGTTTACATCTTTAAGCATTAAAATATGTTGAAGTTTTTTAGTTCAAAAGAAGTTTGAAAATTACATCACTGAAATGTCCAAGGAAGAATTAAATAAATGTCTAAAGCTATTCTATACCTCGGCGGCACGACAGCACTTTCTACAAAAAATTTTTTAAAAATTTAAAAAAACACCCTAAAGTCAACTCAAGCGGAAACGATTTTGTCGGACGTTTTGTATAAAGTTTTTATTTATTGAATTTGCAAAAAATATAAATCAATAAAAATGCTCTGTTTCTCAAAACCCAGTGAATGTGGATAGAATAAAACAGTTATTCCACTCAATCTTGTCATACACGGCTTATAAATACACTTGTGGTCAGAAGTTTACATACAGCGACGTGAATGTCATCTTGGATATGAACGTCATGGCAATATTTGGGCTTTCAGTAATTTCTTGAACTGTTCTTTTTCTGTGGCAGAATGATTGTACAGCATACAGCTTTAATTTAAAAAAAAACCACGAATTTGGTGCACAAGTTTTAACTTTCTTTGAGCTTTCTGAAATCAACACAGCGTCAAAATTTGCATTCGCTCACTTAGATTATTAATTCAGAGGTGCTGAGACTTCCAAAATGTCTCTTATCTTGCCAAGGCCGAGGTCTCTTAACTTCCTGTTAGTGATCATGATCGACTCCAGCTGGTAGCTTCTCTGTGCCTTCATAAAAAGGGTTTGTTTCCAGCACTCACTGGATTGACCAACACACAGTAAAATGGGAAAGTCCAAGGAGCTCAGTGCAGATCTGAGAAAGAGGATCGCAGATATACACAAGTGCAAATTCCAAGATCAGTTCAAACAATTGTATCCAAGTTATTGTGAGGTGTAGCCACTTTGCTTCAAGAAAACCCAAACTATCACCCTGAGCTGAAAGGAAATTGGTTTGGATGGTCGGGAACAACCTGGGAACCACCATGGCACAGCTCTGCCATGAACTGGAAGCTGATGGATCACTGTCTACAGTTCAGATCACCATGGACTAAGAAGCTGCTATCCAAGAAATAACCACCTGCTCCAAAATTGACACCTTCAAGCTTAACTAAAGTTTGAAGCTGACCACATGGACAAAGAAAAAGGCTTCTGGAGGAAAGCTGGATGGTCAGATGATACAAAGATTGAGTTGTTTGGCCACAATGACCACCATGTACAGAGGGGCACTGTACCAGCTGGCGGTGGTGGTAGGATCATCATGCTCTGGAGCTGTTTTACTGCCAGTGGAACTGGTTCATTGCACAAAGTGGATGGAATAATGAAGAAGGAGGACGACCTCAGAATTCTTCAGCATAAACCATCAGAAACTTGAACACGACTTGGGAGTTACAACAGGACAATGAACCCAAACACGCATCAGAGCTGGTTGTGGAGGATAAAGCAGGCGAACATTAAGCTTAAAACAAGTCCTGACTTCAACCCTGTTGAAAATATATGGACCGGGATTATAAGTCGAGTCCATGCCAAGAAACAAAACAAATTTAATTGATCTCTATCAATTCTACCATGAAGAGTCGTGAAATATCCAACCAGAATTCTGCCAGAAGCTTGTTCATGGTAAGCAAAAATGTTTGGTCAAGGTGAATCTTGCGAAGAGACATTTTACCCAAATATTAGGTGTGCTGTACCGTATGTATAATTTCAGAAAACCCAAAGAAAATTAAAACTTGTGCAGCAAATTCTAGTGGTTTTTTCTTTTATTAAAGCTGTATGCTGTACAATCATTCTGCCACAGAAAAAGAACAGTTCAAAGAAATTACTGAAAGCCCAAATATTGCCATGATGTTCATATCCAAGATGACATTCACGTCGCTGGATGTAAACTTCTGACCACAACTGTAAGTCAAGTTTGCTGGTAAGGAAGACTGAAAACCGTGAAAAACCTTCAGGCGACATGCACTGCAGCGACGAATCACTTCGAACCAAGAGATCATGGACGTTTTTGTTGGTACGCGAAACTGAAACGTCTTCATGAAAAACCCTCCCCTTTTCACGGAACATTTTTCACAAGAAGCGATGTTTTCATGATTGCAGATGTGAAGTACCTCTGGCCAGCGCAGGGTGAATCCGCGACGTCGAAAACAACGCTATCGAGAAAAGGTTACGCGACGATATTTTAATTTCGTCACCGTTACGATAATTAGCTGCGTAGATTTCTCTCAAGACTTTTTTCCCTAAACTGGTTAACGAACACTGAACGGTTCTTCCAACGTTGAACTTCAACACCGTTATGACGCAGTAGCTAGGAAGTAGCTGGCCACAGTAACCGCTGTTTCTCAAGTTGGTAAAGAATGAATGACTTCGTACTGGTCGAATGACGCAGTGTCTGGTTGCTGTGGAGTTCAATGTCCCAAGTACACAGCGAGGGATACACACGGCCCAGGCATACACACTTGCTGAACTGGAACCTTGTGTATACACACGCTCGTGCACCACACACACACACACACACACTCGCACTTTTCCCTCTGACGGCGACGGCTGCCCTCCCTCCCCTTTCTGGTTTCAGCCATAGAATGCATTCAGAAGAACGAGAACATTAACCAAAAGACGACAAAAAAAAAAAAGCAACAGAACATGGGCTTGTCTCGCATCCACACTGAAGTGCAGGAAGCAGAAGGTAACATGGAGATGCCAGAATTAAAATGCTGCCACAGTCAGAGATCGGAGTTTTAGTATCACATGGTCCAGGTTGGAACTGAATGAAAGGTTACATTTGGGTTTATTATTATTATTATTATTATTGTTTTTTAATGTCCAGCTGCTGGAGGAGGGATTATTGGCAAAGTTTCCATTATGGGAGGGGCAAAGGCATGTAAGATTAAGCCAAGCTAACTGAGGAAGGGGGGGGGGGGGGGGGGGATGAGGACAGAGAGAGAGAGAGACAGACAGAGAGACAGACAGCTCTCCCTGGCAGTACAGTCTCCTACCTGGTCACCTTCAGGAATCTCCTGCAGAGAGAGGAGGAGTGGGAAGAGGGGGAACAAACATCCGACAGGACAGAAAGAGAGACTGTCAACAACGGCCATGGCAATGGACAGAGATATCACAGGCATGTAAACACACACACACACACACACAGTCCTTTCCTGACCTGACATTATACACATGTGAAGTGATGCACCCTTACGCTACAGTTCTCAAGTGTTAAGTGTATTTAAAGGATATGGGACATGAAACATAAAAGCACGCTATATCAGTTTCTTTCCATTAAAAATATGAAATAATTGCATCAACAAATACAAAATCATTATTAAATTCAGCAAAATCGTTATATTCGTGATGATTATATGGCATTTCTGCTCGAGCTCCGATATGCATATTTTACAACCGGAAGAGCCACCGTCACGTGATCATACGTCACAAAAACTTTCAGGCACAGCACAAGCGGGTAGATGAATATGGAGAAGTGTGAATCGTGATGATGACGAATGCGACAAAATAGTTTTTGTGTCTTGGATGACAAGAAAATTGTTTCGTTTTTAGAGTGTTTAACGTACATTGAAGATTAGGGCTGTAACGATACACCCAACTCACGATTCGATTCGTATCGCATCGCGATTTTTGACCCACGATTCGATACACCCATGATTTTTTTTAAAATGTTTTTTTTAAAGTAGTAAATTTGACTTATTAACATTTACTTACTTACATTAACTATTTAATAACAAATAATTCAGACCACTGCAGAGAATGAGTAATATGTATGCAAAAATGAACAAATGTATATCCAAAGATTGTTTTATTTCTCAAAATAATACCGTTGAGCCGGAAGCTCTGTTTCTTTCGGTTCTGAAAAAGTCATTTTTCCAAATCGTGTAAATCCGTTAAGATTTTTTTTTTTTTTGGGGGGGGGGGGGGGGGGGGGCTCTCTCACTGTCTCTCTGTGATCGCGGAAAACAGATGGAAATTACGGAATTTTTATGGTGAAACGTTGCTCGCGTGTCAAAATGTAACTGCCGCAGAAGGTTTCCGCCCAAGCAGACATGCCTTCAGTGTTGCCAGATATTGCTAACGTTTTCCACCCCAAAATATGTTCAAAACCAGCCAAAAAGCACCTAAACCCGCCCAATCTGGCAACACTGCATGCCTTTCCGGTCAAGTGATTGTGATTGGCTTGTGGCACACCTAGCCAGCCAATGAGCTGCTTGTTTACAGATTCGCTCCCCGCGTCGCAACCAGAATGGCGACCGCTTAAAAGAAATGAATGCTCTGCCAGTGCGAGTGCAAACGTTGCGTGACTCGCAGAAGATTGTCGCAGGTCGGCGAAAAAACGACTTACTAATAGATATAAAAAAATAAAAGTTATTTAAGTAAGTTTAAAATGTAATTTAAATAAAAAGTAAAGTATTCATAAATTGAAGTTTGGAAGCGCCTCTGTTTTTGGGCTGAGGAGAAGTTTGAAAGGGTGTACCGCGATTCTGCCTTCTTGTATCGCGACATGGATCGTGGCTCTGCGTATCGCGATTTCGATACGCATATTGTTACAGCCCTATTGAACATCGTGGTGTATTGCGACCTCCCAGTCAGTCAGACGCGCTGTCACTCCTGTTAGCAATGTAGCTAGGCTCAGCATGGCCAATGGTATTTTTTGGGGCTGTAGTTAGATGCGACCAAACTCTTCCGCGTTTTTCCTGTTTACATAGGTTTATATGACCAGTGACATGAAACAAAGTTCAGTTACACAAATTGAAACGTGGCGATTTTCTATGCTATGGAAAGTCCGCACTATAATGACAGGCGTACTAACACCTTCTGCGCGCTTCGGCAGCGCATTGATACCTTCACTTGGAGTTGTACCATTATTTTTTAGACAGGGCGGACGGACCAGGGCATTCGCCCGCCTGGCCGTGCCCGACGAGGAGCGCTCTCGGCCGGCTTGGGAGGCAGACGGCAGCCCCTCCTGGAAGTGTGGTTTTACCATGGGCCTCATGCGGTAAGGATTAGTATTATAATTTTGGGTGTATCAATTATTGATTATCATAATTCTGACTCGTTTCGCCATTTTGAATGTTTTCATCTCGGACTCTGGAAGCATTGTATCTCAATCAATCTCGAAAAATATCAGCAAAAAAAACCTAGCTTGCGACGGACTTTAGCTAGATCTATGATGAACTTTCAATGTATGATACAAAAATAATACTTCTTTCAACAGATCATTAGCCTTTGAGCAGAATTGTTTTTAACTTACCAGGAAGTGTTATCGAGCCGACCGCTTTCAGTTTCATGAGGGCTGAATGAACTCTCACTCTCAGAATCATCTGACCCGTCAGAGTAAAGACAAGATCCATGTTCATGTGAATTTCCAGCTATCGGTTCGAATTGATAGGGTCTAACTTCACATCTCTGTGAAACATCGGGAATATCACTGTCGATGGTGTCCATTTCGGTAACCTGTTTACATTCGATTCCCAAGCGCTGGCTCCTTGGAAAGTTTTTGTGACGTCACGGGTCACGTGACCACTTAGCTCATTAACGAATCCTTGTTTTACGCTGATGTATAAAAAAGTTGAATAGTGTGATGATTTTCACATTTTTGACGCCCTGCAGTGATTTAGATGGCATTTCTTATGTCCTTTATACATAATTATACCCAGGTAAAAATCCATGTCCCATATCCTTTAAACAGACAGTTGTAATAAAAACGGTCGCCAGGACGGTCGCCCTTTCATGCATCACAGCTCGATTCCGCCAACAGTGACTTTTACTGTTGAATTTCTCTCCGTTTCAGTGTAATTACACCACAACATGGTTGGCCAGAAGTTGTCGATTCATTTCCTGCAATCGCACGACTCGTATCAGCTGCAACGCACATCACAGGTTAATGTTTTGCTCGCTGTTAGATTAACACGCCGCCTTTCCTACAGTAATTTACAGATTTTAAAAACGCCTTTTGTTGTCAACATTTTTCTAAGCAGGTGTTTATGGAACATTTACGGAAGGAGTCTCCAGTACCAGTGCTTTGTAACAGTCAGAGGTAAAGCTGTAACTTTAAGCTATCGAGTTCACGAATCAAACTACTAAATTGATAAATTAAGCTACCGAGTTTACGAATAAAGTTCATGGGGGAAGCCATGGCCTAATGGTTACAGACCAAAAGGTTGCTAGTTCGATTTCCTGGACCAGCAGGAATAGCTGAGGTGCCCTTGAGCAAGACACCAAACCCCCAACTGCTCCCCAGGCTGCTCTGGGTATGTTGTACGTCACTCTGAATAAGAGCGTCTGCTAAATGCCATTAACGTAATGTAATAAAGCTACCAAATTGATAAGCTAGCAAGTTCACGAATTAACTTATTCATCAATTTAGTAGCTTAAGCTACCGAGTTCACAAATTAAGCTACCAGGTTCACAAATTAAATTATTCACCAATTTAGTAGCTTAAGCTACTGAGTTCGCAAATTAAGCTACCGAGGTCATGAATTAAGCTACTAAACTGATAAGTTAAGCTACTAAATTGATAAATCAAGCTATCAAATTCATGAATTAAAATACTAAACTGATAAATTAAGCTACCGAGTTCACAAATTAAGCTACCGAGTTCATAAATTAATTTATCTATCAATTTAGTAGCTTAAGCTACCGAGTTCACAAATTAAGCTACCAGGTTCACAAATTAAGCTACCGAGTTCACAAATTAAGCTACCAGGTTCACAAATTAACTTATCCATCAATTTAGTAGCTTAAGCTACCGAGTTCACAAATTAAGCTACCGAGGTCATGAATTAATTTATCCATCAATTTAGTAGCTTAAGCTACTGAGTTCACAAATTAAGCTACTGAGGTCATGAATTAAGCTACTAAACTGATAATTCAAGCTATCAAATTCACAACTTAAAATATTAAATTGATAAATTAAGCTACCGAGTTCATAAATTAATTTATCTATCAATTTAGTAGCTTAAGCTACCAAGTTCACAAATTAAGCTACTGAGCTCATGAATTAAGCTACTAAATTGATAAATCAAGCTATCAAATTCCTGAATTAAGCTACCAAGTTGACAAATTAAGCCACTGAGCTCACGAATTAAGCTACGAAATTGATAGTTATCGAGTTCACAAACTAAACTACTAAATTTATATATTAAGCTATCGAGTTCACAAAATAAACTACTAAATTGATCAAGCTATTGAGTTCACGAATTAAGCTTTCAAGTTCAAAGAAAGCTATTAAGCTCACAAATTAAGCTATCGAGGTCACGAATTAAACTACTAAATTGATCAATTAAGCTATCGAGTTCACAAATTAAAATACTAAACTGATAAATTAAGCTACAGAGTTGATGAATTAAGCTACTAAATTGATTAATTAAACTACAGAGTTCAGAATTAAGCCATCAAGTTCACGAATTAAGCTACTAAGGTCATGAATTTAGCTACTAAATTGATAAAATAAGCTACCAAGTTCACTAACTCCGCTCCCAAATTTATGCTACCAAGTTTATGACTTGTAACATAGTTCAGAGTCTTCTGGCCAAAATTATTAGAAATTTAAACTCTGTATCCATTATTATCCATATTATTAACATTTCCTAGTTGCTAAGCAACAGAGCTCTCAACTTTATCCATATAAACAGTGAATGTTTTTGCACAAATTCTATTCAAGCACAACCTTAGAAAAGGCCACACCCACAAGATTCAACCCGGAGTGACAGCAGTGACTTGCTGCTTGCTAGTGTGAACGCAGGATTAACTTTTATAGTGGCAAATCAGCCTGAGACTTTAGTGTGAGGCTTAAAACGTCGAGTTTGTCAAAAAATTTAAATTAAAATGTCTTTTTACTGGGATTCAAGTTTATAATCCTCATTTTGGCCAGACGTACGAGACCACATTGACGCCACAAGTCCGCGCCTGGTGTGACCGTGTGTTCACTCACTCCCTCCATGTTCTGGCACAGGACCAGCTCAGACATATACGAACCTGTTTATTATTTTAACTCTCCTTATTCTTATCCTTTTACTTTTACCACACAGCAGGACAGGCCACCTACGACTGGGGCGGCTAAACAGCAGAGTAAATAAACCCGCGGAGGCTTTTAATTTGTCTGGCGCGTGATCACAGGCTGTGCGAGTCACCGCTCCTGAACAGTGTAAAGTGAAAACAGATGGGAGGGGAAAAACACGCAGACGAACACAGAGACACAAACACTGAGCAACACGGTCACGGACATAAGGGCCATGATTTGAGCTGTGATGTCGGCCATGCCTTAAACTCTACACCTACAGGAAACACTACGACAACTACAGCAATCTATACATCACAATCAGTAGGGACGGTCTTATCAGGCTACAAGGCTAACGTTGCTAGTTTAGCATCATTACACACTCTTACAACAAAGAGGCGTGGCTTAAGGTTGAAACGGAGTCCTGTGAGTGCAAAGTGAACTGCATTATTAAATGTACATTAATACAGCAGGCTTATTGTGAAGAAGGAAAAAAAAAAAGTGTGAGATAATGCTAAACTTTTTTTTTTTAAGCTACATTAGCCATGACAACGTTTGAGGTAGTGCGTCAGGTTTGTTATTTATTGATCGAGGACTGTAATAAGGCTGGGAACTCACCTGGATCACTCCTTCCATCATGCTCACCATCTTGTTGACGATGGCGATGACTTTGTGCGTCCGCTCCGATGCGCTGATGTCGGCTCTGTAGTGGCTGGATAGCACGTAGCGGCAGGTCATGTACAGCACGTACGTAGGGGACAGCTTAAAGTGCACCGTGGAGCTGTTGGTGTAGTTGATGATGGCCGACAGGAAAGCATCTTCAGCTGAGGAGCAGGGGAAGAAAAATAAAACAAAACACAGAAGCGTGATTTAAACACATTAAACAGAGACGGTCCTTAAAGGAGAACTGAAGGCAAATTTTTTAATCATCAAAATTCTATTTCTCATTTTATTAAATATCGGAATGCATTTTTGATCGCTAGTTTGTCGCTGCTATAGCAAGTTATGAGTGTTTGAAATACGCTCTGTAATATCAGTCCATATGTCAAAGTGACGGCCGTAAACGAGATTCGTTGAGACCTGTGCGAGACATCGTAGGACGGAAATAAAACGTATAGCGGAAATCAAAGTGACCGACATCTGCCAACGTTGTCAAAAGACGTACGTGCCCTCTTTCAAACGCTGACGTAATCGAGCCGGAATTTTTGGTAGTTTTGATAGCAATCGAGAGTTTGAAAAAAGCAGGCAGTAATCGTCATTTAAACTCGTTTTTGTGCAATACTTCGTTTGGAAAACAGGTTTTCAAATTCGCGCCACTGACACTTCACGTTTCGAAGTCTCGCACAAGTCTCGTGAAGATCGCGCGGATACGCGACGCCTGCCGTGGACCAAACGAACTAAATTCAACACGGCTAAAAACCGAACAGGCCGATAAGTATAATATTTAATTGGCGATACGAGTCACGATATAAGGTTACTAAAACCGAACACGTCATTGAATAACACGTTAAGAAATAAAGCAAGTTTAAAAATGACTTCAGTTCTCCTTTAAAATCTAAACAAACAGAGACATTAAGGCCACTTTCATGTCTATTAATTAATAGTTTGATGAATCTGAATCAAATGTTGACTCTTGATTCATTTGCTATTTGGCTGGGTTTGGTTTCACGTAAATAAATGAATCAAAGCGCAAAAAAAAAAAAAATGCTGGCTGAGGTGTGTGTGTATAGAGGTGTGTCCTGGAAATGTCCTTGTAGAACTCGGGTTCTTTGGTCAAAAATACAGCGAACAAAAAAAAGACAAACAGAAATCACCCAAACACGAAGAGCAGAGTCAATGCGAGAGAAATGATTCGTTACTTAAATAAGAAGTTGAAAACATTCTGTGGATTCTACCTGCCATTTATTTTCTCTTTTTGCTCATTGGTTACAGTTCTACAGCTCTGTCTTTTGGCTCTCCAAAAAAAAAAAAAAAAACCCCACACACTGCTTTTTAGATTCACTGCTTAACTGATTCACTTCCTGCATCCGATTCGATTCAGAATCGAATCACTTTCTCACTGCAATCGAGTTCGCTTGGAAGAAGACCGACATAGAACACACAAAAACACACGCCAGGGTCCCATTCGACACTTTTCAACTTTCTTCAAAGTTCTTCTCCCACGGCAGCACGTAGTGTCGTCGTTTAGGTGCTTAAAGTACGTCTTAAAACGAATAAGGACGGAACGGAGAGTGAGACGGGTGATAACATTGCCCTGCTGTTCCTGTTCCTGAGCAGGGGGTCACGCAGTCAGGACTGAATGCGCAACTCTCTGGTGAGCATCAAAAACACACACAATTTAAAAAAAAGTCAAGCAAATCAACCCTAATGAGTTATTATATGACTGGGAGATCAGTGCTGCCATCTTGTGGTGATTCAGGGAAGTGTGCAATGAATTTTATAATCAGTCCCTCAATTGTATGCAAATTAACGACCAATCTAATGCCTCGGTCACAACCGGCCGTACGTGCTCCTACGGCCGGTCTACGTGCAAAAAACGCAAGAAACGCATGGAGGGTGCGCGTGTGACGTGCTGATTTTCGAGCCGTAGACCGGCCGCAGAGGTTCTTTGTCATGTCAAACAAACTCTACGGGCGCTTACGGTTTTTTCAGGTTGCAAGACAAACTTACGGCCAACGTGCGTCTTTCTCCACGAACAAAAAAAAAAACACAGCGATTTGGGAAACGCCAAAAATCGCACGGCCAAAAAAAAAAAACGTACGTCCGGTTGTGACCTAGGCTTAAAGTGCCATTCCACCATTGGATGTATTCTTTGGCATAAAATACAATATATTTTGACAACATATATAAATGGTATCACTAGACAGAGAAATCTTTTAGCTTCAAAATGATATATCAAACATAATTTTTTGACAACGACAAGTAAATTAATTTTGCGACCAAAGTCACCTACCCTTTTAATTTCGGCACGTGATGTCATCGGCAGGTTCCCCTTCTTGTGTACCACGTGACGTGGCACATATTATCAGCAATGGCGGATAGAACGCGATAAAAATAATACCAATAAATCTAGCTAATATCAATAAATCTAGCTAACTGAAAGATTAACTCAAAATTTTTCGCAATTTTTTTGGCCCCCATATACGAGGAGAAATGACTCTCTCACTTTGGGGGTTTCCTGGTCTAAAAATAGACCAACACGTGGTACACAAGAAGGGGAACCTGCCGATGACATCACGTTTCACTACCGCGCGGAAATTAAAAGGGTAGGTGACTTTGGTCGCAAAATTAATATACTTGTCGTTGTCAAAAAATGATGTTTGATATATCATTTTGAAGCTAAAAGATTTCTCTGTCTAGTCATGTTGTCATAAAATATACTGTATTTTATGCCAAAGAATACATCCAATGGTGGAATGGCACTTTAAGTGTGTTGTCCGGCGTCCTTACGGCTTCTCTTAACTCTTAATTCAGTTTCGTGCAAATTCAGCACTCGATGTCATTAAATTTTATATTTTTTTAAAACTATATACACACTCGTTCTAATACGTTACTGTTTCTATAGCAACAGCTCATTCACCGGGACTTGTACGGCACACAAGCCATATAATCTATAGCTACAATACTAAACAAATAGTTTTAAAAATGTAGCTGAACAAAGAAAAAAAAAAAAAGGATAAATCGCTGATTTATTTTTTTTTTGCTAGGACTTCTATGGACGTGTCCCAGATTTTGAATGAGTCTCGCGGTGCTTTCAGACCTTTCCCAGCTTCAGTCTTCAGTACAGCACGTGTTTTTTCGTCTCGTTAACTTTCCGAAAGAGAAAAAGACAAGCTGGAAAGGGAACGACTGATGAGATCTGCTACGATGTGCCACAACGATCCGTCTAACTACAAACTGTTCGAAAGTGCAACAAGTTGTGTTGTTAACTACGGAATTGTAATCGTTTGCGAATTCCACTGCGATACAAGCGGAATAACGCGCTTCATGTGTTGTTCCTCATTTTTAAAATGGCCACCAAAACAATAAAATAAAACTCAGCGTTCAAAATACTTTAGTTTATTAGTGATAACGGTTGCTATAAAGGATTCTTCCATCACGCAATGTAACCTGTTAACAGTTAGCCACGGTTGCTAAGCAACATAACGGAGATTTGCGCATTCTGTGGAAACACGGTGTAAGTTGTTTTTTTTTTTAGCAGAAATAAAAAAGACAAGCCACGTATTAGGCCATGACTCTACATCAGTGTTCTGCGCTTCGCTCACCGTTCCTGTTCACTCACTGTACGAATGACAAGCTGACCAAAGTGCGAATCTAAATCCGAGCCCATACTTTCAAATATCCTCGATTTTTAAGAAAACCTGGACAGTAAAATAAGCATCAAGTACGCATTAATACATTTTTGCATCAGGTCCATGTTCTGATCTGATAGAGTACAGTACAGCACACTGTCTCTGTTCAATACTTTGCATGGACATTTGCATCATCCACCAGTAGCTCGCTCTGGAGCTTCCCCTTCATGTAAACATGCAAAGTGGATTAACTGAGACGCCGTCACACACTCACGACCCGACCTGCTACACCGAAACGGCGCAGACACAGTGCTCGGCATAAATGAGTACACCCCCTTTGAAAAGTAACATTTTAAACAATCTCTCAATGAACACAAACAAACAATTTCCAAAATGTTGACAAGTTTAATATAACATCTGTTTAACTTATAACGTGAAAGTAAGGTTAATAATATAACTTAGATTACACATTTTTCAGTTTTACTCAAAGTAGGGTGGTGCAAAAATCAGTGCACCCCACTGAAAGTCTCTGGAGCAGAGCTAAATTGTCGACTACAAATGTCTAATTTAACAAGAATCCAATCACAGGTGAGTCTAATTAGTCATTACACAGGTGACAGGTGACTATAAAAGGGCGTTACTGAAAGAAAACCCCTCCCCATTTCATGCTGTCAGCAACGGCACCACACGGAAGAGAAATGACACGAGACCTGAGAAAGAAAATAATTTCTTTCCACCACAAAGGTGAAGGCTACAAGAAGATCAGCAAAGCTTTACTTATCAGTCAGAATACTGTAGCAAAAGTGGTACAAAAATTGAAGAAAGATGGAACTGCAACCATCTCACAGAGACGTCCAGGTCATCCACGGAAGTTAACACCTCGACAGGAGCGTCTTCTGATGAGAAGGGTTGAAGAAAATCGGCATGCAAGTTCACTGCAGTTATCTAAAGAAGCAGAAAGCCAAACTGGGGTGACTATTTCCTGTGACACAATACGGCGTACACTGCAGAGGAATGGCATGCATGGATGCCGTCCACGAAAGAAGCCTCTCCAGGCACAAAAAAGCCCGCCTGGAGTTTGCCAGGGCCCATGCTGACAAAGATGAAGACTACTGGGACTCTATACTCTGGAGTGATGAGACCAAGAAAAATGTTTTTGGAACTGATGGCTTCAAAGCTGAGGAATGCAAAGAAAAATGCACGGTGCCTACAGTGAAACATGGTGGTGGCAGTGTCCTTATGTGGGGCTGCATGAGTGCTGCTGGTGTCGGGGAGCTGCATTTCATTGATGGCGTCATGAATTCACAGATGTATTGCTCTATACTGAAAGAGAAGATGCTACCATCACTCCGTGCCCTTGGTCGTCGTGCACTTTTCCAACATGACTAAACACACATCTAAGGCCACTGTTGGATTCCTGAAGAAGAACAGGGTGAAAGTGATTCAGTGGCCAAGTACGTCTCCTGATCTGAACCCAATCGAACACCTATGGGGAATTCTGAAGAGACAAGTTGAGCATCACTCTCTCCATCCAGCATCCAGTCACTAAAAGAGGTCATTGTTGAAGAATGGAAAAAGATTGATGTTGCAAAATGTCGCCAACTTGTTCATTCCATGCCTAGAAGACTTGGTGCTGTCATAAAAAATCATGGAGGCCATACAAAGTACTAGATGTAGTAGTTTTTGTTGTGGGGTGCACTCATTTTTGCACCACCCTAATTTGAGTAAAACTGAAAAATGTATAATCTAAGTTTATATTATTAACCTTACTTTCACGTTATAAGTTAAACAGATGTTATATTAAACTTTGTCTTGCCTACATTTTGGAAATTGTTTAAAATGTTACTTTTCAAAGAGGGTGCACTCATTTACGCTCAGCGCTGTATTTAAAACGAGCCGGAGTTTCGAGCGTTTATGAAGGATGAAGACGGGAAACAGGAGCTCGGTTTATTCACGCTGCCTGTCTGTCAACGGAGCTCTCGTGGATGGAGATAATTACACTCATTGCACACACAGCTTCATGTTTATTAGCTCTTCGGACACTGGATCGTCGTGTTTAATATGACGAACCTCAGTCTGGAGGTGCACAGTTACTGACTGCAGTCCATCTGCCTTACAAAGCGCTATAAAAAACAAGTATTGGCCCCCTTTCGTCTTTACCGTAAAAGAAAGGAAGCACCACTGAGCAGATGTACCTGGGTGGGTTGTTTTTTTTTTTCCCTCCCTTCTATCAGAGCACGAGCTCGAGGCACTAATGTGTGTGTATCAGAAATATTAAGGCTTTAAACAGCATTTAACAGATTATTAAAAAATAAATAATTTAAAAATTTTTTTACAAGGTTATTTGCTACATCATTAATCAATTAATGTAAAAATATGATCATATATGAATAAATAATATAATAAATCATATACAATATTATCTAATATCAAAAAAATTGATAAATATATATTCATATCAATTTTTATTTGGCTATATTTACAATGCTATACATTATAACATTTATATATACACTAGAGTATAAGAAAAATACAAAGTGTTATTCGAGGATATTTGTATTATTTTACAACCCCGATTCCAAAACAGTTGGGACAGAGTACAAATTGTAAATAAAAACGGAATGCAATAATTTACAAATCTCAAAAACTGATATTGTATTCACAATAGAACATAGACAACATATCAAATGTCGAAAGTGAGACATTTTGAAATTTCATGACAGCAACACATCTCAAAAAAGTTGGGACAGGGGCAATAAGAGGCTGGAAAAGTTAAAGGTACAAAAAAGGAACAGCTGGAGGACCAAACTGCAACTCATTAGGTCAATTGGCAATAGGTCATTAACATGACTGGGTATAAAAAGAGCATCTTGGAGTGGCAGCGGCTCTCAGAAGTAAAGATGGGAAGAGGATCACCAATCCCCCTAATTCTGCACCGACAAATAGTGGAGCAATATCAGAAAGGAGTTCGACAGTGTAAAATTGCAAAGAGTTTGAACATATCATCATCTACAGTGCATAATATCATCAAAAGATTCAGAGAATCTGGAAGAATCTCTGTGCGTAAGGGTCAAGGCCGGAAAACCATACTGGGTGCCCGTGATCTTCGGGCCCTTAGACGGCACTGCATCACATACAGGCATGCTTCTGCATTGGAAATCACAAAATGGGCTCAGGAATACTTCCAGAGAACATTATCTGTGAACACAATTCACCGTGCCATCCGCCGCTGCCAGCTAAAACTCTATAGTTCAAAGAAGAAGCCGTATCTAAACATGATCCAGAAGCGCAGACGTCTTCTCTGGGCCAAGGCTCATTTAAAATGGACTGTGGCAAAGTGGAAAACTGTTCTGTGGTCAGACGAATCAAAATTTGAAGTTCTTTATGGAAATCAGGGACGCCGTGTCATCCGGACTAAAGAGGAGAAGGACGACCCAAGTTGTTATCGGCGCTCAGTTCAGAAGCCTGCATCTCTGATGGTATGGGGTTGCATTAGTGCGTGTGGCATGGGCAGCTTACACACCTGGAAAGACACCATCAATGCTGAAAGGTATATCCAGGTTCTAGAGCAACATATGCTCCCATCCAGACGACGTCTCTTTCAGGGAAGACCTTGCATTTTCCAACATGACAATGCCAAACCACATACTGCATCAATTACAGCATCATGGCTGCGTAGAAGAAGGGTCCGGGTACTGAACTGGCCAGCCTGCAGTCCAGATCTTTCACCCATAGAAAACATTTGGCGCATCATAAAACGGAAGATACGACAAAAAAGACCTAAGACAGTTGAGCAACTAGAATCCTACATTAGACAAGAATGGGTTAACATTCCTATCCCTAAACTTGAGCAACTTGTCTCCTCAGTCCCCAGACGTTTACAGACTGTTGTAAAGAGAAAAGGGGATGTCTCACAGTGGGAAACATGGCCTTGTCCCAATTTTTTTGAGATGTGTTGTTGTCATGAAATTTAAAATCACCTAATTTTTCTCTTTAAATGATACATTTTCTCAGTTTAAACATTTGATATGTCATCTATGTTCTATTCTGAATAAAATATGGAATTTTGAAACTTCCACATCATTGCATTCCGTTTTTATTTACAATTTGTACTTTGTCCCAACTTTTTTGGAATCGGGGTTGTATTTCTAATCATTTTATACCATTATTATTTTGCTATTTATCATATTTTGACTACATTTTCTTTATTTCGGATTTTTTTCTTCACGCTATAAAACACTTCAGCGCACTTTAAAAATGTTTTTAAAAAAAGGCGAAACAAATTTCTTATTTGTCTCGTCATCGTCGTCGTATTCTCCTAAATTAGAATTCCCTGTCACCTCACGGAATCCAGGGACGCATGTCGGCCGAAACGAATCCGAGAAAATCGCAAAAGAAGCATTTTTTTTTTTAATTTGTGATTTTCGTTTTTTTCCATAATGTGCAAGTTGAGATCTTGAAGAATGCAATCAGTATTTCAGATAATAGATTGTTTTGTTGGAAAAGCATACATTTTTTGTTGCAAATTGTCTCATTTTTGTCAGGACTGTAGCCTGCTGGGGGGTGTGGGTAAATTACCATATGGGCCATTCACATGATGATTTAAGTCTTTTGTTGTTTTTTTCCGCCGATCAGCTGTATGATACGAGCTGAGCTCGTGGCTACTTAAGCTGCATACAGGCGTGTAATTTCACTATGGAATGAGGAAGCTAAACAGAGCGCAGAGGAGCTGAAACACCGCGAAGCAAACAGACGCACGGTAGTTACATCGGAGATGACCATTTCTAGCAAAAAAACCCAACCAAAAGGAAGTGTTCTAGATATTCCGATATTCCATCAGAGGCATTGGTGTGTGCAAGGCGCCGTTTCTCTTTCTGATGGGGTAAGTTTATTAATCTAAGTTTGTGTGGTTATTTTTGCATGTAACGGACAGTGTTGTGGTTTGGTTACATGAAACTAGTGTTGTGTTAGTTGTGTCATCATCGTGCTATCTTTCTTTCTTACGGTGTGAGTAATTTTTCAACCACAAAACGTTCAAGTATACTTTAGGACTTATTTTAGTACTTCATAATTGTGTTGGGCATACTTTGCATGGAAGGAAAATTGACGTGGTGATCTTTGTTTACATGAAAGTAGCATCGTGCTAGCTAGTAGGGGGTAGGGCTTTCCTTAATATCATGCAAATGAGCAGCATTATGTGCCCGCCCTACACCCAGAGTAAGGCTACATCCACACGACAACGGCAACGAAATTTTTTTTTTTTTAAATATCGCGTCCACATGGGCAACGGATCAGTAAAATATCAGGTCCATATGGCAACGCAACGCTTGCTGAAAACGATGCAATACACATGCCACACCTCTACGTGCGCTGTAAGACGGTCCCATCGGAGACACCAGAACAATAGAAGAAGTAGGACGCATGCGTATAAACCCCTTCTTCTGTAGCATCAGCCACATAAAGTTTTGATTATTAGTCAGTAGCGTAAAATAGTATCTATTGTCTAAGACACTTATTTATATTTCATATTAAAACGTCTATGTAAATTAATACATAGAAAGCCTGGCCAGGCGCTGAACGTTCTTCTGCCTTCACTTTAAGAGAAATTCAGGGCGAGCATGAGCCTAGGTTCTTCCCCGTCACTCTCACACGCGCACACCTTCTCACTCCCTATCCTATGGCTATAGTCCCTTTAAATCACGTGCTCGTTTTTCGAATGGAGACGTGGAAAGAGGAATGAACGGGGGTAGATGGAGAGAGAGAGGAATGAATGGGGGTAGATGGAAGCCGGTACGCCAACATTCTGATATCCTCCAGAATTCTTTAATGGTCCGGAATAAATTGAATGCTACACGTTGATGGATTACTTTGTTCTTCTACGCCCTTTTTGAGGAATGTATTGTCGGACTTAAACCAACATCTGAAGAGGTGAGATCGCTCCTTTTTTTTCCCTTTTTTTGCTGGCGGGATTGTCATGTGGTTGTGACGTCATCGTAAACAAATCCGTTCTACTCATCCAGACGACTTCGCAACGGCGCCGTTGCCAGATTTTTTCACTCTGGAACCCGTTCTCAAAAGATTTCGTTTTGGGGCACCCAAAACGCCGGTGCCGTGTGGACGCCAGGCCGAAACGATAAACAATTTTATCAGATTCACCTGAATCCGTTGCCGTGTGGACAGGGCCTTACTGAGATGGAAAACTTTGAGGGCGATTTTCTCCCTTTCCTGTTTTAAGAGGTATACACTTTCAAAAGGCCACACATGCTTCAAATATTGTCAGATCTCCACATGGAAGGCATCATTGGAAAGCTTAGAAACTGTACTTTCTGAATCTGTCAATAACTCAAAATGCCCCCGGGCGGACATGTGTCCCTGTCATCCTGTATGTGTACAATCTGAGACTAAAGCTTGTGTTCAGTGCGTGTGTGTGTTCGTTCAAGTTAATCGCCTCGACAGTGCTACTGGATGGAGATTTCTGATTGGCTGGCGGCCCTCCCACCAGGCTTGTAGTACTCGAGTCCAGGACTTGTGACTCGGACTCGTGCTTTAACTGCGTTCGGACTTGTAAATTGGAGACGAGGACTCTGATTTTTTTCTTTATTTTTTCGTAACGTCATAATAATTTGGCGTAAGATATTCATATTTACATTAATTTTTGGACTAATTTTTGGATTAAAACCTGCACGCCTTGGCGCGTGCATCAGATAGGCTCTTGGAGGCGCTCCGGATAGCGTGCGCACCAAGCGGACTCGCACCTGCACAGGATTAAGGCGCAATCAGCACGCCGATATAAAGACTGTGAAAACAGACTTCCTTTGCGAAGTATTGAGTTGTGTTGCTGACTCATTACCGAGCCTTATTTCCTTGTTTGGGTTCCTGATCCCTGATTTCCTGTTTCTCGTCTTTGATTCTGTGATAGCCTGTTTTGCCTGACGTTCTGGATTGTTTACCGTCTTCACTTGTATTAATAAACACACCTTCTGCACTTACATCCGTCTCGCAACCATCTCTGACAGAATACTTCACACTCCCTGATAAAGAGAAGCGCATTCACCTGTTCAGGGACAAACTGATGTTAATGGCACTGAAACAAACAGCCACCGTCAATTTCTTTAATGACTCGGACCTGAACACGGGACTCGAGGTTTCGTGACTCGACGACAGCACTGCCTCCCAGCCCGTCAGCACGAGTGACAGTTTGGTGATTAAAACCTCGACCGCACTGCTGTAGCTGATCCACACTGCGTGTATGACCTCAGTGTCACGATCTAATCCCAGCTCTGTGGCAGTGCGACAGCGTGATTGGTACTTTGATGTGTGACAGGACGCAACCTCGGGGTGTCAGTAAAGAGATGTAACGGTGCGCGCACACGCGTTTCTTCCCTTGAGCCTAATAATCATCCGTTAATGAAGAGTATCTTTTTCATCAGGAAGCAGTAACGCCGATTTAATCCCGATGATAATCTTCTCAGGAACTTTAATATTTAAACGTCATAGAGGCTAGAGGACCGTTCCTTTCGTTTCCTCTGCAGCTTTCACCTGGAAACAGGTCTGTAGATGTCCGGTGCTTTATAAAGAGGTCAGTTACTGGGGATCGTTTGTAAAGCGTGTTGGTTTTAGAGTGCGTCGGTCATCGTTAATATCGGGTGAGTATCGATGTGTGAATTGACTTTTCCTTGTGCTGCTCTCGGAAAATGGATTCAGTTGTTCAACATAAACATGAAGAAATGTTGTGTGTGTGTGAGAGAGACTTACAGTTGTCCCTGAACTCGATGCTGGCCGGCAGCGTGAGCTCGGAGCCGTCGTGAGGCCTGTGAGGAGAAAAGAGACGCTCAGTGAACCAGCTCACCAACTCCACGTTCACTCCACTGTCCACAGACACACTGCGCGCCAACACTGCTGCTGCTCCGCTCCGGCCGTACACCATGGTGCCGTGTGTGTGTGTGTGTGTGTGTGTACAGGTGTACTCCATTATAGATGAGAGAACCAGACAGGAGGGTTCAGGTGTCCGTGGTGTAAAATGACGGAGGAGTGGATCAGCTTTCAGATACACTTCATTCCCAAACTGACTTCACAACAACGACACACTTCCTCTCTACACAACATCGTGCTGTCGCAGCTCTCACCTCCCATCATGCTTTGCGAAGTCGGACTCTGCGCGGATCATGGGCTTCACCATGCCTCTCTCCCCGATGTTACCCGGGCGATCCATATCCAGCTTCCCTGAGCTCTGAAACCGCAACACACACACAGAGTTAGATACACCAAACAGTTCACGCATCCACATACGGGTCCGTCTCAGAAACTGCTCTCTCATTTGGGACATTATGGTCAAAAAATACATTTTCTAATTTTACTTTTTTTTTTTGCATTTACCTAACACTCAATGTTTCTTGTCATGTTTAAAGGAATACGCCACCCCCAAGTGAAATTGAGTCCGTCCCTGCAGTCCCTAGAGTTGGATGAGTGAGCCAAAGCGTTTTGTAGCCGACCCAGCCATTGCCCTGATCTGGAAACGCCCCGGTTAGCTTTAGCTTAGCGTAGTCGCTGTAATCCGGCGTGTCCAGATAGCATTCATTCATTCATTCATTCATTATCTGTAGCCGCTTTATCCTTCTACAGGGTCGCAGGCAAGCTGGAGCCTATCCCAGCTGACTACGGGCGAAAGGCGGGGTACACCCTGGACAAGTCGCCAGGTCATCACAGGGCTGACACATAGACACAGACAACCATTCACACTCACATTCACACCTACGGTCAATTTAGAGTCACCAGTTAACCTAACCTGCATGTCTTTGGACTGTGGGGGAAACCGGAGCACCCGGAGGAAACCCACGCGGACACGGGGAGAACATGCAAACTCCACACAGAAAGGCCCTTGCCGGCCCCGGGGCTCGAACCCAGGACCTTCTTGCTGTGAGGCGACAGCGCTAACCACTACACCACCGTGCCGCCCCCCAGATAGCATTGTCGTTGCAAAAGTGAATGATAAACACATATCAATGCAAATTAACACGAAGGGATTTACTAGACCAATTTATATCTGGAACTATTTTCGGCCACAGCACAGGCAAAGCACCGCTGCAGGCGCAAAGACACCACGCAGCGCCTGAAAACCCTGGTTTCCCTGGTAACACTGGTGTATTGACGGAAGTTGTGGTGCTGCGTGGTGTCTTTGCGCCTGCTTTGCCTGTGCTGTGGCCGAAAATAGTTCCAGATATAAATTGGTCTAGTAAATCCCTTCGTGTTAATTTGCATTGATATGTGTACTCGATGTGAATGTACAGGTCATGAGAAATAATTATAAAAAATCTTGAGTTATTTGATTCACTTTTGCAACGACAATGCTATCTGGACACGCCGGATTACAGCGACTATGCTAAGCTAAAGCTAACCGGGGCGTTTCCAGATCAGGGCAATGGCTGGGTCGGCGACAAAACGCTTTGGCTCACTCATCCAACTCTAGGGACTGCAGGGACGGACTCAATTTCACTTGGGGGTGGCGTATTCCTTTAATAAGAATAAAGATAGTATCTTGCTTTATCTGGCCTCCACTGTGGAAAATTTTTTGATTACAATTCAAATGCTTTTGTAAAATTGATTTCCATATAAAATAACTCCATCATGAAGAATTAAAGCCCCTCCTTCACAGATGAGTGAAAATATTGAATAAATTTCCTCTTTTTGATTGCTTGGGTTAAAAATGCCAAGTTATGATGACTGAATTGATTATTCACTTAAATATGAATAATATGATACATTTTGGGTATTTGATATGGCGAAATAGGACACAATGGAAAAATCAAGGACACACCGGAAAGATGAGAATAACGGTGGTGGTAAAAGAGCAGCGACTGTACCGGCTGAAGGTCGCGCGGGTCTCTGCTGCGGCGCGCGAGGAATGAGACATCACTACCGCACCGGACGGAGCGTGAGGCGGGGGCGGGGCAAAATGACTGGCCGTAGATTCTATCAAAAGTTCGATCTAAATTGACCATGGTTACAAAATATTGGCCAAAAATACGCAAACGCTACGAAATATGAAAGTAAGATGAAAAAGAAACATTCTACTGCCTTATACTGCAAGACTAAAACTGTCAAAACTCACCTTTTCAGTGATAACGTCCGAACAGATCACTCGCGTAACAGAAAGACCGCAAATGGAAGCACGATCAGCTTCTAACTGTTGGAGTGGAAAATTCCATTCTACACATGCAAATTGTTAATGTGTGTCCTTCCCCGCACACAAATAACACACTACGGTAAAAAAACAGACCACGACTCATTTTATAGCTCAAAAATTTATACAAGACCAGCTACCATCGTAACATATTCTGTAAGAAACATATTCTATACCGAACGTTCAGCTTTCGTTTTAAAAAACAAAATCGCAGATTTATAACTACATTTTTATACGGCGTAGTGATTTTAAGTTACTACTTTTGGTGAGGTCGTGACCTTGACCCTGAGGCTTTCCGTTTAGACCAAAGCACACGATCGTATTGGTTTTGGGTATGCGGAAAATGGAGTTACGACGGTGGTGAAATATTTTGCATGATGTTTTATTACGGTTATGATTATTCTGTGAGCGCACCAATCCTTGGTAGACCCCGAAGCCGCCGCCAGACGCCGCTAAAACCGCCATTTAGAATTTGAGCCGCCGCCAGCCAATAATTTTGTAAGCCAATTTGAGCCGCTGTCTAATAAAATTTGGCTGAGCCACTAAGAATTGTGTACATCAAATAATGGGTTTATCCACATCATGAGCTACAAGAAAAGCAACACAAACATGATCAACTGTACACACTAGTAGTAACACAATAGAGGCGTATAGGCATACACTGTAGAGATTTAGAACTGATATCACAGCACAGAGAGCCACCACAAGCTTGCCGTTGTGACTACCTGTCTGGCTTCCCGCCCCTCACACCGTTACCACGATACACTGGGGAACCCGGGAACCCACCCAGAGCATCAATCGACTCCGATATCGATGAGATGGCTGCATTCTTTGCCGCTGCTGAGGGAAAGTGTAAAGGTTTTTTTTGTTTGTTTGTTTCACATACTTCGAGATTGATAAAAAAAAAAAAGTACTCCACCACTCTACTTTCATCATAGTAAGATAGCTGCCAGTCCTTCACTGGTCATTGCTAGTGAGAGTAGATAGCTAGATGCCTTCCTCGAACAATCCAGATTAGCTTATTATTAGCATTGAACTACAATCTTGCTAGATTTATATTTACAATGAAGTAAGAGACCAGGGGACCTGTGGTAATTTGCTATTTATTCCCCCCATTTGTTTGATCCGTTCGCCCGGATATATGCCACACAGTGACGTCCAGTATCAGCCATTTGTAGCCATAAACATTTTGGTGGCTGCAGCAGCCATTAAGGTTTTGGCTGAGTCAGCTAGCCAGCCAATAATTTCATCAGCCAGCCATTATCCTGAAAACAAACGGCTTCGGGGTCTAATCCTTGGGTGTATAAAGTTACAACTTAAAATACAATCAATCAGTGATAACTGTAGACTTTTCAGTGGACTACAACCTTTTTAAGGGAATGCGATGTAGTCGACCGTTTATCATGTCCCAGATCAAGCCGCCATTTTTCAACAAATTTGCAGAATTTTTCCAAATTCTGAATAGAGTATTCACATCAAAGATTTAGTTTTATCTGTATTATTTCTTTCATCATTTTATTTCAAATTAAAACCATCATCACCATTCAAAACCGTATAGTTTATTGACCGAGTATATTTAGTATGGTACCCCTACAGTACCCAGTTTCTGAGACAGACCAATACACACAATAGTCCCACACACACACACACTGTGTACCTTGCTGGTTGGGAGTGCAGCGCCGCTGTGAAGGTCCCCGAGCATGTCAAAGGTCGTCTCTGGGACACTGCTATACACAAACAGGAAGGGGAGAGAGAGAGAGAGAGAGAGAGAGAGAGAGAGAGAGAGAGAGAGATGACATGAAAGAGTTGTTTATACACCAGACAAAATGGCTACGTTTGCTTATGTCATTCCCTCCTCCACTGAACTAGAGACAGAAAATGATGAGACGAGGAGGACGAAAGATGTCCATCATCATCAGTTTTGTTTTCATGTGTGACTTTTTGCAAAACGGAAGGAAGAACAACAACGAGGTGGTGTGATGAATACATCCTTGAAACATTTACTCCTCTTATCCCTGAAGGACTGCCAACTATTCCCATTTTTATTCATCACACAACATCGTGTTGTACTATTATCCGTCTACAGCTACATATAATGCCGTTAAGTCAGTCCTGCTCTCGTTTACCTTACACAGCATCTCTCTCTCTCGACATGTTAACGAGAGTGAAAAACAAACAAACCACTCATGTTACTGAGAAACCACAAAGCGCCGACACTGGAGACTCCTTCCATAAAACATTAAAAACATCCCTGGAAAGAAAACCACCACATCGAATGAAATTAAAAATACATGTTATTAGTTTTCGATTGAATAAAATCATCCGCTTCGGTGAGCAGTTACCATAGAAACGATAAATTCAAACGTGAAAATGTATCATGCACGTTGAAAGAAAATATTAAGTGCCGAGAGACGGACAAAACATTTTATCCTTTGCTTTTATTCCTGATGAAAATGTTTACTGACAAAATACTCGCGCTTGTTTTGTGGCCACGACCTCACAGGCCAAAGTTCACTTAGATACAAAAAGCAGAAGTAACTGCAAATGTGCATCAATCAAATTTGACTTGGCCACTCCAAAATAACTTTATTCTTCTTTAACCATTCTTTGGTAGAACGACTTGTGTGCTTAGGGTCGTTGTCTTGCTGCATGACCCACCTTCTCTTGAGATTCAGTTCATGGACAGATGTGCTGACATTTTCCTTTAGAATTCGCTGGTATAATTCAGAATTCATTGTTCCATCAATGATGGCAAGCCGTCCTGGCCCAGATGCAGCAAAACAGGCCCAAACCATGATGCTACCACCACCATGTTTCACAGATGGGATAAGGTTCTTATGCTGGAATGCAGTGTTTTCCTTTCTCCAAACATAACGCTTCTCATTTAAACCAAAAAGTTCTATTTTGGTCTCATCCGTCCGCAAAACATTTTTCCAACAGCCTTCTGGCTTGTCCATGTGATCTTTAGCAAACTGCAGACAAGCAGCAATGTTCTTTTTGGAGAGCAGTGGCTTTCTCCTTGCATCCTTGCCATGCACACCATTGGTGTTCAGTGTTCTCCTGATGGTGGACTCATGAACATGAACATTAGCTAATGTGTGAGAGGCCTTCAGTTGCTTAGAAGTTACCCTGGGGTCCTTTGTGACCTCGCCGACTATTACACACCTTGCTCTTGGAGTGATCTTTGTTGGTCGACCACTCCTGGGGAGGGCAACAATGGTCTCGAATTTCCTCCATTTCTACACCGACTGTGGATTGGTGGAGTCCAAACTCTTTAGAGATGGTTTTGTAACCTTTTCCAGCCTGATGAGCATCAACAACGCTTTTCCTGAGGTCCTCAGAAATCTTTGTTCATGCCATGATGCACTTCCACAAACATGCGTTGTGAAGATCAGACTCTGATAGATCCCTGTTCTTTAAATAAAACAGGGTGCCCACTCACACCTGATTGTCATCCCACTGATTGAAAACACCTGACTCTAATTTCACCTTCAAATTAACTGCTAATCCTAGAGGTTCACATACTTTTGCCACTCACAGGTATGTAATATTGGATCATTTTACGCTCAATAAATAAACAACCAAGTATAATATTTTTGTCTCATTTGTTTAACTGGGTTCTCTTTATTTACTTTTAGGACTTGTGTGAAAATCTGATGATGTTTTCGGTCATATTTATGCAGAAATATAGAAAATTCTAAAGAGTTCACAAACTTTCAAGCAGCACTGTAATAATAATAATAAGAGTAACAATTTGCGCCAGTGCTGCTAGTGCAAATTCAAAATCATGAATTTTCAATAAACAGGTCAGAATTTTATCTGATTTCAACAGGAAGGTTTTCAATTGTTTCTTGAAATCATTCACGTTTACACACGACTTAAGTTCTCTCCGTACGGTGTTCCATAACTCCAGACCTGCGTAGGCTCGCATTCTTCCACCAAATTAACTTCTCTTGATGCTCGGAACCAGGCTTGTAGTACTCGAGTCTGACTCGTGCCCTAATTTTAAGGACTCGTGACTTGATTTGGACTTGAGCACTGATGATTACTTTAAAGAACACGTGCACGCATTTCCGTCCTCACCTTGGCGAAGTGTGAAAGAGTAGCACGTTGGCTAACGGAGACCATCTGTGTGCTGAGCGGCTCGTCGGTGCCGAGGCCGGTCAAGTAACGAGGGAATAAATTGTTTGTAAAATTGCAGAGTGCAGTGCTGAGCGTGAAATTCAATCCAGACCCTCTTCATTAAACCCCCTTTATATACAGCAGTGGACAGGAGTCGGGGTTTATCCTTTATGTGCTTTGTTTTTCGAGGCGTGGGGTTGCGTGAACTGTCCAGGAGTCGTTCTTGGGAACTTGGTTTGTTTTAATCGGTCCAATAAAGAAACAGGTTTTTGAACAGCAGCAGCAACCAAAAACCAGGCTTGTTGTACCCGAGTCCGACTCGTGCCCTAATTTTAAGGACTCGTGACTCGACTCGGACTCGTGCATCAACTGCATTCGGACTCGTACATTGGAAACGAGGATTTTTTCTTTATATTTTGCAACATGCCATAATAATTTGCCGCGAGATATTTAGATCTACATTAATTTTTGTCCTAATTTCGTGCAAGAGTGTCACACCTGCGCGCCTTAGTGCGTACATCAGATAGCGCGCACGCCAAGTGGACTCTCATGCCATAAATGACTCACACTTGCGCAGTATTAAGGCGCAATCAGCGCACCGATATAAAAACTGTGAAAACACACTTCCTTTGCAAAGTATTGAGTTGTGTTGCTGACGCATTACGGAGCCTTATTTACTCGTTTGGTTTCCTGATCCCGGTTTCTCGTCTTTGATTCTGCCGAGTCTACGAGAGCCTGTTTCACCGTTTTACGGTTTTGCCTGCCGTTCTAGATCGTTTACTGTCTTCACTTGTGTTAATCAACACACCTTCGGCACTTCCATCCGTCTCCCAACCATCTCTGACAGAATACTTCACACTCCCTGATAAAGAGAAGCGCATTCACCTGTTCAGGAACAAACCGATGTTAATGGCGCTGAAACAGCCACCGTCAAACGGTGCGGTTGGAGTCTTGTTCTTGGCCTCGACTCGAAATTTTCTTTAATGACTAACACTGGGGACTCGAGACTGGACTCGGACTCGAGGTTTAGTGACTGCTCGGAACCACCAAATCATTGTTCTTGTGTGCTCGAGTTCTCTTTAGAGGTCTCTTCATGATAAGTTCTTCAAAGTATGGTGGAGGAAGGCCATTCATACCCCTTTTCCACCAAATCAGTTCCAGGGCTGGTTCGGGGCCAGTGCTGGTGCTGGTTCACAACTTGTTCAACTTGCGAGCCAGCTGAGAACCAGTTTGCTTTTCCATAGCTCACGGTGCTAAAGGAAGCCACGTCATTACTGTACGTCGCTGTATACGTCAGTTACGCCGCTACGTTTGTATAAACCTTGGCGCGAATATCGAAGCAAAAACAACACGGAAGAAGCAGCAGCAACAACAACAATAATAATAATGGATGACTTCGCGTTTGTACAGCTGCTGCTTCTTGTCGCTTAAAAATGGCGACCTTTCGTGGTCTTGTTATTGCTGTTGGTCTTAACAACTCCGCCCCCCGCTGACGTAAGCGGTTCTTTCCTCTGGCCCAGCAGAGAGTTGGTGCTAGCCTGGAACTGGTTTTTCTGGCCCCAGAGCCAGTTCTTTGTCAGTGGAAACAGAAAACCCGGTTCCAAACTAAGCACTGGCCCCGAACCAGCCCTGGAACTGATTTGGTGGAAAAGGGGCATCAGAGACTTGATCAGTTCTGGATCCGCTGATGTTCAGGCAACCAGTGGAGTTGTTTCATGGCCGGCATTACGTGCTCATAGTTGCGAAATGAACCGTGCGGACATCATCTATACCCTGATGACGGGCTTTAGTGGACGCTCTGGTAAGCCATAAAGGATAACGTTACTCCATGGCAAAAGCGTGTGAACGTTTTGGATGAACAAGATCGGTGGAGAACATTGAATAAACGTGTCACTACAGACACACACACACACACACCAGTCAGTCAATGACATGTTTGAGATGGAAATTTCCTCATCGAGATAAGCGAGTAACCATTTCCTGATCCAAACACGCCAAAGCAGACTGAGCTGATAGAGCTGCACCGGGTGTGTGTGTGTTCCTCACCATGCACACACAAACACACTCAAGGGAGGTCCTCCTCCAACACCACGGGCAAATCCACAAACTCACAATTTAGGAAAGTGCCGCTCAACCACCGAACCGAAACCGTTCACGTTAAATACAACTCCAAAATATACCAAAACTAAACACGCCCCGTTCCCTTCTTACATTTTTTTTTACGAAGTCGATCAACATAATCGGTTATCGCAAGACCACAGAATATCACAGGTTCACGTCCCGTTTGCTGCTTCCGTCCCTTAGAGAAACTGCGAGCGAGTGCGACAATCCAAGTCTTCAGAAGGACCGTGTCTGGTTCTGTAAGATGTTCAGTAAAACTTGCAGCTCATTTCCTAATCAGCTTTGTGCTTCTACCTTTTCTCCTTCAGGTGTCTACAGTCTACTCAGCCCACAGAACTACACGGTAAAGACTGTTAAGATGTGGCACGCTGATTGGAGACAGTCCTCTGATTCTTTTCACCAAGTTTCACGTTCGCCCCTTGAACACTCCGGCGCCACCAGAACACGATCCCACGTTTTCCCGCAAACCTTTTCCTGTCTCCGTTTCCGATTGAGAGTACGCGGTGCGCGTTTTGGCTGCCGCTTCTCACTTTTCTTTTTTGTGTAGTTTGATGATTGTTTTTTGTCCGCCGGTCGTAGCGTCGCTCCGGACCCAGTTTTGGTGTCGGTTTTCTGCGCCGTGGGTGATGCCTGTGCTCTTCGCTATGGACTGCAGTGAGCTCATTGCTCTTTTTAACATCGGGGTTGTCCAGCATTCTGTCCGGCGGTGCTTTTGTGCTTGATGCAGGCGGTGTGGGATTCATCTTTGTGCGCCTGGTGGGACTGTGGTCACGACGCCATCGGAATTACATCCTGACCCTCTCTGGTTGGACTTTTTTTTTTCTTTCCTTAATTGTAAAGCGACCTTGAGTGTGAGAAAGGCGCTATATCAATTGAACTGATTATTATTTCTTCTTTTCCGATACCGAAACCCTGACTCCCAGCCTTTGAAGTATTTTTTCCTTTTTAACAAGAGTGCTTGGAGAGCACAGTATCCCCCACTGGCAACTCGGCCAAAACTCTGGTAAAACGTGACTGAATTGAACGAAATTAAAATGTGTGTATTACTGACATATAACAAAGAATCCTGTCAAGTTTTGTGAAATTCTTCCAAAAAGAGTTGAGTGTACGTCGTGCGCATTCTGGCTGCCGCTTCTCACCAGAGCTTTTTTATTTTATTTTATTTCTTTTTCTATTTTCATTTTATTTATTTTTGTGTGTGTTTGTGTAGTTTGATGTTTGTTTGAGTGGGTTGTGGTGTAGCTCCGGACCCAGTTTTGGGTGTCGGTTCCCTCCAGGCCTTGGTTTGCCGTGGGCGATGCCTGCGCTCCCAGCTGTGGACTGCAGTGAGCTCGCTGCTCATTTAACATCGTGGTGGTCCGGCGCTCTGCGCTTTGACGCTTGGTGTGATGTTCCGAGCGATGTTGCTCGGTGGTGTCGCGGCGGCTGTGCAGGCGGTTTGGGACACACCAGCGCTCTGCGTGGCGGAACTTCTCTGCTCGCTTTGTGGATCCATGGCGTGGTGTTCGAGCGATGTGGCTGATGGCGTCACGGCGGCGGTGCTGGAGATGTGGGACTTGTTTTCATGCGCCTTTTGGTGGGACTGTGGTTGCTACACCATGGGAATTACATCCTGACCCCTACTTGGTGGACTTTTTATTTTTTATTTTATTTAATTATTATTATTTTTATTTTCTTTATTTTTTTTCCTTGTCTGTAATTGTAAAGCATCCTTGGGTTTTTTGAAAGGCGCTATATAAATCTAACTTATTATCATTATTAAAAAGTGTGAGAGGAGTTGATTTGAGAAAGCGAGTACCCTTCCTGAGACGGACATCGCCACAACATAATCCCCCTTCAGGCCTTTTGGCCAGCGGGGGAGAAAAACTGCTAAGCTTTAAAATAATTTCAAACCGAAGCACTTCAAAATGCCGAAACCCAATTCCAAGACCAAATTTTCCATTTGTTACAAGATCGGATCAAATTGTATTTATTTATTTTTTATTTCTCAGATATCCAATCCACCACTTCTTGCTGGTATGGTATTAACCCTTTGATGCAAAACATGGGTCAAAAGTGACCCGGCTGAGTTTTTATCTTCTATATCTTTGCAATAAATTAATTCCATCATTCAGTATTCAAGGTATTCCTCAATTAACTTGTTTTTGATCATCATACATCCTGATTTTATTTTTTCCTTTCTTACTTTTTGAATAAGAACCCTTTTTGTATCACTCCCCTTCTAATGCACAACATGGGTCAAAAACGACCTGCGTTCATTTTCCAGGTTATTTCATGTACGGCTGAGTGTTTCTATGATATACTTTTGAAATAAATTCATTTTGTCATTTACTTTTCCAAATATGCAGTAAATATCTTGTTTTTGTTTAGCACAAATCCTCATTTTTATTTTTCCTTTCTTAAGTTATGAACAAGCACAGCTTTTGTAATTCTACATCAAGTTTACACACATGGGTCAGAACCGACCCGCATGCATTTACTCCAGCGTTTGGTGGGAACTGTGAATTGTGCTTGTGTCAGACATTTCACAGCTCAGCACAGCACCCTTTGCCCATCTAATACATGCAAGTAATGTTTTTCAATTGTTCTAACATTACCTTAGAAAAAAATTGATTATGTTTAGGTTCCCTTGAGAGTGAGTAGATTACTTGTCAGAAAGTTACAAGTAATTACTATTAGCTACCGAGCTGTCGACATATTCTACTTTAGTTAGCTAATTTTATTGTAGTTGGCTTAGCTAACGACATAGTTAATAAATAAATAACTGGCCCCATTCACTGCTAAAGTAATTACTTGAAACAAATTATTATTATAGTATTAAGACATTTAATTTTAAATCACACTTGGATGACCCATGTGTAGTAATATAAAAAGTATTTTTGTTCATAAAGTAGGAAAGAAAAAATTAAATTAATGATTTGTGGTAATTAAAAACAAGATATTTAAAGAATATTTGGAATATTCAATCATAAAATAAATTGATTTCAAAAGATAGAGCAAAGAAAAACTCAGTCAGCATGAAATAACCTGGAAAATGAATGCGGGTCGTTTCTGACCCATGTTGTGCATTAGAAGGGGTGTGCATATGTTTTGCATCAAAGGGTTAAACCGATACTGATCCTGGGTATCGGATCAGTACTAGTTCTAACCTCTTCCAAAATAATTTTCCATATTTTCAGGTAAAATTCCACACTTTTCCAGAAATGCGAGTCACGGTGAGGAAACATGAGTCACAATGGAGACGCAAAACTTTATACAACAACCTGACAAACACATAATTAACAGAAATTTAAACACACACACACAGTCCAGCAGTTAAATCAGTAAAATACGATGAAAAATCAGAAGTGTGAGATTTATTTGCCTGTACCTATTAACACGAAGCTGATTTCCACTCAGTGGTGCTGCGCTGTGCTCCTGCATACACTGTGACCAGTTCATCCAGGACTTTATACACTACACTAAACTGTGTGTGTGTGTGTGTGTGTGTGTGTGTGTGTGTGTGTGTGTGT